>NC_045596.1:185553707-185856207 GCF_009762305.2 Zalophus californianus
AAGGTAAACTTAAAACCTGGAATAGGATTTTAAAAATCTCAAGACTTTTGAGGTGCCTGGCTGGCTCAGTCAGTAGAGCATGAGACTCTTGATCACAGGGTTGTGAGTTCAAGTCCCACGTTGGGTGTAGAGATTATCTAAAAATCAAAACTTTTTAAAAAAATCTTGACACTTTTTATTAAAGTACATACTAGAAGATAAGCTTTCTTACTGTCTTCAGATTTTTTTTCAAGATTTTATTTATTTATTTAAGAGAGAGCATGAGCAGGAAGGAGAGGGAGAAGCAGGCTCCCCATGGAGCCGGGAGCCCAATGAGAGGCTGGATCCCAGGACCCTGGGATCATGACCTGAGCCAAAGGCCAACGCTTTTTTTTTTTTTAATGTTCAATTAGCCAGCATATAGTACATCATTAGTTTTTGATGTAGTGTTCAACGATTCATTAGTTGCGTATAACACCCAGCGCTCATCACCACACGTGCCCTCCGTAATACCCATTCCCTGGTTACCCCATCCCTCCTCCTTCTGTAACCCTTAGTTTGGTTCCTGGAGTCCAGAGCCTCTCGTGATTTGTCTCCCTCTCTGATTTCTTCCCATTCAGTTTTCCCTCCCTTCCCCCATGGTCCTCCGCACTATTCCTTATGTTCCACATCTGAGTGAAACCGTATGATAATTGTCTTTCTCTGCTTGACTTCTTTCACTTAGCATAATCCCCTCCAGTTCCATCCATGTCGATGCAAATGGTAGGTATTCATCCCTTCTGATGGCAGACGCTTAACCAACTGAGCCACCCAGGCACCCTCTGTCTTCAGATTGTATTCCTACTTTTCAATTTTTATTTTAATAAAGCTGAATAATAGTCTTTTAACTCAAGAAATTTTTGGTCTTGTTCTGTTTTGTCAGTCTCACTTAATTTCTGGTAACTTTCTCTAAACTCCCCACTTTGCTCATTCCTTCATCCAATAAATAGGTAAATATCTTCTTGTAGAGAACGGAGAGGGAATTCAATTCTCAAGAGAATGAGAATCCAATCATCATCAGACTTCAGTAACTGAATCACTTGTCTTTAATGAACTAAAATACTATTAAATAAAACCTCTTCTTTGAGCTGCATAGTGTGGAAAGAATTAAGTTTCGAAACTGGTTTTACTATGCCAGACATGATTTTCTCCTAAAATTAAAACCTTAGTTAGTGTGGTAACTCCTCATAGAATTGAGAAAGAACAGAGACCTATTTTATGCCTCATTGAAAAGAATATGGATGATTCAGTTCAAAGTCTTTTAGAGAGTTAAAAATCACATTCTCAATCATCCCAATAAAAAATTCACACCAAAGTTGATCCCAACTTACCTGTATAACTTTCTTTTAATAAAAGTTATACTCTTAAAATCAATAATTTGATTAAAAGTTGAAATTCTTTGTAATAATAGCATGGGACTTCTTTTGGCTTTATCAAAAGCTTCATCAAAATGAAACAAGCATTTATAAAAAAAACAGGCTTATGGAATGTTTGTAAACTGAAATAAAAGTTGTTCAGGTGGAATCCACTATCCAATCTATGTCCCGGGATAACTCTCTGCCAAGCCACAAACTCAAAGAAAAGGTAATGTTAAATATAAAGAGAGATCAGCAACTACCAAATGATAGTATTCTACTCATGAAACCATTTTGCTTTTTGCAATTTATGTCAGATAAATTGCACTAACAAGGTTTTTCTCAAATACAGAAGAATTAGCTTATTGCATTTCTCGTTGCATTTCATAAGCACAAATTTACAAACATAAACTGCGAATAAACAATTTTAATTGATAAATGTAATAAATCATTTTTGAGAGTGAAACATTTCAGAGTTTTGGACTACACACTTAAACTTTTACATAGAATTAGAATTAGCTAGGTAGAAAACATAGATTCGAGTAAAAAGATTTACTTGCGGGGTGGCTCAGTCAGTTAAGCGCCTGCCTTCAGCTCAGGTCTGATCCCAGGGTCCCGCATCGGGCTTCCTGCTTCTCCCTCTCCCTCTGCTCTTCCCCCTCTTCATGCTTGCTCTCTCTCTCTCTCTCTTTCTCTCTAAAAATAAATAAATAAATCTTTAGAAAAAGAGGGGAGTTATTTGCCTCAGCAATTTATAAGAAACCAACATTAATTTGAACTCAAACTTATTTAACTTGTTAAATTGATTTACGGTTTTAAGTGGATAATTGAAACAATGATCTAGGAAGTAGAATTTTGCCAAAACCATCCAAATACTAAAGTAAAGGTATGTGAGGACTTGAATTATTTCCACTCTTCATCTTTGTCTTCAGCATCGTTGATAAACACAACGGACTTAACACTTCCAACTCAATAGTGTAAAATACTTACTGTGTCTAGTAACGTAATGTAAAATATAATCCTAATGGAACCGAAGAATAATCTTAAGAATGCTCTTCGTTATAGAATATTAGTTGACTGACTATATTTCGTACACTTTCCACATATATTCTGGTGTATTTAAGATGGAAAAGAATTACATTGTCTGCACATATTATATGCTAGCGATCCTAAAAATATATAAAAACTGCACAGCCTATAGGATGTTTTTATATAGAACATTAAAGGTTTATGTTCATAAAACTAATACCTTGCCTCCAAAGAAATTATTTCTTAGATTGCACTTGGAAAGCAAAGTAAAATAAAGAATTGCTAGAGTTTATTATGTGGTACCATCAAGTCTAGAAGTACGGTATAGGGCAAAATATTAAGTAATTGATTCTTAAAACTGATTTTTCATTTTGAAGTCTACCACCTCACTAGCAGGAAATAATAGGACATAATTTTCAAATATATGACTCCCTTTATTACCCACTTGAGATTTCAGACTATAAATGGAATTATATGCTTGATTCTGGTGAATCATGTTCCTATGTTTAACAGCCTGCCAAAATTTGAATTCAGAAGGGAATTTTCCCTTCAAATACTTTAGAATGGACATGGGATAGTTTGATTTTTTTTTTTTTTTCTCTGCTCTTGGGATCAGTAATGGGGACTGATACTAGTGAGGACGTAAATAAATGTGAAAGGATGGGCATCTTGATTTGTCCTGCACTCTGCAGCTTTGTACTTCACCCTCAGTCTTGGTGGACGTGATATCATTTCATCTTACAACCGCTCAGGGGAAGAATGATGTCTGACTGAGTTCCATCCTCCTCAGTACAGAGAAGTTGATTGTCAAGTGCTCTGTGGAAACTAGTGGTTGGGCCTCCAGGATGTATAATGCCTGCTGAGGCTGGACACAGAATGTAAAATGTGTTGGGGGAAAGACAGGAAATGGAACTGGAAATTTTATTAGAGCTTGCCACTTCTCCTCGTCCAGACGGAACTGTGAAATATATATGAAAACTACGTTCCTTGGGGAGGAAAAAAACTGAGTTGGTAAAAATAAATTTAGGGTCTTCAAATTAAAGGATTGTCCCAAAAGCCATTTTGTAAAAATAAAGAAAAACTAACAATGGGACCAGAAATCATTATGATACCAAAGCATGAACAAATATGCAAGAAAGGTTCATATTGATCAGAAACTCCTAGGATGTTCTACTACTTTCTGCTCTTCGAAGTACTAACAGAGAAAATAATAAATTTCCTTGCAAGTGTACAAAAATCTGGCAAGAGAAACTTTCCATGTTAATATTCAGTCTTGTTACCCTACAAATTATATATAGGGTTTTACCAATTAAAAAAAAATCCAAGATTCAAAATCTACAAAGCAATGAAAGTGCTATTTCTTTTTCAAATAAAGGTATTTATTCCATTTAAGCCCAAAATGTGTCTCTTGCTGGCAACATCTGTGATGCCTGCCATTTTTCCTTGATTTGGTAACAAAAGAAAATAAACTGAGCATGAATCTTTCTTCTTATGTTTACATTGACTTGACAGTTTATGATTTTCTTGTAGGGTAGGAAAACCATGGCTTTAGGAAGCCTGGTGGGGTTCTTATCAAGTTCCTAGCAGCAGTAAGACATTTAACCTGCTTTATCTGAGTACACGTGCACAGAAGTGGATACTTTGAAACAATAAACCCAGGCAGATTAGCTTTTTAAAGATGGTTTAAAAGGAGCTTGTGTGATTTTAATTATGCAATTTTACATGAATTCATCAGGGACAAATCAATGGCTTATATAACACACCTGATCTTGTTTCCTGTTAGTTGCTCAGAAAGCCTGCAGGCCCTGGCGACCCATACAGTGGCACGTTAAACAAAAAATAATAATTTCTAGATTGATTGATATTTCAATGCATTGACTTTTATGTAGGTCATACTGAACAATAAAAACAAATATATTATTTTGTCTCTTTCTATTATTTTCTATTTCAAAATGTAAATAATCCCTATGACTACTTGATGGAATGAAGTAAATCGACACAAATCTGGGTTAATTTTACTATCAGATTTCTATTACATCTCAAAAGCATTTCAGTCTTCGAGGTTTTGAAACCTTCCAGTGAACATACATATAAAAACTGTTTTCAAAGACCAATAAAATATTCCTTTTATTTTGCTTTTCACTACAAAGAGCAATATAATAATAGCATTCACTACATTTTGGTCCAGAAACCAGAGCTTCCTTTGAGGATCTCATGATAGTTCTTTAGTGTGAATTATAAAAGGAAAAGCCCTTTGCCTGGGCATGCCCTCTGAGCACTCTTCCTCCATTAGTTCATTTAATATTAAACAATAATGAATCCACATTTTCTCTCAGTGATACACAGCACTTCGTTCTTCTTCTTCTTTTCAGTTCTCTGACTTGAATTTCTTCTATGGATATCATTTTTCCTGAGTTTAGCCTTGGCTGTTTATTGAGCTACTTCCAATAAGGCACTTAATTGAACCTAGTTCCTTAAACTAACTCAGAGAATAGATTCTAAGAAAACAAACTGGCTGATCTGAGAAAGGAGAGAAATTAACTACATTCTGTGTCAGAATGTGACAGGCCATGTGAAAAGAATTCTCCCCTGACAAATGTATATTTTCTTTCTGTTCTGCACTTGTTCAATCCACTAATACTAACAAATAGAAACCACGTGGTTATAAATCTATTATCTACAGTATATTTTTATTGTGGATGAATCCTTTATGTAATCAAAATGTCAAAGTCTAGTAAAATCAGACTTGATTATATATACAGAATACAGTTGTTAGGACACCTTTAAACATTTCTGAATATTTTTCATGTTGATTTACTAGAACTCTTGGGAATATACTATTGTTTTTAAACTCTGAGAAAAATAATTCTTGAGGATTTCTTTCTAAAATACCAGTAAAGGAAGGTATCATTAAGGTCCTATGCTAATTAATTTTCCTCTGAGCAATTTCTGCCCCCTCCCAGCTTTGTTTCCTTTGAACTGTGATGAAAAGTGGTTTTAACACTTGACATCCTAGTGTGTTTCCCCCTTATAATTAGTAAAAATCATGTAAATTGTCTGTTTAGCCTTTTTGTTTGGATCACCAGGAATCTGAGAAGAAGTTGCAGTTTGCCTTTACTGATAATGTCTAAGATCACCAGGGCATGAAGATCTGTATAGCTCCACATCCCGTGGCCTGCTTGGCTATACTCGCTCTATGGTTCACGGGACCTGAGCTTTCTGTTTTGTATGTGTTCATCCCTCTCATCCTTCTCTCCACCAGCCCATGATCCCCTGCCAGACAGCCAAAGTCCCATTATGATTTCTACACATGGAATTTTGGGGGAAAGAGTGTTTATTTGTTATTAAGACCAATTTCTGTGTTGCTTCTACCCCCTACGTCACCCCAATCCACTCTAAATCAGATGCAGTAATGGGAAGGAGCCAGGCAGAGCATATCCAACTGGCATATTCTCTTCCTGACTCTGGAGGTTCTGAGTCTTGAAAGCTGCACACTATGTGCCCACAAATCCCTTGTTCACACTCTGACCCTCTGGGTATGTGACACCCCCAAAACTGTATCTTTTTTTTTTCTTTTAAATTTTTTAAGTTTTTTTTCTTTTAATTCCAGTATTGTTACCATACAGTGTTATATTAGTTTCAGGTGTACAATACAGTGATTCAATAGTACCACGGATTACTCAGTGATCATCATGATAAGTGTACTCAGTCCCCTTCACCTATTTCACCCATCCCCCTACCCACCTCCCCACTGGGAACCACCACTTTGTTCTCTATATTTAAGAGTCTGCTTCTTGATTTGTCTCTTTCTCCTTTCTTTTTCCTTTGCTTATATCTTTTGTTTCTTAAATTCCACATATGAGTGAAATCATATAGCATTTGTCTTTCTCTGACCGATTTATTTCACTTAGCATTATACTCTCTAGCTCCATCCATGTCATTGCAAATGACAAGATTTCATTCTTTCTATGGCTGAATATTCCATGGTGCATATATACCACATCGTCTTTATCCATTCATCTATCGATGGACACTTGGGCTGCTTCCATAATTGGGTTTCCAGGATTTCCACAGTGGTTGCTCCAGTTTACATTCCCAACAGTGTACAAGGGTTCCTTTTTCTCCACATCCTCACTAATACTTGAAGTTTCCCGTGTTTTTTGATCTTAGCCATTCTGACTAGTGTGAGGTGATATCTCATTACAGTTTTGATTTCCATTTCCCTGATGGCAAGTGATGATGAGCATCTTTTCATGTGTCTGTTCACCACCTATATGTCTTTTTTGGGGAAATGTCTGTTCATGTCTCTTGCCCAATTTTAATCAGCTTATTTGGTTTTTGGGTGTTGAGCTGTATCCCCAAACCTGTATCTTGAGTGATATTTGGGCTTTCTGTCTAATTTCTGTCTAAATTTATAGGAAATACATTTTGTACTAAGGAAATATAGTATAAGTCTTAATACGAGAGAAAGATAGCCTCCCAAGGTTTTAGGCCCTCTGGCCACCTCTCTGTTCTCCTCTCCAGCAGAGAACAAACCACTCACCCCCCAATCCTTCCCTGTCCAACTCCATCATCCAGGAGTGAGAACATTCTTACTATCCTGTATACGGCTCCCCACCACATCCATAAAGCTACAAATCTTAGATGTGTGGCTGGAGGAGTACATTCTTAGTAATATACACTGCTTACCCAGGAAAAATATACAAAAGAAAAGACGGCCTACAGAGAGAATAACAATAGACACGATTGAAAGAAATAATCATTTTTTGAGGTTAAAATTGCTGAAAGAAGAGAAAATCTAGCAATGTCCATCCAGAAGAGGACAATGCATGGACTTGAATGCACATGTCCTTTTATTTCCTCCAAGGATACTTATCACAGGTCATAATTCACATCACGCCCCCATCCCAGAACAGTTTTCCATTGAGCATATGTCACTATAAAAGTTGGATGTTTTTATTCCTCTCTGACCAAAATCTTGTATTTTGACCTCACCATCTTACTTTATGACTACTTCAACCAGGTCTCCTTTGGACCAACATATCTAAGTTCTGCAAAGAAATGTTTGTTGTTGCTATTATTTCCTCTGTTTTATTTTGTATTTGTTCTGTGCATCAAGATTTGCCTCCTCGTAGCATCCACATGGCAACAGAAACCAAATCTGCTACTTATGGGGTCACCTTACTTCAGTGTGTGAGTGGGAGAGGCAGTTTATTTAGTGGTTATGCCCTCAGGACTCTGGAGTGAGACAGACTGATTCATAGCCTGCACCTCCCTCTTCATACAGATATAAACTTGAGCAAGTTACTTAATCTTCTTGATCCTTAATTGTCTTTCCATAAAGTGGATATAACAGCAATGCCTATTAACTGAGTGATACTTATTAAAAGACAGTGAGGATTCGATGAGACAATAAAGTGCCACAGTGTGTGCTACATGGTAAGGGTTCAATAAATGTCAGTAATTACTACCATGCAATCATAGAAGACTTTTGTTTGTTTGTTTCTGCTGTACCCAAACATCAGTCATCTTTTTCTTTACTTAGGCTCTTTCTATTTCTATCACCTCCTTAAATGTGATTTTTTTCTTTAGTTATTTTGTATGTCAACACAAGCTAAAACTTACAGTTGATTGGAATGCGATATTTCACTTATTTTTGAACACTTAATCTCCTCATTTTGCCTCTGAATTCTTTTTTAAAAATGCATCTATACCTCCATGTTTATTCTATCTTCCTTCTTGGTTTCATCTCTCTTTCTCATATGGCAGAGGAAGGATAAGTCTTGTGCTATTTGGCGTCTTTGGACGCATCCTAGGCTTTCAAAACTCCATGATGTTGCTTATGTTCTGGCCTCTACTTGGATGGAATTTCACTCCCTCCCCTTTTTTGTTGTTGTTTGCTAAATTCCTATTTTTCCCAGAAAGCTAGATCAAATGCACTATCCACTGTTAAGCTTTGCCTGGTTTCCCAAGGCACAGTGAGAAGTAGTATCTTTGGTGCCCCCATAATAATGTCGGCAGGGTTCCGAGTTGCCACTTGAAGTGTCCTATGTATCAGATCTGCTTATGTTCCCTTGCTTACCATACACTGTGTTTCTTGAAGGCGGGGGACTTTGGACTACGGAGTCCCTACTTGATGTCTCTAGCTTCTAACATGCAGATGTCATGTAATAGGTGCTTAATAAAAACATTTTGAATGCATGAGAGTTTTCTAACTTCTATAGAAAGAGGCTGAGTTATTCTAAAATGAAGCTAATATATTACACTGAGGGACTGCAAAATCCATAGAAAGGCTGGAGAAAAAGAAAAAAAAAGAGGAAATGCAAATGAAATGGTTCAGGAAAGTGTACTACACAGAGAGACCCTTCAACTTTTCTGTGTTAGTTGATTTATTTTGACAAAAAGTGCTAGAGCCAGAATTCCATAAAAGCCCTTCCTTTGAGCTCTGCCGTGCTTTGTCAACAAACATAACTTGTTATGACATAAAGTTACTTTCTTCTTCCTAGGCAAGTCTTCACCATCACTTAGAATCTAAATCATTAGCAAGATTAAGATTCTAAGATTAAAATTTAGGAAACTATGATCCAACCAAATCGTGGGTATCTTCTATAATACGGTTCTCAATTTTTTGTATAAAACAAAGCTTTTAAGAATTCTACCATCACATAAAGTAAAAGACCACTTTTCTCATAAGCCTATGTATATGTTCATAGATATATGTATAATACTTGATTTACTGTAATATATATATAAGGGCGTGAACATTGTCATAGGTTGTTAAAACGACGGTAGATTGCTTTGCTATGAGTTCAAAACTTCCCATGCAATTAATTACATTAAAATTATGCTATTACCCCAAAAATTAAAGTTAAAATAAATAAAATTATGCTATTATGCATAAACTACTTCTGGGTAACTTACAACACAAGACAACAATAAAATTAACGATATTGGCATTAAGGGAAAATCTGATAGTTATAAGTAAATCGCAGACAGGCCTAATTCAAGCTTTGCAATCAGCGGGTTATTATATTATGATATAAAGCCACAGGTGGGTGTCTCTGATCATGGGCTATTTCAGGAGGTGAGAAGATCCCTGGCGGGTTGCTTCCCAGTTCATCACAGTTGTTAGGAAATAGGTCTCAGTCTGACTCTGATATCTGATTTATCCCCAAATGTCTGAGTTTAATCCTCTAAATCCCTCCTGCAAAGCATATGAGCTATCCTCTCATTCTTTCCCCATTGAGGAAGTCTTTATTTTAAGAAAGCAAATTTATATCACAGAAATTATTCAGTGTAATAAAGATATGACGTATAGAGAACTTTCCAAAGGTCCAACTATTTCAGGATCATAAAATTAGGTAAGGGACAGAAGGGTCCCCTCAAATAGCTGGCTTATTCCTACCAAGCAGTGGTTCACAAACTTAAATAGTGTGCTAGAAACTTCCAAAGGAAGAAAAAGCTCTCAGGATTAATTTAAATTTTCTTTTTTAAAAAAGAAAACCCATGGGGAAATTATTGAAATCAGCATGAAAGGTGAACCTAATCCAATTATTGTTGCAATCAATCAGGAAAATAATGTTTGGAATTAGTTTTAGTTCTTGCAGACAGTGAAAAGAATTTCTAGTTTCAGCATAAACTTTACCAACCAAACCAGTGATGGAAATGAATAAATGCTAGGTATCACTCATTCATATCAATGCAAAGATCACTTGAGCATGAGTCAAGTTTTCTTACCATTGCTGACACTTTGTCTTCAATGTGGAAAACCTCATACCCTCTAACATTTACTGGGCTTTCATGTGATGTAACAGCATCCTTCCCTCACAGCCCTCAGAAGGAACCGGTCCTGCCAACACCTGGATTTTGGACTTCTAGCCTCCAAAACGGTGAGGCGATAAATTTCTGTTAAGTCCCCGGGCTATGGTACTTTGTTATGATAGCAGCTCTAGCAAGCTAGTAAACAAAGCCGGAAGCAGGCATGGAAACAAGATTTAATTATGAACCGGCCATCAAGATAAGGCAGAACATGCTTCAGTTGATTAATTTTTTAGCCTATCATTTGAAACAAAATAAAACAAAGCAAATGAACAAACACTGCTTAAAGACGCTTGTGGAGAACTCACAGATCCTGAAGAACACATCTGAGAAAGATCCAGAAATCCCATTTGGAGAACCACTGAGTTAGAGGGTTGGACACTTTCTTCAGTTCCTAGAGACCTACTCGAATCAAGTTTCTAGACACTCTTTAAGTCAATAGGCAGATGTTTGCTTATGGTCATTGCCACAAGCACATGAACTAAATAAAAATGCTAGATTTTCCTGAGTTAATGGAGGGAGAAAGACAGATCAAAGTCACCTGCGGCAACAGGTCATATAACGGTGAAGTTCAAGTGGCCTGAGGATGACCAGAAATGTAAGCACGAAGCAGAATCACATGGAGTCATTCCTGTCTGGTAAGGTCCAGAGCAAAGACTCTTCTGGTGGTCAATGCGACAATGAATTAGAGTAAACACCAGTTTTTACCAGCAGAGCTAAAGGCAGGCAGGCCCAGTATTTGCAGAAGAAAATCCTGGTAACATGTTCCATCTACCAAGAGGACCCCAGATATGCCTCAGACTAATGGTGTGAATTTAATGGGCCACAAAATCCTACTTTCTCAATCTTCCAAAACTGAATGTCTAATTTTTGAACAACTTTCCAAATACCTTTGATGTCAAGGAAATGAGCCTGAGAAGCCAAAATAGTTATTTTAGAGAGCCTGATAAAAATATTTATTTTTACAATAGCTATCATTTAGAAAGTACAAACTAGGGGTGCCTGGGTGACTCAGTTAGTTGAGCTCCTGACTCTTGGTTTCAGCTCAGGTCATGATCTCAGGGTCCTGGGATCAAGCCCCGAGTCCAGCTCCACGCTCAGCGGGGAGTCTGCTTGAGCTTCTCTCTCTCTCCCTCTCCCTCTGCCCCTCCCCCCTGCTCACATGCACTCACTCGCTCTCTCTCAAATAAATAAATAAATCTTTGGGAAGGACAAACCATTACCTGCTTTCACAGATATTTATGTCTGATAGTCTCATTAGTTTTTCACAATGATGCTATTAGGTTACTATTGTTATTCCCAGTTTGTGGATAAATAGAGATTAAGTCTGAGAAAGATTCAGTCAACATGTCAGTTTCCACTGATACTAGCAGATACTAAATTATTATGACATGTAGTATACGCTATACTATCCGTTATGGAGCAGACAACCTATAACCATAAGTTCTAGCTTGTGCCCATAAAATTCAAACCCTTTCGGCTAACCCTCTCCCCTCTTCCCAATATGTGCTATATGATATAGGAAGTACCCCCTGTCCTTAACTTGCTACTTCTGCCTTTTTTTCTGTACTTACATTTTCCTCCGCACACAGGAGAGGAAAAAAAAAAAAGCCCTCCAGTGTCTCCACTTTATGAAAACACATGCACATATTCTGGGTCTATATTAGGGAAAAGATAACAAAAACCTTTAAGGGAATAATTCGTCAGCACTTTTACACAAGATGAAGGTGCGCTTCTCAGGAAGCACATGTGGTGACCCACAGCGTTGTTTGAAGAGCATCGCCGGAGTAAAAAGAAGAGAAAGACCAGGAAGCTTAGGCGGTGCGCTTTGTGAGGGTTGTCCCATGGCCGTGCCCTCCATCTCGTCTCACAGCGAGCCCCAGTCTGTCTGCTTCCACGCGGTGTTCTATGAGGTCTTGCACCCAGCACTTGAACTTCATAGCTGATGGAGTTTCCTACGATAGTTCTTACAGAAAGAAAACACTCTAGCATAGCATATGAGTATTTCTGGTCAAAAGTAGTTTTTGAGGGCTGAATTGCAGACAAGCACTTTTGCTTTCCCATCCTTCTTCCAGAGGGAAGAACACACCATTTTATCATTTCTTTTTATTGAATTTGGAAGAAAATATCAGATGAGTAATTTGCTGATGTTTTGACGTAGAGATTTTGTTTGGTCTAATCTAGCTGATGTATACATAGTACTCTAAGCGCGGTAGTGCACGGTATCATTTTTTGAGAGGAATTTGTACCTTGTCCCCGATTGCCTTAATCTCAGAGATAAGGGCTCTGCAGACATTTCATGGCATTGCTATTTCCAACTCTCCCTCAGGTATCTGTTCCCGAAGTCATCCCCCATTTAAGATACAAGCCCTGAATAATTCATTTCAAAGGGTCTCATGCGCCTTTCTCTGGGCTGAGCACTCTATAGAAAACCACTTGTAAATTGCTTTTAGTCACGCTAACTAGGCTATAAACCGGGAGAGAAATCTGAGTAGCAAAATAGAGCATCCAGGACCCACTTCTGGTTTTATTTACTAACAAAAGAGGAAAGTCTTTAACATTTTTGTTCATAGCCTTGAACATATTTATTGTCTACAAACCTCTTCCTAATATGAAAATGTTATACTTTACCAGCTACAGAGGTTCAGTTGTCATGAAACTGAGTGAAGACAGTAAAGAAAAACTACTGATGTCTTTTTCTTAGCACAGTGTTTTTACAACTTTGTACATTTCCCTTTAAACTCACTAATCATCAGGATCTTGGCAGTAAAAGCTTTCATACTCACACATTAAGAAGAAAATACCTACAGCATTGTTTTCCTTTCTGCCTACCTCCCACATTTCTTAGCCCAAGTTCCCACCCATGTAAATATGAGTCACTTCTCTTTAGACATATAATTTATAACTGCTCACCTCAGGATATACTCAGCTTAGATAAGGCTAGGAGCTCTTTAACAATACCAGTCACCACCTGTTCTCAGTGGTCAAACAAAAATATTATGTCATAGAATAAAGAAAATAGAGTAGTGTCTTTTTTTAAAAGCTTAAAAGAATAATTTGAAATATTCTGTGCATTTTATAGTAAGGGTTTAAAGCGGGGGTAAAGTGGATTAAGTAGTGATAGAGAAAAAATTACCAAAAACCTAAATACATGGTTTCATTCCTTTCAATAGAATTTTACCCAATTTCTGATGTAAATATTTAGACAACCATCACACACTTAATAAACTTTTAATGCATAAATAGGTGAACAAATGCCTGACATTGCCTTCTTAAGTTAAAAAATCATGTTTGGTTGCTTCTTTATTATTTGTTTGATGTTTCTTTGAAAAGTAATGTTCAACTCCCCCTAGTCATAAATATCGCACTGGACCACACAAAATGAACCTGGCATTGCAGGGAGGGGGACAGATAAGAGAAAAGGCAATTAGAGCATGATGTCATAGGCCTCCTTTGTGGGGGAACATGCAGGAAGGAAAGCAACCCAGTAAACCCGCCATGAGCTACCAGGGAATTCTTACCAGAGGTACAGACTTTTAAATGTAATCTGAATGAGGGATAGCAGTTAAGCCTAATGAGCCAGTGAAGGGGTGGGTGGGCTGATGGAGGAGAATGTCACAGAAGAAGAAGAAGGAAGGAAGGAAGAAAGGAAGGCAGGAGGGAGAGAGAAAAGAGGGAGAAAGAAAAAGGGAGAGGAAGAATGGTGTAGGAGGGGGAACACCAATCTGGGACCATTTAGCTACAAAGCAGCAAAATGGAGACTCTATTTTCACTGCTTTGTTTTGCAGCAACCAGGGATTCATACCCTCTTTGAGGTCCCGGTAATCTACAAAGCCTACACTTAGTACAAACCTACACTTAGAATGCCTCGACTTTCTCATTTAGTCTTCCTTAATTGATCAAGGTTTACTTACAATATTTATTACTTTCTAAAGATGAATTTTAATACTAAACAAACAAACAAAAAAAAACAAAGTTTTTTTTTTAAGAGTTAAAATATGTAATACTGAAAGCTTTTAAATCTTAGTTCTTTAATAATTTTGCTAAACCATCCAGGAAATGAGCTATCAAAATAAACTTGAAGGAAAAGTGTGCCTTACATGAGAATAATTTTATACTTAAATAATACTCTTAGTTAGAAAATTCTGCCTTTTTACCAAGCATTGCATAATGTGTAGAGCATTAGAAATAACCTAAACCTAAATAATTGAGTCCATCCTTCCAATAAAATTAATTGTATTATAGATATTATTTAGAATATATTGATTATGCTATACACTTGGATTTGGATTAATTTTTAAATATTTGTTTTTGTTAAAATAATTTCCAGCTATCGTTGGCAATATTATCTGTTATCGGTGTTAGTATTTAATCTCAAAAAACACTAATCTGTTTCAATATGCATAAAATTATATCTTATTTTATGTATTACATACTTTATGTATTTTATGCTATTAGCACCTGCATACATCTTACAGAAAACATTTCAAAAATATTTGTTACAAAAACAATAAGACATTACATAACATTTGAAAAATGTAGGAGTCAAGTCACTCAAAAACCTACCACCATAGTAGAGCGGTTATTGGCATTTTACCCACTGTAAGATATTCACAATCAGGCTGGAAATGAGGTGTGTGGTAGAACCAGGCAAATACATTGCCCAATATTCTTTTCCTGCCTCTAGCACTGACACCTTAATCTCTTTCTGTAACCCTCTCTCTGGCTTCCATCCAGGGCTTGATGCCAGGACAGGCAAATCTCTACATGGAACAATTTACAAAATAAGCCCCAGAGTCCCTCACAATCTTTTTGTTTGTAGGAAGTGCCATCCTAACATCATGAACATCTGGATTAAGTTTCCTTGGAGATAGCACAAATTATAACAGACCCCCGCCCTGGCCCCCCAGCACCACCAGAAAGAAAAAAAAGAAAGGAAGATGAAAATCTGTCATTGCTGAATACAGCTTTGAATGACTGGGTCTTAATTCAACTATTTCTACCAAATAATTTAACAATGTTGAATGGTCATTGGCTCATCAAAAAATAAAATAATAATTCTTATGTACTTATTTATATAATAAGATATGATTTTTACCCTGTGAAGTCTAGCATTTCCTTATGCTGAACACTCCTTTCATTTAGACACACTGGAAAAAAACATTTTACCTCTGCATTGAGAGAAGTGGTCATTTTTTCCTTTGGTGTATTTATCATTATTATTTTAATTCCTATTAATCCTTTTTTAAAGATACCAAAACCTCCACAATTATGGGGGGAAAAAATCAAAAGATTCTTAACAGACAATTATTATGTGAATGTTTTCAGAGAAGTTCTTCCTCAATGAATATTGTAACTATTCTGCTTTGCTCACTTGAATGACCCCAAAATGGGGGCTCTATGGAGAGACAGAGTTAAATTAGTTACTTTTCTTTTTTTTTTAAAGATTTATTTATTTATTTATTTGAGAGAGAGAGAATGAGAGATAGAGAGCATGAGAGGGAAGAGGGTCAGAGGGAGAAGCAGACTCCCCGCCGAGCAGGGAGCCCGATGTGGGACTCGATCCCGGGACTCCAGGATCATGACCTGAGCCGAAGGCAGTCACTCAACTAACTGAACCACCCAGGTGCCCCGGTCTTTATATCTTACTGACCTCCCTTTCGTATCCCTCTGTCTCCTAAAAATGCCCAGGGCATTGGAGAGATAAGTGAGCTCCTGCTCACTGCTCTACCAAACACAAACTGAACTTTTGGGAAAACAATATGGAAATAACTGCCACAATTTAAAATTGTACCACACAAACTTACTTCTAGAAATGTATTCTATAGAAATATAGCACACAGCGATATATGAAAGAAAAACTTTCAGTATCCTTGGTAATAGTAAAATCAATTAGGAATTAGGAAAAAAAAAACCATAAACGCTTTCAACAAGAAATTGGGTAAGTAGGGGTGCTGGGTGGTTCAGTCGGTTGGGCATCTGCCTTCTGTGCAGGTCACGATCCCGGGGTCCTGGGATGGAGCCCCACATGGGCTCCCCACTTAATGGGGAGCCTGCTCCTCCCTCTCCTCCCTGCTTGCGCTCTCTCGCTATCTCTGTCACTCTTTCACTCTGGCAAATAAATAAATAAAATCTTAAAAAAAAAAAAGAAATTGGATGCCATAGCCATACAATGACATATTTAGTTAAAAGTATATGATGTACCTGTCTATACTGACTTAAAAAATACCCACAATAAATTGCTAAGTGGAAAAAGTTATACATCAGGATATAATATGATTCCATTTACATTATGCGTATTGTGTGAAAAAAATTTCAAAATATGCAGCTGTGAGCAGTATTGATCTTTGGGAAGTAGGATTATATGGAAGACTTTCACTTTCTGCTTTATTCACTTTGATATCATTTTTTCATAAATTGGCAAGTATTTCTTGATGTTAAAAGTTACTATTATACTATTATAGGGTGCCTGGGTGGCTCAGGTGGTTAAGCGACTGCCTTCAGCTCAGGTCATGATCCTGGAGTCCCGGGATCGAGTCCCGCATCGGGCTCCCTGCTCGGCGGGGAGTCTGCTTCTCCCTCTGACCCTCCCCCCTCTCATGTGCTCTCTCTCTCTCTTTCTCGCTCTCTCAAATAAATAAATAAAATCTTTAAAAGAAAGTTACTATTATAAAACTTGATCTTAGCTCAGGAATAGAAAAATAAAGTCCAAAGTTATACTGATCATATATGGAATTTAGTGTGTGGTAATGGTGACATTGCAAAAAAACAGGAAGAATAATAAAAGGATTATTCAGCAAATTGTATATTTGATTATCCACTGGAAAAGAAACTTAACTTAGTAACCATTTCTTTCCTCATTCTAAAATAAACAAGTGATTTCCCGATTCATCAGAATTTTAAACCTACAAAAGTAATTCATAAAAGTTATGGATTTAAACACTAGGTAAGTATTCTATAACATTAAAGGCATGTCACAAAATCTAGGGACACCAGAATATTAGTATTCATTTTCTCAGATGGGTGAAATATCAGAGGACCTTACATTTATTTGTTATATATTTCAGTTTTATTTGACTTTTAACAACAAATATCATGCAAATAATAGATACATTTAAAAATGATAAATGGGTTCAGGATGGATATTAGAAGCTGTGCAATTTAGTCATAAACTTCTATACTTCCTGGCACAGCTGAATTATAGGAAAGAATACACTTTGTATGTATATACACATTCATTTAATCTTAATAGTCTGTAGTTTATCAGTGATCCACGGTACAACATGCTATGTTCATGTTTCTCCCTTGTCACTAAATTAAATTCCATTCACTTGAAGACAGAAGACCCCTAACATCCCTATCAGGAGGCTGTTGAGATTTGTAAACACATTATCACATTCTATTTATCTTTCTCACAAACAAAAAGAAAAAAAAAACTTTTATTTTCTGACCAAAACTAGCATCTTTTTTTTTTAAGACCCCTTTATTTTTTTCCTCCATTGCTATCATCAGCAAACAGCATTGTCTTCTTGTCTGAGAAACTCTCCTGAAAAAGTTCAATAAATGCATACTACATGGTGTATAACTGTATAGGTGCACAGAGTCCCGAGCCTCCCTGGAATGTGAAAGTGAAGCTGGTTCTTCTCATTGGTTAAGTGACTCATCCCTGCCCACCGAATTTACAGTCTTTTTTTTTTTTTAAGGATTTTATTTATTTATTTGACACAGAGAGACACAGTGAGAGAGGGAACACAAGCAGGGGGAGTGGGAGAGGGAGAAGCAGGCTTCCCGGGGAGCAGGGAGCTCGATGTGGGGCTCGATCCCAGGACCCTGGGAACATGACCCGAGCCGAAGGCAGACGCTTAACAACTGAGCCACCCGGGCGCCCCTACAGTCTTTAAAAATTCAAATTCTTGGGGTACCTGGGTGACTCAGTCAGTTAAGTGTCTGCCTTCCACTCAGGTCATGATCTTGGGTCCTGGGATCAAGCCCCATGTCAGGTTCCCTACTCAGTGGGGAGTCTGCTTCTCCCTCTCCCTCTGCCCCTGCCTCATACTCTCTCTCTCTCTCAAATAAATAAAATCTTTTTAAAAAATTCAAATTCTTAGTTCCTACAAACTTTTCATGACACAATTTGACAATACTTACAAAAAAATATTTCGAATGCTCATAATTTTTTGTATTTATTTAAAGAGACACTATGCTTGTGTTTGGAAAGAAATTTTCTCAAGGTTTATCCGTGAAACCCTTAATTTTGGTAATATTAAAATCAAGTAGGATTGAAAGACGGAATAATTCAAGGAACTTTAATTTTTCAAGAGCTTATATAATTTTATGATTATAAAAGTCCTGCTTCAGAAAATCACAAATGTTTGTAAGTCATGTAATATTAGGACGCTCCTAAGCAGGAATAACTAAATGTCTGTTGTGTCCATTAACCACCTCTGAGCCATTCTACTAAAGAAGTAAGAACATATGCCTACCCTAGGAGTCTACAGTTTTGTTGGGGAGATAAGACATGTAAATAAACCAATTTAGGAAAAAAAAAACCTGAAACAGCATACTATAAAGTTCTAGGTTGACTGTAATCAAATGCATGTGACCCAAATGCAAAAAGTGATCCTTGCAGTTGTCTGAAAGGAAAGATCAGTATGTGGGAAGCAGGGGGTGACGTAATAATATATGATTTCTAGGTCTAAAGAAGAGAGAAGGGGGCGGTGCCTGGGTGGCCCAGTTGGTTAGGCGTCCGACTCTTGATCTCAGCTCAGGTCTTGATCTCAGAGTCATGAGTTCAAGCCCCATTTGGGCTCCACGCTGGGCATGGAGCCTACTTGAAGAAGGAGAAGGTGGAGGGAGAGGAGGAGGAGAAGAAGAAGAGAGAAGGGTATTCTTGAGGACATGTCCCAAAAGAGTAGAGACCCAGAAGTGGGAGTAACCAGGGTGTGAGTGAAGGTTGGGGTCATGGCTGATGACAGAAAGAGGAGCTTGGCAGGACCAGAGCATGGGTATCTGACTGGCTCTGCTTATACATGCCCTCTTGCCCTAGAGTACAGGGTTTAAGAGGAGAAGAATTTCCCCATTTCAGCTCAATGGTAGGAGACAGAGCCTCACCTCTCATCTACCTTGGAAGTAGATGAGATGTGTGGATACTATTCAAAACAACAGAAGTCCACTCTAATGAAATCAGTCCAAAAATAAAAGGATTGCTTTTGGAGGTTGTATAGTAGGCTGAATGATGGTCCCTCAAAAGATAGGGCCATGTCCTAATCACCAGAACCTGTGAATTTGTCACCTTACTTGGAAAAAGGGTCTTTCAAGATGTCATTAAGTTAGAGATCTTGAGATAAGGAGTTCATTCTGAATTATCTGGTTCATTCCTGAATATAATTACAAGTGTCCTTTTAAAGGACACAGAGAGGAAATGATGATGTGAAAGCAAAGACAGAGATTGGGCTGATGTGGCCGCAAACCAAGGAAGCCCACCCACCAGAAACTAGCAGAGGCAAGGAATGGCTTCTCCCCTAAAGTCTCTGTAGAGAGCATGGTCCTGCTGAATGCCTTCAAATTTCTGGCTTCCAGAACTATGAGATAATAAATTAGTGGTTTTTAAGTCACTAAATGTGTGGCTATTTGTTACAGCAGTCTTAGGAAATTAAAACACAGGTGGTGAGCTCCCATTGCCAGAAGTATTTAACAGGCCGGATTCTACTTCTGAGAGCAATGTTTTGGAGACCATCCTTGCTTGGGGCAGGAGGCTGAATTCAGTGATATCTCACGCTGTTTTCAATTCTGGGCTTTTGCACTTGTGACTTTCACCTAGCTAGCTCACCAAAATCATAGTCTCATCCTGTTGCTTACTCTATCGTTTCTGTGCCATTAGGCTTAATGGCTAGAACATTACTATTTGGCTACTGATAGATGATTGGAGATTTTATTTCCCAAGTTGTAAAAAGACAAACTTGATCTATTACTTACACCCTCTCTTTCTTTTCCTTTTTTCTCTTTTTTTTTCTTGACACAAAAGGTTGAATCAACTAACATGAAAAAATTAGCTGTTCCGGTTATGCAGCTGTCATTTTTCATGCTCCTTGGGACTATTTGCTGGAAAAATAAATGGAGTTGGGCTGCTACATTTGTTACCAAATCATTGGAAATTCCCTTATTGCACTTTGAATCATCCTGAGACACACTTATTTTTAGCCATTTTCCTGATGTTGTCATAAATCAGGGTTCATCTCTACATCCTTATGACTCATGTCTCATCTGCATAAATAAATATTGAGAAGTGGTAAGTAAAAATTTCTCTTTCCTTTTAAATAAGGAACTTAGGCAGATGACAAGACATTCTGAATATCTGGAAGTTAGAAGTCCATTGTACTAAAATTGACCTGATTTTATTTTACCACTCTTTCTCCAAATATTAAAAGTCAGTGATTACATAGAACCCTTTGGACGGTTTTCTGGGTATTTTTAACAGATTTAATTTTTTATATCCCTATTTCAGATAATATTTGATGATTTTTCATGAACATACCCTACTTACAGCCGAGCATTACATATTTACATGTGTTATGGAACATTTGGCTGCAGATATAACCTTAGTGTTAGCAAACATGTATAAGCCTTATAAATATTGGATTTTGTATATGCAATGAGCTGTACTCACCAGTAGGTGCCAAGGCGGTGACATATGAAGATCTCTTGGCTTTATTGTAATCTCGTCTGTTCCTAGTCTTAATCCTATTACTCTCCATTGTGCTTTCATAATATCCTTCCCTCCCTGCCCTATTCAAGGAGCTCACAATGTAGAGGAAGAGAGAGAGACTGGGTCAGATTTGGATTTTTTTTAAATTTTATTCTATTTCATCATGATAAGTGCACTCTTTAATCCCCATCCCCTATTTCCTCCCAAGCCCCCCCCCCCACCTCCCCTCTGGTAGCTATGTTTGTTCTCTGTAGTTCAGAGTCTGCCTCTTGGTTTGCCTCTCTCTTTCTCTCTTTTTTTTCCTTTTGCTTGTTTTTTAGTTTCTAAAATTCCATGTATGAGATCATATGGTATTTGTCTTTCTCTGACTGACTTCTTTTGCTTAACATTATACTCTCTAGCTCCATCTATGTTGTTGCAAATGGCAAGGTTTCATTCTTTTTTTATGCCTGAAAGGTATTCCATTGAATATATACATATACCGCATCGTCTTTATCCATTCATTGATTGATGGGTACTTGGGCTGTTTCTATAATTTGGTTATTGTAAATAATGCTGCTATAAATATGGGGGTGCGTGTATCCCTCTGAATTAGTGTTTTTGTATTATTTGGGTAAATAAACAGTAGTATGATTACTAGATCATAGGGTAGTTCTATTTTTAACTTATTGAGGAAGCTCCATACTGTTCGCCACAGTATCTGCACCAGTTTGCATTCCCACCAATGGTGCAAAAGTGTTCCTTTCCTCCACATCCTCGCCAATACTTTTTGTTTCTTGCGTTGTTGATTTTAGCCATTCTGACAGGTGTGAGGTGATTTTATTATACAAACAAAGGGGAGTCATTGAAGGCTTTTGAGTACAGAAAAGATTTGCTCTCTGAAAAGCTCCGAATGATCTGAATGGAAGGTTAAATTGGAGGGAAAAGAGCTGGTCCCAGGTCATTCTTCTTTTCAGGCATTAAGGTTGGGAAATGGTATTCTGGAAGAGTGATGGGGAAGGAGAAAATCAACGGGGTCACCGGGCGCGGGGGGGGGGGGGGGGGAGGGGCGGCGAATGGGACTTGATTAAACCTGGGAGGTAGAGCAAGACAGCGGGAAACTCTCTTGTCGCCCCAGAGTCTGTCCTGCTACCTAATTTCAGACGTGATCATTCCAAGGAATTCAAGAGCTGCCTATCCTGATGCTCAAATCATCAGGAAAAAAATCCAGTAATATCCTTGTAAATCCACACAACTTGAAACTCCATTTGAATTGAATCCAAGTTGTTCAAAACAAACTCCTAAAAATCAAACGACAGCTTCATTGCCCTACTTCACGTTGGTCCTAAGCAGGATAAGCAAACTTTCAACCATCTGTTTTTTTCCCGGCTTGCTAGAGCCAACCCTAGAACTTACCCCTCTGTGCAGTCACTTCTTGCTTTATTAATTTTTAGCCCAAAGTAAAGACATTTTCTACGGTGTGTGTATATGGATTAGTGAATCTGGGTTGGGGGGCGGCGTCTAGTGTGAGGTTTCAATTCTGCTTTCCCCAGTCCTGGCACAAGGCGCAGCTGCCGTCTTCCCACCACCCTCCCTACTGACTCTACAGTGGTCTTTTATTTGCAGCACTTGACTGAGCCATTCCTAAATGCCTTTTATCCCAGGCTGAATGTAGTCTGACCACTTAGCTTCCACGTGGCCGCATCCCTTCCATCTTCTACCTTTACCAGGGTGCGCTCTCCCCAGCACATCGCCCTGCAGTTAGGCACCCCTTGCTTCCGGCGGGGAAAGAAAGGCTGCACAGGGGCGCCTGGGTGGCTCAGTTGGTTAAGCGACTGCCTTCGGCTCAGGTCATGATCCTGGAGTCCCGGGATCAAGTCCCACATCGGGCTCCCTGCTCAGCAGGGAGTCTGCTTCTCCCTCTGACCCTCTTCCCTCTCATGCTCTCTATCTCTCATTCTTTCTCTCTCTAATAAATAAATAAAATCTTTAAAAAAAAAAA
Source organism: Zalophus californianus (assembly GCF_009762305.2). Lineage (NCBI taxonomy): Eukaryota > Metazoa > Chordata > Mammalia > Carnivora > Otariidae > Zalophus > Zalophus californianus. The sequence continues at coordinate 185,576,614 of NC_045596.1, forward strand.
AAAGAAAGGCTGCACAGCCTGGGATCCCAGCCCGAATGGCACTCACCATGCCCACCACAGGGCAGGAGATGCAGAACAGTGTGCCCCGCAGAAGGATGTGGTGGTTGCCCTTCAACCTGCTTGGTCCCAAGAGTCGGAGTAAGGGTTCCTCTAGATTCTTCAGATCTGAAGAGGTAGTTTTATTTTATGAGAGTCACTCAGAATTTAAGGTTTCATTGGGCCCAATACTATACCTTTGGGGGCCTCAAATGATCTTTTCAAAAATTACTAGACATGTAGATTTGCATGTGCCCCAGCCCCAGGTCCCTCCTACAACGGCTCAGTTCCCCCTCCAGGAGCTCCAAAGTGAAAGATGAGAGTGACCCCATGTGGGTCTCTCCAGGGCGGCTCCGCTTCCACAGGGGCTATGGTTCTGATGTGAATGACCGTGACATTTCAGCACAGGGGCCTCCCCGGCTGTCTTCATGTGATTGCACAGCCCAAGTCCTGTTTCTGGGCTGTTTCTGGGCATTAGACTGTGTTCCCAGCACTTCGGGTTTGGACACCAGGTCGTCTAGCTTCTCCCCTCGTTCCATGGTGCTGTGCAGAATGATTCTGGTCGTGTCCAGCTCAGCCCACACCTTGGGCATGGGGTCAGCTTCTCCGAGGTTCTAGTATCTCCTGAGGACGGTAGCAGGGGATCCGACTGGTCACTCTATCTTGTCGACCTGCTTGGAGAATTCATCTAGTACCTTCTCCGGCAGGGCAAAAGCCCCCAGGAATGGATATTCACTGTCCATTAGGACCATTCCCGCAAGGCTGTCGTTTTGGACGTAGAGGCGGTACAGACATTCTAGTTCTTTGACAGAAGCTCTGCAGCCTTCTGCCAAGGGCTCCACAATCAGTTGACTTGTGAAGGTCATGAACTCCTGAGCACTGGACCTCTGGAAGAAGCTGAAGGAGGACATGTCGTCCATGGCTTTGAGCAGCACCGCCTTGGGCTCGCCTTTGTACAGGACACTGAGGCCTAACAGCTTCATGGAGCTGCACCCTCCGGCCGCCCATCCAGGCCCACCTGGCCTCTTGCCCGACCACCCACCCAGGCCAGGTGACAGCTCTCAGGAAGAGCCCGGCTGCCCTCCTGGGCGCAGGAGGCTATGACAGGTGGGACACCAGCTTCTTCTTGACGAGGTCATTTTAAGAATAGATCAAGGAACCGGCACATTTAATAGAAGTGTTTTGCCAATAGCAGGAGACAGAGGGTCTAGTGTTGCTTTTGCCATTAACTAGCTCCATGACTTAGGAAAGACACTGAAACTTGAACCATCTGAGCTTCAATTTTTCTGGAAAAGAAAAGCTACATTAAATCAACAGTAGGGGGGCACCTGGGTGGCTCAGTCCGTTAAGCATCTGCCTTCGGCTCAGTTCATGATCCTGGGGTCCTGGGATCAGGCCCTGCATCAGGATCCCTGCTCAGCGGGGAATCTGCTTCCCCTTCTCCTACTCCCCCTGCCTGTGTTCCCTCTCTCCCTGTGTCTCTCTCTGTCAAATAAATAAAGTAAAATCTTAAAATCAATCAATCCATCAATCAACAGTAGTCACCTCAGAGGGATGGAAGATATTATGACCACTTGGAAGAGTGGGTGTGTGTGCTTAACACTCATGCCTGACACCAAGCTTATAAGAATGTTAGAGTTTAGGAGGGAGGAAACCAAGAAAGCAGGGGTAGATGTTCTGGAGATGCTTTTGATAGAAATAATCCCTGTCTTCATCCCCACCACTTCCTGATAGAGAATCTCTGGATTAGATCATATCTAGGATCCTTTTTGTCTCTAACATTATATGACCTACCCCAAGAGACAAAAAAAAATTTTGGAAATGTAAACTAAGACAACAATGAGATACCAGTACACACCTAGTAGAAAGGCCAAAATCGAAAACCCTGACGACACCAAATGCTGGCAAGGATATGGAGGAATAGGAACTGTCATTCATTGCTGGTAGGATTGCAAAATGGTATTGATGTTTTAGAAGACAGTTGGGCAGTTTCTTACAAAACTAAACATACTGTTACCATGTGATCCAGCAATCGTGCTCCTTGATATTTACGCGAAGTAACTGAAAGCGTATGTCCACACAAAAATCTGCACATGGTTAGCAGCTTTATTCATAATTGCTAAAACATGGAAGCAGTGAAGATGTCCCTCAGTAGGTGAGTAGTAAGTAAACTGTGGCACATCCAGACCGTGTAGTATTACTGAGCCCTAAAAGGAAACGAGTTACAAGCCATGAAAAGACATGAAGGAACCTTAAATTCATGTTACTAAGTGAGAGAAACAAATGTGAAAAGGGTTCAAACTGTATGATTCTAACTATATAACATTCTGGAAAAGGCAAAACTATGTAGACAGTGATAGACATTGATCGTTTGATCAATGGTTGCAAGGGTTGGGAAGGGAGGGATAAATGTACAGAACACAGAGGATTATTAGGGAGATGAAAGTACTCTGTATGATGTCATAATGAGAGATAAACATCATCATACATTTGTTCAAACCCATTGAATGTACCCTAATGTGAACTGTGGGCTTGGGATGATAGCGATGTGTCAATGTAGCTTCAATTGTAACAAATGTACACCCTGGAGGAGGATATTGATAATGGGGGGCATGCGTGTGTGGGAGCAGGGGCATGTGAGAAATGTCTCTACCTTTCACCCAATCTTTCCACAAACTTAAACTGCTCTAAAAAATAAAGCCAAGAAAATAAATAAGGTATCATGTTCAGGACCCATCCCATTCGGAGGAAGCCTATGTGATGGCTTGTTTCTAAAACCATGTATCTTTCATCTTGAGGTAATGCAATTGAAGAAAGTGTAGTTTGAATATGAAATGCTTTATTATCTAAGTGAACTGAGAGAGAAGCACCACAGGAAGGAAAAGAAGGAGTCTTACCTTGTAACGAAAAAGCCTATGTATAAACAGAGAGAAAATATTTACATGGAAAATTAATGATAACTCAACTATTAGTAGGACAAATTGTATGTGATTTTTTAGAATTCAATATTTTTTCAGTGTGTAATTTTAAATGATAGGGTTTTTCTCATTGTCATGCCATGTAATTTGGCAAGTAAACACACACACAAACAAACAATTATCCATTAAAGTATTTTAATGATACTACTCTGCAATGATTTCCCTTTGGAAACATTCAAGACATTGCATTAGACTTTCAAATGAGGTAACTTCCCATCTCTTCCTACTTCTACACTTTGATTGAGTTCTAGCTCTATCCTAAAAACTGGAATGGCAAACCCATAAGGATTAATTAAGAATAATCCTTTGTGATGATCTATGTAAAATTCTGTATCCCTTCTTCTCTTCCCACCTACCCACATAACAATCTCTCCTCACATACTCCTAAAGGAATTGTAAAGTAAAAAGGGCTGCCCTCGAAAACAGAATATCCATAGGAAAATCAGAATGGAAAACTACTCTTCTAACATTGCCAGCTCATCTTTTGTCAAGTGCTGGGTAAGGCATTCGGAAAACAAAGTCCAATAATGTACAGTCTCAACTCTGAAGATGAATATATTTTCCCAGAAAGAGCAGCAAAGCAAATCATTTCAGTGTGAGATAGCTGTCTTCAGGTGGTCATATGGAAGCCCTGAGAAGAAACTTCTAAATTAGACTAAGATATAAAAGAGGGCCTCTTTGAAGAAGTGACACTCATACTTTTGAACCATGTTGTAAAAGTTAGTTAGACAAGAAGGGGGAAAAGAGAAGAGAATGAAGGAAGTTTTAAAGGAAAGAAATAGCATGACCCACTGTTTCCATACCAGAGAAAACTGGGAAAAAGGAACACATAAAGCTAAGGAAGGAGAGAGGACCCTTCTGAAAGACACACAAAAGCCATGAGTCCTAGGCTAAGGAATTTGAAATTTATTCATCAGGCTATGGAGAAATGTCAAAGGATTTTTATATACATGAATGACATGATTGGGCAAGTATTTTAGAGCAATCGTTCTGACAGCATTCTGAATAATAGTTTAAAAGACAGGCAAGGATATTAATTAGGTGGTTAATGCATTCATTCAGGCATACAGGGTGAGATCCTAACCTAAAGTGATGATGCTAAGATTGAAGAGGTAAGTGGCTAAACTGTTAGAGGTAGAATTCCAAAGACTCCATGACTCACTAACTGTAGGAGGTAAGGGTGAGGGAAAAGGTGAAGATATCACATGGGCTTCTGGCTTTATCAGTTGGTTGAGTAGTGATACTACTCACTGATTGAGGTAGAAAATTTAGAAGTAACCAATTTTCTGGAGAACTGTTTGAAAATGTTATGTTTGAGGCATAGCTATCTATCTATCTATCTACACATACAGTTAGACAAATAACATATTTTTTTAAGATTTTATTTATTTATTTGAGAGACTGTGAAAGTGACCACAGAGGCAGAGGGAGACGCAGACTCGCCACTGAGTGGAGAGCCCAATGCGGGCTTCAATCCCAGGACCCTAAGATCATGACCTGAGCCGAAGGCAGATGCTTAACTGACTAAGCCACCCGGGCACCCCACAAGTAACATATTCTGAGCTGAAGTTGGGAGAATACATCCTAAGTTTAATAGGAGTTATCTCTATTTGGTAGATTTAGGGATTGGACTTCCTTTTTCCTTCCTATATTTTGTCTATTTTCTAAGTTTTATGTAATGAATATGTATTACTTTTAATACTAAAATAAAAACTAATAAGAAAAAAAAAGAAAGGTCAACGTGGCCAAGAGTACCATAGAGCAGTAAACTCAAGGGAAGGAAGTGTCTATTGATTTGGCAACATGGAAGTCTTTTGGTGATTTTTCTAGAAGTCTCTTTCCATAGGTAGAGTTGTAAATGGGCTCAGAGGAAATAGAAATAGACTGAGCGTGGGTGGCTCAGTCAGTTAAGTGGCCAGCTCTTGATTTTGGCTCGGGTCATGATCTCAGGGTCCTGGGATCGAGCCACACGTCAAGCTCCACAGTCAGCAAAGACTCTGCTTGAGGATTCTCTCTCTCCCTCTCCCTCTGGCCCTCCCCCTGCTCATACTCTTTCTCTTTCTCTATAAGAATAAATAAATAAATCTTAAAAAAAAGAAAAAGAAGAAGGAAGAAAGCACAGAGGATGCTCTCAAAAAGCTTGACTATAAAAGGAAGCAGAAATATGGTTGGAAACATGAGGAAGCTATCAGTTCAAAGGAATATCTAAAGATGGGATTATCTCAGTGTTTACAGCTGACAGGAAAAAACCAAGACAGATTGAAAAGTACAAGACGGGGAAGGGATGACTATTGGAGCAATAACTCTGAAGAGACAGTAAGTCATTGAATTCAAATATCAGGTGAAGTAATAGCCTTATACTCGAGAAGACTAGCTAAAATAAGAGGGAATGAGGAAAGAATGGGTAGAAACAGAAATAAAGGGACAAGAATTAAACATATGCATTGGCCTCAAACTCTTTCCCAAATCCTATTTAGATAGCAGTAAAGCTAATTAATACATGGAAAGTATAAAAATCCAAAAGGAATGTAAACATCAGCAGTGTGGTTTTAGAAATTGAAAAGATGATGGGTGAGTGGTAACTGGCTTAGCCGACCTGGGAAAGTAAAGAAAGCTAGAAAGTAACCCAATGTACATCTCCCCACCTGCAGAAGGCTCAAGAATTGGAGGGACCCTCTTACAGAATGCTGGCAGCATAGGACATTCCTCCAGGCAAGAGTCTGGAAGAGCCTTCCCTGGGAAATCTGGCCCAACCACAAGAAAAAAACAAAAATACTGACACTGGGGATTCTACAAGAAAATAGCCAAATCATCTGAGAGTGAAGCCCACTATCAATAAAATCCAACCAGCAGCATAGAGATGCCCAAAAAGAACACTGAAAAAACAAACTTGAAATTTAAAATATACCAATCAGAATGGAAAACTCAACAGAAAGATTGAAAGCTAAGGTGAAGAAATCTAGAAATCAGAAATCTAGAAAAACAGAGAAAACAGGAAAAAAATAAGAAAGAGAACTATTTAAGAAAGCCAATATCTATATAATAAAAGTTCCAGAAAGAGAGAATAAATAAAGCAAATGGAATGGAGAAAATCATCAAATGAGTAAGACAAGAAAATTTCCCCAGAGCTGAAGGATATGAGTTTCCAGATTAGAAAGACCCAGCAAGTGCCAAGTTCAATGAATGAAAATAGAACCACACCAGTACATTTCATTGGTAAATTCAAAGAAGGAGGGGGAGATGAGGGAGAAAAGGGATTTTTTTTTTTTCCCATAGAGCAAAGGAAAAACAGGTCACATAAGAAGGATTAGGGATCTGAGTGGTTTTGGACTTCTCAACAGCAATGTTGGAAACTGAAAGACACGGAAAGTGGCTTCCAAATTCGAAGGAAAAATGATTTCCAGCCAAGAATTCGAAACCTGGCTAACCTATCGAGTAAAAGTGAGAATAACAACATTCTCAGATATGCAAAATCTCAAAAAGGTGATGGCTGAAGAGCAGGCATAGTAATCAACCTGGCCAGACTGGAACAGGGCAGGGGCTCCGGGAAGAGACTTTGGCAAGCAGAGGAAATTAACATGAGGGTTGAAGGGATGGTGAGGAAATTTATATGACTGGGAAGAGACTGGGGGAAACCCAGAGGTTATTATCAGTCCTAAAAGCACAAAGAGATGTGTGTTTTAATTGCCTCCCATTCATTGCTTGGGTGAGGGATGAGTTCCCATCCTAGGGTTATGGGATGGCTGGACACCCCACCCCAGACACCTGGCAGTGAGACTGACAGCAGTTTATCAATAACAAATACACCCTGGGGGAGGAGGACCACAGGGCCAGGCAGACCGGCACAGAGGCTGCACTCCGGGATGGAGTGAACCAGCAGGATCTGTGGGAGGCAGTCTTGGCAGTATCAAGAGAGCAAGGTGACCCCTGCTTCCCCAGAAGATGATGTGTCGTCTTTTTTAATAATTCCGAGGGCTAGCAGGGCACTGCAATTCATTACTCTGGGAGAAGCAGGAACTGTACCTGGTCCCCTTGATAAGGAGGGTTATTTAGCTAGGGAACCTTACCCAGGAAAACCGAGTGGGGAAGGGCAGCTTGCAGCGAAACCCTCTGAGGCCGTCCTGGTTTCCCCAGATGTCAAGGCAGCGCATGATACTGGGCTTTAATGGTAGGCCTTACAGTACAGCATTCAGGAAAGGAAAAGTAATTGTAAGCTACCTGTGGCTTAGTCGTGATTGGCATTTACATTTTATAATGTATAAATGAATATAACCTGTAGCAGACTGGGGTAGGACAATGCGGCATACATGCTCAGGGGGCACAGGGGTTGCTCTGGGAAATAATAGCTAATTCCTCGGGCTTCATTGTGGGAACTCAGCAGAATGTAGCTAAACACGGACAGATCAGTAAGTAGCGCCATAGGCATGATATTTAGAAATAATGCATATAAATGCCCAAAGAGTTAGCTAAAAGTGGTTGCTTCCGGACAGAAGAGGAAATGAAGGATACGAAGGTCAGGGCCTGCTGGGTGATTTTTGTTTGGGATTTTTTTTTTTTTTTTTTTTACATACCTATTTGTCTCTAAATTATGTGTATGAATAGCTCTGAGAAAAAATGTTAAACCCAAATTTTTAAAATTAATGAAAATAAGTTTGTAGTCTCCGGGGGAGAGAGTTGAAGAATTTGTTGTCTGATGCTTCAAAGGTCAGCTCTGGGGACAGGCGGCGAGGGTTCGCGTCCCGCTGCGTGTGCCCAGCTGCTGCACCCCGGGTAAATCACCCAACCTCTCTCGGTTTCCGGGGGCTTCGGCTGCAGATTGGGGCCGTCATAACGTGTCTACGGCAGGAAGGTCCACTGAGGGTGAGACGAGGTGATGGGACTCGAGGCCTCGCACAGTGCCTAGCATACAGTCAGCCCTCAGCTGATGATGTTAGCCATGACGAGCTTGGTTTTCTGCGCAGAATGGAACGCATGCGCAGAGGAATGGGCCAGAGGGCAGGGAAGGAGTTGGAGGGAGAAAGTGAACACAGACGGCCGCCCGAGGGCCCTGAGCTAGAATGGCAGCCACTGCTGGTGGGATCGGGGAGCTGCGGTGGGCCCAGGAACGTCTGAGGCAGCAGGGCAGGGGGGCCGGGGCTACCCGGCATCTGGACTGATGGGGGCTCGGAGCTTGGCTGAGCAAAGCCGGCAAGGGAGTGAAAAAGTAGTGGCGAGAGAGTGATTGAAATGATGGATCGGAGAGCTGAGCCGGTAAAGGAACCTGGCAAAAGCAGAAGTGACCTGATGGATGGAGCCTGGAGATTTGCCTGTGGCCCCAGAGGATTACAGGGAGGAAGGGGTGCAGTGAACCCGACGGCAGGGTCCCGAGTTTGAGACCGGAAGTCGGAGAGGATGGAGGTCCGGTTTCATAGCTCCCTGCTACGGGAGTCAATCCATGATGTGGAAAAGGAAGTTTCTCTGTTATATCCTCACCACAACCTTAGAAAGAAAGGAGGAACAAAATCGCTGGCATCTCGTAAATACTTACCAGGTACCTGGATTGTGTTAGGGCCGTTCCATATTAATTCCTTTTATTTTTCATGGCAGTCTTAATAATATCCCCCATTTTATAATTTTATAAATGAGTAAACTGTAGCTCAGAGAAATCGAATCACTGGCTCCAAAGTCAATATATCTTCCACAGCATGGGGCTGACAATGAATTTAAAGACAGGCTATGGGTACAGCAACGAGCTGGGGGAATCAGAGAAAGCCAGTTACTTCTCTGAGCCTCAATTTCCTTCTTTCGAGTGGGCTGGACTAGATATTCTTTACTACGCTTCCGGAACTAATACCCTATACATCTAAATAACGATGCCTATGAGCATCATTTTTCCCATTTGTCAAGTCGAAGTCACAGAATCTTCCTTACCCACATCAGAGAGTTGTTATGAAGATAAGTAAGATAATGTATGTGCAAGTGATTTATAAATTAAGACACACTGTATGATGGAGAGTTTGGCATATTTGGAAATATAAGGGTGGGGGAGTCAAAGTCATGAGGAGGAAAAATTGGGAGAGTGAGATTCAAACAATATCCAGGCAACATCTACTTTCCCTCTTACAAGCCAGAGACCTTAGGCAGAGTTTCAGACTTCTCTGTGCTTCTGGAAAACAGAGATCGAAAATTGGACTGCCTCGAAGAGTTGTTGTGAGAAGTCTCTGGTGCAACGCAAGTGCCGAAAATATCAACTGTTATCGTCATTATTACTATTTGCCATGTGTGTTGTTTTTGTATAAAAATATATAATTAAGGAATATGAATATATATATATATCCTAGAATTTATAGACGTTCTTATATAAAAATGCCACTACTGGAAAATATATACTATACATCATAGAATATATATATATATATATATATATATATAATAGGACTGTAGATAGACCCCCAAAGGATTAGAAAAAAATTCAAAGGGGACATATCAGGAGCCTGAAATTGGAATAAAGACTAAGCTTGGAGAAAAAGATATGAGAACTAGGGAAACTTGGTCTGCGGCCGACCCCAGACTAATAAGTAGAAATAACAGATCTGTATGTGTGATCTGTGGAGTTCCATGAAGTCTGCTCTGCTACTTGCAGGATATCAGTCCTACAGAAATATCAGTGCTCATTCATTCTAGAGCCTACCGTGTGCTCGTGATTGTGTTAGGTGCTGGAGAAGAAAAGATGAGTAAGAGGGGTCCCTGCTCTTAGCCACCCAATAGTGAAAGAATCAGTTATTTAAACAAATTGCTCCAGGGGCATCTGCGTGGCTCAGTCTTTAAGCGCTTGCCTTCGGCTCAGGTCACGATCCCAAGGTCCTGGGCTTGAGCCCCACATCAGGCTCCCTGCTCACCGGGAAACTTGCTTCTCCCTCTCCCTTGTGTTCCTGCTCTCGCTATGTCTCTCTCTGTCAAATAAATAAAATCTTTAAAAAAACAACAAATTGCTCCAATACGGCATACAAACTGGAATTTTTTAAAGCAAGATAGTAATAATTGTTAACATATATTGAATGCTTACCGTGAGCCAGGTACTGTGCAAGTGCTCTCCAGATATTGTCTTATTAAATCTCCCCAGAAAAGCCAGGATTCCAGCTCCAGAGTTGGCACTGTTGATACATTACCCTGCCCTGACTGAAAGGACACAGTCGGGAGGTGGTTGCAGTAATCAGTCTGGGAAGGGCAAGAGCCTGAACTAGGGGAGTGGTGGCAAGAATGAAGATGAAGATACGGCTTCAGGTTATATTCAGGGAATTAAAATTGGCAGGTCTTGGCAACTGATTCAGTGTGGTGGGTGAGGAGAGCCAGAGAACTCTGGAGGGGCTTTGGCCAGTGACGTGAATCTAGAATGCGCAAGCATTTCCATGTTTTTAAAAGCTCAAGCTTTTGGGGGCGGCTGAGTGGCTCTGTCGGTTAAGCGGCTGCTTTTGGCTCAGGTCATGATCTCAGGGTCCTGGGATTGAGCCCACGTTGGGAATCTGCTTCTCCCTCTGCCCCTCCCCCACTGTATGTGCACTCGAGTGTGCTTTCACACTCTCTCAAATAAATAAAATCTTAAAAAAAAAAAAAGCTCAAGCTTTTTTTAGAATCCCCAGTACCAGCTACTGCTAGTTTTCTACCTAATTGCCATTAAGTCATCTTCTTACCAAATAGAACTTGTACTTATTAGGTGCAGAAAATAAAATCAGCCACTCTTCCTTCTAGAGGTAGCCAAGGAGAAGCTAGTAGAATGCATTGGATATAGCTGCTGCAAAGTTCCTTTGGTCCTCTCCCTTCTTTTCTAAACAGAACATGGGTCTAATGGCTGGAGCTTCAACAGCCTTTTCTGTGGATCTGCAGTGACCCTGAGGATGAGCATTAATTGCTAAGGATGGAGGAGTTAAAAATAGAACAGCCTGGAACACTGAAGTCATCATGGCACCATCACACCAGCCCTGGACTGCCTAATTCTGCCTCTTCCTAGAGAGGAAATGAACCTCTTTCTTACCGAAGTTATTGTCATTTCAGATTTCTATTACCAGCAACTAACTACATTAACTGGTACGCCCCCCCCCCCCCCCCCACCGCAGAAAATAAACTCCCATTCCCTCTACCACTCCTGATCTCTAGTCATTCATTTTCAGGAGCTAGTTGGATTAAGGGCCGTCATCCATGGCAGTCAAGCAGAACTTGGAACCAGAAACCCAAATTCAAAAACAAAGAGTTTTCCCTGCTCCCTCTTGGCCCTCCCATGTCTCACTTTGCCCAGCAGCCCTCTCTCATTTGAAAATTGGGTTTAAGTTCTGCTCTCAATCAGTTTTCTCTCTTGTGTGACCAGGTAGATGCCACCAACTGATGCCAGAAGGAGAGCAAAGGTGTGCAGAAGACAAAGCATTCCACTTACTTTGTTTTAAAGATTTTGTTTATTTGAGAGATAGAGCACAAGCCAGGGGGAGAGGCATAGGGAGAAGCAAACTCCCCACTGAGCAGGGAGCAGATGTAGGGCTTGATCCCAGGACCCTGGGATCATGACGTGAGCTGAAGGCAGACAATTAACCCACTGAGCCACCCAGGCGCCCTCAAAGCATTCTGTTTAGAGAAAGGTGTGTTTAAGATGATTTAAGGATAGCAAGGTGAAGTATCTGAGTCTGTCAGGGCTGCTCTAACAAAGTACCATAAACTGGGTGGATTACAAACAAGAAAAATTTATTTCTCACAGTTCTGGAGGTTAGGAAATCCAAAATCGAGATGTTGATAGATTCAGTGCCTGGTGAGAGCCCACTTCCTGGTTTGCAGACTGTGTCTTTTCACTCTGACCTCCCATGGCAGAGAAGGGGTCTCTCAGGGCCTCTTCTGTAAAGGTACTAATTCCATTCATGAGGGGTTAGCCTCCCAAAGGACCCACCTTCTAATATCATCACCCTGGGGATTTAGATTTCAACATCTGAATTTTAAAGAGACATAAACATTCAATTCATTGCATGAAGATTTCCAGAATGGAGCTGAAGGTGAATCTGAAGTTCAGGAAAAAGGTGTTGGCTGGAGGTTAGGTGGGTATTTGGAACCATGAACATGGATTGGGTCACTGGTCAGAGTGTTGGAAGGAGAAGAGCAGTAGGAAGTGAAAGAACCACAGGGGTGCCAAACTGTAACATGTGGGCAGAGGAGCCCCAAAAGGTGACAGAGGAAGCCCAATTCAGTAAATGAATAAGAACAAGGAAAGAAATGTGTTGTGAAGAGCAAGGGGATAAAAAACAGCTTTAGTGAAGCCTTCTGTAGAAGCTTCCCTCCCTAAGATCTTATTTATTTATTTATTTAAAAGATTTTATTTATTTATTTGACAGAGAGACACAGCGAGAGAGGGAACACAAGCAGGGGGAGTGGGAGAGGGAGAAGCAGGCTTCCCGCCGGGAGCAGGGAGGCTGATGCGGGGCTCAATCCCAGGACCCTGGGATCATGACCTAAGCCCAAGGCAGATGCTTAACAACTGAGCCACCCAGGCGCCCCCCTCCCCTCAAGATCTTATTTAGATGCAAGCTCTCCTCCAGGAGGGCTGATGTAGGAAGTCACACAAAGGTGGTTCTAACTGGTAGGCTTTCCTCAAGTCAAGGGAAGGGATGTGAGGATCAATGGAAATCTAAAGACGGGGCAATGGGGTAGGAGAGACAGGGAGGTGAGGCTGTAGTGTTGAGGTAAGAGACATTCTCTACTTCCAACTTCTCACTGGAATTCTGTGCAGCACCAGGAACCTCATTCTCTCCCCAGTCGCCCATTGCCCTCATGTTCTGAGCTCAGTGGCCCTTGTTTTCCACCTTGCAGGAGCCTGTTATGTCAGCCACAAAGCCAAAGGTTTGTTTGCTGGAGTTGTTAGCATGAAAAAGGTGGCAAAAGCAGGTTAAAGGATAAGACAGACAGTCTCTGATGGCCATAGATAGCCATTTAAAAAGTCCTATCTGTCTGGTCCTTAATTCGGTAACAGAATAAATATTGAACTTGCATGGATATTCATAAAAGATTATCCATCATTTTGGTACAGTTGTGAGCTACTGGTCCCATCACTTGGTTTACGAACTCTGTTTCAGGAGCACCTGGGTGGCTCAGTCAGTTAGGCGTCTGACTCTTGATTACAGCTCAGGTCATGATCTCAAGCTCACGCACTTGCATGCACACACGTGCTCTCTCTCTCTCTCTCTCACTCTCTAAAATAAATAAATCTTTTTTTAAAAGAAGAACTCTGTTTCAGTAAATAATTTGGGCTCTTTGAAAACATAGCCTTTAAATTAGCTAAGAATATTTCCATATCCTTCACTAAAACCACTTTAATTGTTACAAAGGAAGCACACCCATGTGCAAAACGTGATTTTGCCTGTTTTTCTTGCATAATATGCATTGTAAATGCTAAATCTGTCAGGTGCTTGCTATTTAATGCAGTACCAAGCTATTCTGTTGATGATCCTTTTGATTGCCAAAATCTTTTCTTTCGAATCAGATGAAATACTTGTGTATTGCTCTCGAGTTTTATTTGTTTGTGTATTTTTTCATTTTCAATTCTTAAGAGACCTAAAGCTATTTCTGGGAGAAGCTCAACATGAATGACTTTAAAATAAGAAATCAGATAAACTATCCATCTGATAACTGTCACATTCGGCTTTCTTAATACATAGCATTGTGTGCAAGGAAGTCTCTGTAAATTCTACTACCTCCAAGAAGCATGGAATGTTTATTGAAGTCCTTGCAATTGTGTTCTAACAACTGTGTCTAGTTTTAAAGATTCATTTTCAAACACTAAGATCCTTGATCATTATAATTGCATTCCATATCTCCGAAGAACGCCAGATTCATAATGGAAGAGGGGAAGTGTGTCTAGAGGCATGCTCTAAAAAAACAATGGAAGAAAGCCCAGAAACAATGTCCTTTTCATGTTGCTTACTAAGCCTAACTGCTATGTAATCAGGAGCACAGCAAACTTGAGAGAGGAATTGAAAAATGGACTCGATACCTAGAAACTAAAAAAAGGCCATGAAGGAAGGTTTGCTTGTCAAATGGGATTTTCCTTTTTCATCTAGAGAACATTTATAATTTTTTCCTTGTCCAGATCACACAAAGGCCCTCTGCTTTTCTTCATACATATATTCTGCCTTTAGAAGAAAATTACTTCGCCCTTTAGAATTTCTCCCTTTATGTTGTAAATCACAGTGACTGAAGAGGAGTCTTGATCCCCTTTGCATGCCTGAGACTAGATTTTATCAGGAAATGTTTCATCACATTCTTTTCCTGTCATTAGAGTCAATTATCATGTATATTTATGCATTCCTTTGTATGAAAGTGCGGTTTGGGTCTGAAAAGAGCCTGTACAGAAGGGCATTTTTAATTAGACAGCCTATGTGTCTCCTGACTCATAAATGGCTAAATAAAATTATATAGACCTATACTGGACAAGCTCATAAAAGCAAGTCTCTGCTGCTTAGCGATGCTTAGCTCATAGAGCTGATGAGCAAGCAGCTGCTTTCTTTTCCGCCTCACACATCACCCGCCAAACATCCAGCCCAACTCAGATCCCGCAGATTATTATTGGTAATGATGTTGAAAGCAAAAATGGTTTGAGCATAGCACCCTGAGCTTCTAATTTGGCAGTTAGAGCAATCTTGTTGTGACTTGTAAACTTTGCACTTAATATGCAGGGTCTTTAATACATAAATTATGTGTAGAGCTGAATGCCATGCTGCAGATCGAATGCCTTGAATTGTGTCCGGTCTGTGCGCGGAAATGAGCACTCTTAAATGTCCAGCCAAAAGAAAGGAAAAAAACATTGCTCTTCCCTTGCATCCGGGTAAAGAAGTCTGGCAGATTTCAAAGCCTCTTACAGTGTTTTTTGGAGGCTCGTTTTATTCTTTTAGGTAAAAAAATAAACTCCCTTCCTTGAAGAAGTTTCCAGAACCTTTTGAGAGAGAGTGCCCTATTACTAATATTGAAACTGAAAATGCCCAACCCTTGCCCTGGCAGCTGGGGGAGGGGGGGCGCGTAGTGACACAGTGGTCAGCCACACAATGGGGGCCCCACCAATCAAACCGACCCTCTCTCTTTAAAGCAGCAGCTGACCACATGAAAGGGCGGGAGCCCTGCAGAAGTGAGCGAGGCGGTGAGGGGCAGGCCTTTGCTGCAGCTACACCTGGTTTCCAAGGTAGCAACTCCCTACGGTGTCCCCGTGTCCCGAGTTGTAGATCTCAGTGGTGCAAGCCACAAGCCTGTGCCCAGCAGCGGCGCTTATGAGATTTTCAGTGTTGGGATGAAAAAATTTAGGTCTGCCTGGCGGGGGGGGTGGGGGAGACCTGTGAATTAACTGACAATAGACAGATTAACAGGAGAAAAATGTATTTGGCTGCGTGCTTGTGGGGGTGCCCTATAGAGAGTAGCCCCAGGAACAGCTAGGGGTAAAGGTGTTGACACAGGCCGGATGAAGGGGGAGGGGGCCTTAGGGCACCAATTATAAATTCCACAGGTATTTTTGGACTATCTAGAGTAAAAAGTGAAGTGTCTATCTTGACTCAAACAAATGCGACATTTTCTGAAATTTTTATAATAAAAAACAACTAGCCTGTTTTCTTTATCAAGGGTTACTTGAAAATTCTTTCTCAATATTTCTTATTATCATGCAGCCTGTTGGTTCCTGTGTTATTGTTTCTCTGCGTTTCACAACCTATACTCATCGATGCTGCATGGAAATATAGTTAATTTCCTACCCGAGTGTCAGCCCACCGCTCCAGAGCCGCGTAGAAAATGTTCTTTCATCTATATTCTTACCATGCAGGACCAAGAGAGTTGAACCACAGGAATCCAATTTTGATATTGATGACTCACCCCAGTCTCGGAGCTCGTTATTGGTTAACGTGTCTTTCTATTTGATCTTGAGAGTGGCTTGTTAATTAATATTAACAATATTAGTAATATTAATAAAGCATTTCTGAATCTTGGGATCCTCATGTGCAGGGGGTCTGACTGCTTATTGTCAGTTTTAGGTCACATATATGTAGATAGATCTGTAGACTTGGTTGTAAGTTGACTGTATTGCTATTCAGTGTCCAAGAGAATCTTGATAGTTGTGCAGAGTTATTATTAATATTGCTATTGCAGTTTTTTTTGGTGGACTATCTGAGCATTTGTTATCAGGCAGCAGAACTGAGACAGGTGTATTAGCAACAAAAAGCTTAGATGTGGTGAAGATTTTATCTGTTATTCATGTCTCGGTACTGTGTTAACTGGCAAAATGACACAGTTCCTCTCACATAGTTTTCTAAATGTGTTTCCAGAGTGTCTAAATGTGGCCCAGTCTGCCACATGAATGACTGTTGAGAATGTTGGAGCAGGCTGCTTTGTGTGAGAAGAGCTTCTCCTAGTAGTAGAAGTCTAGTCTGAAATCGGCTACCAGGTTTCTAATTGCATCCTTGCATAATGTAAGCTGAATAGATGGAAAAAGCCTTTAGTGTGCTTTTAAAATATCGAAACCATCTCTGATGTTCAGACCTGCAGTATCTGTGCTCAGTCTTGCAGCCATTCTTTCTGACATGTGTAGTTCTGAAACGTATCCCAGAGCGGTCCCTTCAGGCCTTCAGAGTCGCCTGCAGTCCTAAGCACCCAGGGAGGATAGAACTCCATTGGATTACATCTGATCTGTCAGGCCATCAGCTTGACAGATGACCAAAGCAACAAACTGCCTGCAATTCCAGCAGAAACTGGAAAGGCACATCTAACATGAATTAGCTTGAGCAAAGAGACTCCTTGGTAAAATGCCTGGAATTGTTGGTACCATGATATTTGCCTTTTTTTGTTGTTGAAAGCAGATGTTCACCACAGCACCCTTCCCAGAGACAGCTGCCAAGGCGGCTTGCCTGACACTACTTTAGAGCATAATCTTTGTGGTTTCACTTTCTTGGCATATTAGTCTTGATTCTATAACAAATAACTTTCCCAATCCACTCATTATTATTCCCTTCTCTCTTCCTGGGAAATATATATAATATATATTTTTTTTCCACCTAGGATGTATTCTTTCCCCACATGCTTTTCCTTAGTTACATAAACCGTAATTGATTGTGATAATTACCATGAGCCTCATTTATACTCCTAAAGCAATTCGTATTTTCCTGACCTTTCTACTACAATTTTAAAGTTACTTCCCATAGGAAAAAATGTAAAATTCTTTAATGCTTTCTTTGATTTATACTTGAATATATCGTACACATGAATATCAAAAACCGCCTAACGTTATACTTGAGAAATCACAACGGCTAGTTTCTAAGCAAAATATGTTAGGCAACTCTAGATTTATTTTAACTCTCTACAAGTACCTGAGTCTTCTTTAACTAACCAAGAAGAACTCATAGGACAATAGACAGAGCTGGATTTTAGAAATTCTCTAAATAATGCTTTTCAAATTACAATCCTGAAAGTACAAGGAATTCTGCGGAGGTTTCGCTGGGGAAAAGGGCTCAGACTCCCTATAGCTCCTCAACACATACACACACACACTCCACACACACACCTCACACACACATTCCCACTTCAAGTGAGCAGTCTACTGCTAATGGATTTTTGCCTTTAACGTCTTTATAAACGGTTTACCAGCTGTAAACATCAGCATAAAAGTTCCAGTTATTGGGATACAATCTCCTCGTTGTTCTGAAAAGTTAAAAGAAGTGCCGAATGGCTTAATTGGTTTAACCAAGGTATTGGTTTCCTGTCTCATGGTCAAGTAACTTCTTCACCCACCCTACTTTCTTCTTGCATTCTTCCTACTTATTTATAAAATACGTGATCATTAAGGTTTTTTTAAATTTACAATTATTTTAATTTTAATTTTTTTATCTTTATGTAATGTATTTAAATATTTAAGTATTTAATTTATAATTGTAATTATAAATAGAGACTGTTTTAGTTTTATGACATAACCAGAAAGCTCTTAGTCCCTTCCATTGAGCACCTAAAACTATTAACATGAACCATGCTAAAAAGGCATTTTTTATGTATCCTAGTGTTGACCTCACC
Source organism: Zalophus californianus (assembly GCF_009762305.2). Classification (NCBI taxonomy): domain Eukaryota; kingdom Metazoa; phylum Chordata; class Mammalia; order Carnivora; family Otariidae; genus Zalophus; species Zalophus californianus. The sequence goes on from NC_045596.1 coordinate 185,594,673, forward strand.
AAAATTACAATGCACTTCTCTCATTTAATAGACGGATCAGGAAACTGTAAAATACAGGACATAGAAAAATGATATGCAAAAATAGCAAGGTTTCATTCTACTTTTCAAAACAATTTACTATGCTTCTTTGGCCATTATGCAGAGTTTATCCATATGCTCCTCAAGTCAGTTAATAAAATATATTTGGCAGTCCTAAAAAAGGGCAAGTACTCCAAAAGTATTTATGGTATGCACTTAAGAAGGTTTTTTGGAGCTGTTAAGGATAGCACCAAAAAAGGATTAGAAATCCACTCTTCTATCTAAAAGGCTAGGTTTACCTTACATAAATAATTTCAGAACTGCGTTCGCCTTGACAATTTAATGTAAAAATACTTGCAGTAAGAAGAAAAGATAGCCCTGAAGTTTCCCCAGAGTGTTAATGTGATTAGGACCTCGGGGACTGTCATTTCAGACAGGTCTCTGTTGTGACTTCACACGAACTATTTTATTCTGCTTTCTTTATTTAGAGAGCAATATTAACTAATCTCATAAGATTTCTATGAACAACGAACACTAGGATAGCAGAAATCTTTATAAAATAAGATGCAGAGGAATCCAATGTATTTATTTTAAACTTTATTTTTTTATTTATTTTACTTTTCTTTAAAGATTTTTATTTATTTGACACAGAGAGACACAGCAAGAGAGGGAACACAAGCAGGGGGAGTGGGAGAGGGAGAAGCAGGCTTCCCGTGGAGCAGGGAGCCCGATGCGGGCCTCGATCCCAGGACCCTGGGATCATGACCTGAGCCAAAGGCAGACACTTAATGACTGAGCCACCCAGGCGCCCTGAGGAATCCTATTTAACTGTGAAATCTGAATCATGACCACTATGACAACTACATTCATGGGTGACAATGACCAAATAAAAAAGACACCGTATTTCACTAAGAAAAAGCAAGAAGCATTCATCCTCTGTATTTTGAGAATGGATTTTCTAGAATGTACCCATAAATATTTATACACATATATGTATACATACACACCAGCTTTGGAACCAGACAGACATGAGTTTCAAACTTATTTCCACCACTTAGAATCTATAAGATTTGAATCAAGTTGTTGAGTTTCTTTCAGCCCCATATTTTTAAAATGAAGTATATAAAAATCACTCAATTGTTGTAAGGGTTAAATACAACTGGATGAGACACTTTAGATAATACATCTGGCACACAGTAAACATGTTGTTTTCCTAAGCACACCAAAAAAAAAAAAAAGTAACCTTATATGTTAGTTTCAGATCTTGCAAAAGAGCTTGTTCTGTAATTGCAGCAAGTTTTCCATATGTCTTACAGCAAGCTTTGCTCTCCAAGACATGGTGATATTTTGATACGAATCTTGACTTTAATATAATTGTTTTTCCAGTATGTGTTTTGACTCAGGACAGCCTCATAAAAATGGATTGAATGAAAATCCAGCAAAACAATTTACCTGTAGGCAGATCTCCAAGAAGAATATGTTTGAACAAACTGCAATTCTTAATATATATTTGTGAAATCATGAGTAAATGAATCTGATGGTGTGAATAGTTTCCTATGAAAGTCAAACCGAGAAGCACCTCAGTTTATGATATGTTTAAAGTTATTATGGTTACTATTTTCTCTTAAAATAGCACAGTCTTTCACCTAAAGACCTCTACCCCCTCTAATCAGTTCTCTGTCTGTTCTTCCCTCTTTTGAGGCAGTGACTTCTTTCTTCTCTTGCTAGATTTTTCTTCTCTTGCTTCTGTGTGTTTACATTATTTTTATGTTAAAAACCCTTATTTCTAAAAAGGACATTAAATCATCACAAAATCTTTTAGGGCTGAGTAGAATGGATAAACTTCACTGGGAATAATGGAATCATTCATTTGACTTGGATAAACGTTAAAGATTTGGAACCCTTCTGTCATTAATATCCCATATGCAGACCACGTGAAAAATGCTATATAAAGCTGGACTAAAGGGCCTGGAGCCTTGTCTCTCTGTTCCCACCTCAATCATATTCATCTCCTTCACCATCGACACTACCACTGTCACCATGGAGCACTGTGAAAGTGGTCTCTTTACAATATGTCTGCAAAAAAGGATGATTTCTGTTTTCTGGCAGCAAGAATTCTGCACGAAGAGTCATTAATTGCTGAGCTCACAAGAAGTAAGAGAAGTCTCTAGAAGGTTCCCCAAGCCCCTCAAAGCAAAGGGCAACTGTCGCAGTCAGTGTGGACAGAGAGAGGAGCAGGGGTGATCTGTTAGCAGGGGCCAGGTTAGTCTCTGTGGCCAGAAGGCTGAGCTCCAGGCTGCCATGGCAGCGAGGTAAGAAAGCTGAACCATAGATGAGGAAATGATGGAAGCTGGCAGGGTCTAGCTCATACTTAACTGAAGAAAAGAGAAAGAGAGAAACCTTTATCTTACACATTTTGAGAATGTGTTTTCTAGAAAAGTCAGAATGTATAGTGCCCATGGAATCTTAGCAAGAGCAATCGCAAATCCTCCCTTGCAAAACTTTAGATAATGCATCTAGCATGCGCTGCTTTCCTAAACACATCCAAAATGTTACATGATCTGTTAGTAAGTTTCAGATCTTGCAAAAGAGCTTGCTCTGTAATTGTATCAAGCTTCTCCATACTTCTTTTTAGCTCTCAATTATGCTCTCTTAACTCCCAGTTTACCCTGGATTAAAATCAACAGCATGAATTTACAATGAAAGATCAACATACACACGTGGGGAGAAAATGATCTTGAAGTCAGCAGAAACAGCCAGTTTAGACCTTTAAAGTCTTCAGGTTTGGGGCTATTAGAGATAGAATTTTTTAAATTGTTTTGAATTGAGCAAGACCAAAATTACTAGGCATACTGGAAAAGAGCTCCAAAAGGAATTTTAGAAATAAATAAATACATTAATAAATAAAATGTTCAGTTGATGGATTGAAGAGCAAATAGATAACAGATGAATTGAGATCACTGGGCTAGGGGTGAGAAAAGCTTATGAACTAAGAAGAATGCAAAAAGTGAGTCACAGAAATGGAAGATATAAAAAGAGATCAAGACAAAGGAACAATAGAATGAGATCTGTATCTAACTGGATGGGTTGAATGAAGAACTAGAGAATGGAAGAGAACAATACGAAAGATGAGTATCAGGGAAATCTACAGTTCATAAAACACAGTGTTTGCCTACCAAAGTAAATAAAAAGGAAGACAGCATCTAGAGACTATGGACCATCAAGTATAAAAAGATGAATAATTTCAAGTGAAAGTTGTGTACCCAACAAAATTACTTTTTAAGAACAGAGGCGAGGGGTACCTGGGTGGCTTAGTTTGTTAAACATCCAGCTTTTGATTTCAGCTCAGATCATGATCTCAGGGTCTTGAGATCAAGCCCTGTGGTGGGCTCTGTGTTCAGCAGGGAGTCTGCTTAGTATTCTCTTTTTCACTCTCCCTCTGCACCTCCTCCTGCTCACACGCCTGCTCTCTCTCTCTCTGAAATAAATAAATCTTTAAAAAAAGAACAAAGGTGATATACAAAGAACTTACAAGTTAATAATAAGAAACAATTAAAAGTGAGCAAAAGATGTGAACAGGCAGTTCACAAAAGAGAATTTCCAAATGACCATTGAGAATACAAAAGATGTTCATCAATCTTTAGCCACTAGGAGAATGCAAATTAAAAACCACACAGAGATCTCACCACCTCCATATCAGAATGGCATATTAAAAAGATAAACAGTGCCAAGTGTTGGCAAGAATAGGATGGCAACTTAAGCTCTTATTATTGCTTCTATGATATGAATTAGTATAACCATTTTAGGACACTCTGTGGCAATATCTACTAAAAGTAAACATATATATAATATTTATATATATTTAAGTATATTAACCAGCAATTCCATTCCTATTATGAATTATCATTAGCCAGCAATTCTCCTACTAACGAGCAATTCCATTCCTAAGTATATATGCATAGAAATGAGGGCTTATGACCTCTAAAAGATACATAGAAAAGGTTCTCAGCAGCTTTATTCATAATAGCCAAAAAACTTCAAACAGCTCAAGTACCAACCAACAATAGAATGAGTAAGTCTGACATATGCATATAATGCATTACTGCCAACAATGAAAAAGAATGAGTTATAGCTATGTGGAACAATAGGAATGAATCTCACAGACAAAATGTTGAATAAAATAAGCCATGCTAAAAAAAGTAGAGTATATATTGTAAGATTCTCTTAATGTGAAGTTTTAAAAATAATTTATAGTGACAGATGTCAAAAACGGTAGTTTGGAGTATACTAAATGGAAGCAGGAAGAAGGAACCTACTAGGTTGCTGGAAATATTCTATATCTTGATTTAGAGGGTGGTTAAATATGTGTGTGTGTGTGCATGCTAAATTTTAAAATATATATACAGTATATGTATTTATATGTGCAAAGTTTACTTAGCTGTATATATAAGATTTATACACCTATATACATATGAATTCTGCATCAATAATTTTTTTAAGATTTTTATTTATTTATTTGTTTGACAGAGAGAGAGACAGCAAGAGAGGGAACACAAGCAGGGGGAGTGGGAGGGGGAGAAGCCGGCCTCCCAACGTGCAGGAAGCCCAATGCAGGGTTCCATCCCAGGACCCTGAGATCATGACCCCAGCCGAAGGCAGTCGCTAACCAACTGAGCCACCCAGGCGCCCCACATTAATAATTTTTTTAAGTAACATGGACAAAATGAAAACATTTTCAAATTTTAAAAAATGAAAAGTTTTTTTTTAAAGATTTTATTTATTTATTTGAGAGAGAATGAGATAGAGAGAGAGCATGAGAGGGGGGAGGGTTAGAGGGAGAAGCAGACTCCCCGCCGAGCAGGGAGCCTGATGTGGGACTCGATCCCAGGACTCCAGGATCATGACCTGAGCCGAAGGCAGTCACTTAACCAACTGAGCCACCCAGGCGCCCTGAAAAGTTTTTTTAAACCACAAACAGATCGATTCTGAAAAAGAAAGGAGAGAGAGACATAGTGGAAGAGAAAGAAAAATTACTCTGAAAGAATGGTCTTAGATCAAAGAAGTAATGGGAAGCAAAAAATAAGTAAATATGTGAATAAATATAAAAAGATATCGTCTCTATAAAATAATGTTATAAATTTATGGGGTTTCAGAAAGAAAGATAGAATTAAAATTTTGACAAAATAGAACAAAAGCTGCAATGGCATAATCTGAGTTAAATTGTTCTAAGATCCTAGTTCTGTCTAGGGGATTATTTTATTATGCATGGCAATACTTCAGAGGTAATTATGAAAATAATAGAAATAAAGTGTTTAATTTTCAAAAAATAACTCAGTTAACTGATTTAACAAACAAAAAATATAGAAGAAGTAGGAAATTTAGAAATCATATAAAAAGTAAAGCAACTTTAAAACATCAATCAATAATTATGATTCTGGATGAACTGAAACTTTTATGATCATATAGTGACTTTTTCTATCCCTAATGATTGCTTTTTATTTTAATCTATTTTTCTTCTGATAATAACTTAAGGCTTCTACGTAGTTTAGAATTTATATGGTGTGACTTTTTCTTTATTTTTTAAGATTTATTTATTTATTTGAGGGGGCAAGAGAGAGAGCATGAGCAGGAGGGAGAGAGAATCTCAAGCCAACTCTGCACCGAGTGCAGAGCACCACATGAGGCTCCATCTTATGACCCTGAGATCACGACCTGAACAAAACCAAGAGTCGAATCCTTAACTGACTCGACCACCCAGGTGCCTCAAATAGTGCAACTTTTTTTTCTAGTATTTATAAACTTTATATGTCATTAGGTTTTAGGTATTTTTTTTCAAGCAATCTGACGATCTGTTTTAACTGCCATGTTAAAAATATTTACATTCATTTTCAATGAAGTATTTACATTTCATTTTCATTCATTTTCAGTGCTGCTGAGGTGGGCACTACATTCATTTCATGATTGATGAGGGTAGTTTCATTTATCTATTGATTTCGATTCTCCAGTGATCAAGGGTTGCCAAAAAGGGTATAAACTATCCCCCCGCCCCAGGATGTGACATATATGACCTGAGTGGTTTCCCACAGACATCTAAAAATAAAAAAAGACCCTGCCTAGGAAGCAAAAGACTTCACATGAGATTAGGGCGAGGTGAAGCACTCTCAGATTGCACATATGTGAAGCTAATTAAAGTTTGCATGGAATTGGTCACTGTAACTGTGTCTAGAATGAGAGGACTTGCAGAGGTGTACAAGAAGTATCCAAGACAGAGATATATACCATACTCATGGACAGGAAGAGTCAATATTGCAAATATGTCAATTCTGGGGCACCTGGGTGACTTAATCTGTAGGGCATCAGACTCTTAGTCTCTGCTCAGGTCATGATCTGGACTCAGGTCCCCCCTCTTCCTCCCCTCCAGGCTCCGTGCTCAGCGGGGAGTCCGCTTCTCTCCCTCTGTCCCTCTCCCCACATGTGTGTGCTCTCTCTTTCTCTCAAAGAAATAAAATCTTTAAAACAATATAATATAATATAATATAATATAATATAATATAATATAATATAATATAATATAATAAAGGATACCTGGGTAATTGGTTATCAATTCTCATTTTATGAAAGACTTAACTGCAAAAGGTTAATTTCTAAATCCTTTAGCAATAAACAGAGGGCAATATTATTAGCACCTTTGGAGAGAGAAGAGTTTCTTAAACAAAATGATTAAGGAAAGGTAATTGATAAAATCAACTAAATTAATGTTAAGAATAGCTGTTAATCAAAATATACCATAAATAAAATGAAAAAAACAAGACACAAATATTTTCAGACACTTTTGTAACATATTAAACCCATATCCTTTATACAACCTTGAGTGGAATTAGAGTCAGATATCAATCCAAAGCCAGAAAGAATCAATTCATTACCCAAGAGCAGAAACAGTTGTGTCCTCTGAGCTTCTCAACAAGGGCACTGTTGGCATCTGGGGCTGGACCATTCTTTGGTATGTAAGACTATGCTCTGCATTGCTCATCCTGGCTTTCACCTCCAAAATACTAATAACAACTGTTAGTTACTGTGACAATGCAATTGCTTTGATACATTTTAAATATTCTCAGGAATTGGGTAGTACCTCCCCTGGTTGAGAATCAATTTGATTCTGGGTAGAAAATACATTTTTTAAGAAAACAGGATAAAAATTATTCAACCATAAAAAAGAATGAAATCTTGCCATTGATGGACCTTGAGGACATTATGCTAAGAGAAATAAGTCAGAAAAAGATAAATACTGTGTGATCTCATTTACAGGTGGAATATAAAAAACAAACAAAAACTAAGCTCATGGATGTAGATAACAGATTGGTGGTTGCTTGAGGTGAGGAGTGAGGGGTGGGCAAAATGGGTGAAGGGGAATCAGAAGGTACAAATTCCCAGTTATAAAATGAGTCAGTCCTGGGGACATAATGTGCAGTATGGTGACTATAGTTAACAATACTGTACTGCATATTTAAAGTAGGCAAGAGAAAGGATCTTGTAGGTTCTCCCCACACACACAAAAAAATTTGTAACTGTATATTGTGATCAATGTTAACTGGACTTATTGCAGTGATCATTTTGCAATATATACTAGTATCAAATCAATATGTTGTACACCTGAGGCTAATACAATGGTATGTCAATTATCCCCCAATAAAAAAATTGAAAAATTAGAAAGAAAACAAACACAGAATAAGAGAGAGAACTGAACCATATTTGAGGGCTAAGCTTCCAAGCTTGGAGTGAAAGAGATGTTTTCTAGAAGTGAAGGAGGTGACTTCCACAGAATTCTACAGCCTGTAGGCCTGTGTGAAGCCTCAGGAAAAAGTTTGGAGGGAAACCCAATGAGGAAGTTTTATGTTCACTCGTGGGGCCTCAGAGGCCAACCTGGAGATCTCTACCCAGAGAAAAGGATAAGAAACAGATTTCAAGGGCACTGAACCTTTCATTGGATGATTCCTGGAGGAAAATATAAAATATAAGTTATAGGGCAGCTAAATTGCTATCCCAAATAATGGACATAGGGACATCCCATAATATGCCCAGACACTATCCTTCTTAGCTTAGATTTATAGATTAACTTGTGTAATTATTATTTTTTGCATGATGATATTTGGTTCATGTAAACTCTTGTAGGATGATTATATATTCACTGAATAATACCAGAGGAAACATGGCTAAAAGCTAAAAAGTACCTATAAAGAGTAAATTCACAGGAACATGGGAGAGGGTTTTTGCTTACAAAAAAGGCCTACATACTAAACATAAAATGAAAGAACATATACTTGGGGCACCTCAGTCGGTTAAGCGTCTGCTTTCAGCTCAGATCATGATCCGAGGGTTCTGGGATTGAGCCCGACGTCGGGCTTCTTGCTTGGCGGAGAGCCTGCTTCTCCCTCTCCCTCTGCCGGCCACTCTGCCTACTTGTGCTCTCTCTCTATCTCTGTTAAATAAATAAATAAAAATCTTAAAAAAAAAAGAACATATACTTATGCACAATAATATAATAAATTATGATATGTATTGTAATAGGATAAATATACAATAAAATAATATGTAGTAGATATAATACACATAAATAAAATGAAAAAGGTTTATATAAGTTAACAGCATTTGTATTGTTATACTGCTTTTTAATCTACTGCCCATTATGTCTTTACTTTTCCTAACCATGTTTATCAGTCTTTGATCTCACACAACTGGATTTTCCAAAGATCCATTCACCTGCAGTAAGCCACATTCATTCACTTATACATCAGTTTATTCAATAAACACTAACTCTGTACCTACCACTTGCCAGGCACTCAAGAAATACTCAGGAATCTCTGCCCTCAAGATTAAAGTTCATTAGGGAAGGAATCAAAACAAGACAAACACCATAGTTAAAAATCAGGTTTTTCATAGAGAACACTAGGCAGCTACATATATGTGTATAATGGGTGGGGGGCAGGTAGAGAGGCAGGTATGGAACTAAGGGCAGTTTAAAAGATTTCTGAGGGTGACACTGATTTGAGTTTTGAAAGACATATGGTGGTTATCTAGGGGGAAGCATTTATGAAAATGGAACAGTATGTGCAAGAAGGGCCAGATGCATAAAATAGCATAAATCTCAGTAGCAGGATAGCGCTGAAGCATTGGATTGGAGTGGCAGTGGGGCAAAATTAGGGGGTGAGGGATTGGCCCCAACAAGAATTGTGTATGATAAGCTCAGACTTCCAACCTAGAACCATTCCTGGAAGGCATGGGGATCCATTAAAGGAGTTTAAATGAGAAGCTGAAATGCTCTGATTTCCATTTTGACAGATCTCTCTGATGAGGGAGTGAAGGGGGCACTGACTCGGGACAGGTGTAACATGTAGAGGGTTTTGCAGTGATCCAGGCAAGACTCAGGGAGGGCTGCAAAGCAGGCAAAGGCAGAGGATAGGATCTGAAGGGAAGAAGTCTGTTAGGAAGGGTATTGAAGAGGCAGACTCCACAGAATTGGCAGCTGATAGGCTTGATGGAGGTGGAGGAAAGGTAGGGGTTCTGGATAATTTACCAGGTTCTGGCTTGAATGTCATTTGCCATACAGTTGAAGAACTTTGAAAATGGGAGCAGGGAATGCAGAAGAGAATGAGTTCAGCTGGAGGTATGTTGACTTTGAGGAATCCATGAGACACCCAAGTAAGAAGAAACATTTCATAGGCAATTAAATATGTGGTATTTGCACTCAAAAACAACGTCCAGATTCAAGATTTGGAGGTGCTTGCCTTCACAAGTGGCAGCTGATATCGTAAGTTGGAGACTAGGAAAAGGAGAGAGTGAGAAGAACCAAGAGCCACGTATGGCACCAGGACAATAATATTTCAAGAACCAAGGAAGGAAGAGTGGCTACAAGAGGTTAAAGGAAGCAGCTAGAGAGGAAACACTAAAGCAACCAACAGCCACGTCATAGAGCCCAAGAACAAGAGAAGAATGGCCACACCAGTAGGTAAAGATTAGAAAATTGTTCATAAGTTCTTCACTGGGCTTATGAATCAGCAGGACATGGGCAGTGATGGGAGCAGTTCGGGTGGAATCATAGGACAGATTTCAGATTGTCAAGTTGAGAAGTGGGGGGAGGAGAAGGTGAAAGGGGGGAAAATGGAGATTTTGACTGAACATGACTTGTTCCAGAAACGTGGTCATGGTCAAGAAGAGGCAGTGGCTAGAGGCACTCAAGGGATGAGAGAGGGCTCTTGGCCCTCTGTTTCTACTGCAGAAGTCACAAATTCACAAGTACTGCACTCAAGCATGCAAAAAAAATCTAACTTCTTTATTTTCTTGTAACTAATTTAATCTCCCACTGGGCAGAGCGTCATAAACATAATAATTATAGATTTCTCATTCTCTTCTAGCTTAAGTTGTCTCTTGGTGAGTCAGCCTCTTTCTAGTTAATGCCCTGCTCCTCCCCCAAGAAACCCTGCATCAGTGGGACAAGTGAGGCGTTAACCTGTGTGAGGCACGTTTTCAAGCATTTTGTAAACGTTTTCTTATTTAAACTGCCGTAACAACTCTTATCTTTACTCGGGAAATGAGGAAAATGAGTAACTTGACCAGGATCAGGCATCTAATAAATGTTGGAATCAGGATTGAAGCTTGGGGGGCCTGACTTAAGAACCTGTGCTCTTAGCCGCGTTATTTGGCTGACACCAAGAAGCTGGGTGTGTAGAGGACTGAGAGAAATGAGTCCCTCGGATCCTCACAGTCTCTGACCATCTGATGGTTCCACCTGCGCCCTAGAAGGGTGAATGCTGAGGTGCCGTGGGTCCCCTCTGATCATCAAGCTGGCAATCACTACTAGTTTCCATGGCCCTAACCATGGCGTTTGGACACTCTAGTCTCCACAGACTGGGGCCCTTTTGTCCTCTGTGCAGGCTCTCTCAGCTTCTCTCTGTTCCTCTCCAAAGCATCGAAGAACACCCGGAGGGTCCCACGTGGTCCTTACACGGCAAGAGAACAAAACCAGGACTTCTGCCTCAGGCACATCGTGCTTCAATCACTAGGCACTATTTCCCTCACACCTTGCCCAACGCAGCCGCTGGCGGGCGTCCTCCCCCATACAGCAGTCCCTTTATCTGTGGTTTTGCTTTCTGCAATTTCAGTCGCATGCCGTCCGCCGAGGTCCAGAAGCAGATGCTCCTCCTTCTGACAGAGCGTCGGAAGGTCAAGAGTCGCCTAGTGTTACGTCACACGCCTGCGTCATTCACCTCTTCCTCTCCTCGTGTGGCTTCTACCATCCCCCAGCATCACAGGAAGAAGGGTGAGTACAGTACGAGAAGATATTTTGAGAAAGGTATCACATTCACAGACCAGTTCTTACAGCATGTAATAATTGTTCTTATTATTGATTATTGTTAATCCTTTAACTGTGCCAGATTCATAAATTAAACCTTATCGGGGTTGTGTGTGTATGGGGAAAAAACAGTATATATAACGTTTGGTACTATCCACGGTTTCAGGCAATCGCTAGGGGTCTGGGGACGTATTTCCCAGGGATAAGGAAGAACAACTGTAATACCGATCATCACCATCCTATGTCTTCCTCTCTCTCTGCTACTTCATCTCTCAGGTCAAAAGGGAAGTATTTCTCCTTTCTCTTGGTCTCCAGTTGATTTCAGCTACACTTTGTGTATGATAATCAACCACATTGTTATGTTAATGGAGCTAAAGAAACTTAGAAAAGGAATATCCTTCCCACCAAAGCCTGGGTTTCAAAATTATTGCCTCAGCTGCATCTCAAGAAATTGAGCTTTGTGACTAAATCTGATCGGTCCTATCTTTGTTCTAGGCAAAATTGTCACCTTATTTTGTGGGGCGATGGGCCTCAAGGCCCATCAGTAGACATAGAAAGCTAGAAGGGAAGATGATATTAAAGGGGAAATTAAAGGGCATCAATTTAATACCTTCAAGATATTACCAACAGATACAAAAACCTTCCTTAGGGTTATAAACAACTGTAAGTAAATTCTTACCCCCTTCTCCTTGAGGCTGTTCTTCCTTTGAGAATGGGGAACTGGTCCTGTATTTGGTCACAGATTTGCCTTCTGTAATTTTATTATAGCCCCCTTTAATTTTTGCAGCCACAGTGGGAGAGACAAGCTTGTCAACATTCTGCATCTTGAGAAAGAAGATTATTTTAACAGTTCTTTTATTTAGGACCAGAGCTGAGTTGGGTGTCTACTTTAATGAGTCATACACAAATGAGAAATTTAATACTACATAAGCAAATATTTTCATTACATAAAAAAGACATATTTTCCTTACAGGAGTTCAGCTTACAGATTTAGAGAGTAATAAAAGAACTGCTGGTATTATTTACATCAGTAACACAGATATTCTAGCTTTAAAAGGTGGCATTCATAATTGTTATGAGCTGACTCCTCTATCTGCTTTAATGAATGCTTGCATGAATTATATGTATCTGTGTGCAGTCGGTTATCAACTAACATATCTTATTGCTGGTTCTTTTAATGTAAGTCAGAAAATCATCCACAGGCTCATACAAATTAACAAGTGAAGCAATAAGACTCTAATAGAATAGCATAGAAGAAACATGATCAGACATTTCATAAGAGAAAAAACAACTAATAAATATACAGGGAAATAGCTTTTTTCAAACTGAAGAAGAGCAAACATCTTTTTGAGATCCTATGATAGTCATATACTTGGACCAAGTAATCCCAATCCCAGGAATTTACCTTTATGAAATTATCCAAAGTAAAGAAGAAATGCGGGCACTACCATCATCATTTGGAATTGGTAATCTTTTTCTGTAAAGGGCCAGATAATAAATATTTTAGGATGTGTGGGCCATTTGGTTTCTATAGCAACTACTCACCTCTGCCATTATAGTAAGAAAGCAGCAATCGATGGTATGTAAATGAGTATGTGTGGCTGTGTTCCAATGAAACTTTATTTACAAAAATAAGTAGTGGATAGGATTTGGCCTGTGGCCTAAACCCAGCTTCGCTTTGCAGTGTTATTAATGGCAAACGAGTGGAAAACTCTAAGCAAAAGTCTCAACAATTGGAACATAGTTTCATAAAATAAGATAATCAACTCAATGTTTTATTGTGCAGCCGTTGTGATAACAACTATAAAAATTGTGGGAGCATGGGAAATGTTAAGTAAAAACCAGGACCGAAAATAATATACACAGCAAGATTATAAACATATAAAATTCTGTCTGTAGACGGACACAGGCTGGAAAGGAATACATAAAAAGTGCAAATAACTGTTTGCCACAATGGGTGAGATTTTAAGCTTGTTTTCATCACCGGTATTAAAAATGTACTTGAGGGGGCGCCTGGGTGGCTCAGTCATTAAGCGTCTGCCTTCGGCTCAGGTCATGGTCCCAGGGTCCTGGGATCGAGTTCTGCATCAGGCTCCCTGATTGGCAGGAAGCCTGCTTCTCCCTCTCCCACTCCCCCGCTTGTGTTCCCTCTCTCACTGTCTCTCTGTCAAATAAGTAAATAAAATCTTTAACAAATACATAAATAAAAAATAAGAATGTACTCGAGAGGTAACACAAACTGTAAACACTCATAGCTATCTAGCATGGCTGCCGTCACACAGCATCTGCCCTTTGGTTAGAAAAAGTGCCCCGCAAACAAGGCAGGGGTTTTAGGTACCGAGGAAATTCTAGGGTGATCATGTGTAGTTTCATAACCATAGAGACATTCCTAATGCTCGTCCGTCATCTCGCATGCTGGCTACATAGGCCACACAGAATCAGATGAAAAAATCTGCATGATTTAAACAAAGCATATGCACTCCTGTAAAACCAGCTCAAAGGGACTATCAAACTCGTGGTAGATTAACGACATTGTCATCACAGAGGCCGGTGGTCCATATATTTTAGATCTAATTCTTGTTGCACATGCCCGAGGCTTTTCTTTAGCCAAATCTTATATTTATCAGTGATTGAGCATAGCTTGAAATCACAGTCATAAAATGTTTATATTGCTGTATGCTGCTTAATACTACTTGCTATGTTTTTGCTGTCTCCTTTGCTCTACTGAACTCATTGTTAAAAGACATTGGGAAATTTTAATCTAATTCTTGATTTATCATGACACGTTAAAATCATATGTAACCATTCTATACTTGGATGGTGAAGAGTGTGGACCTGGATCCGCAGTGCCTGGATTTAAATTCCAATTCCTTAACTGACTAGATGTATGAACTTGGGCAAATTTATCAACTTCCCCATGCTCCCAGGTTCCTCATCTGTAAAATGGGTATAATAGCAAAAACTACCTCCTAGGGTTGTTCTAAAGATTAAGTAAATTACCTCAATGTAAATTGCTTAGCATATAGTTTGGTATACTCAGTCATACCGAGGACTCAGTATTTGTGAATATACAGTAAATATCTCTTATTCTTTTGAGAGACCATAGTCCACTGATATTTTCTTTTTTTTTTTTTAAGATTTCGTTTTTAAGTAATCTCTACACCCAACATGGGGTTCGAATTTACAACCCCAAGATCAAGAGTTGTACACTCTACCAACTGAGCCAGCCAGGCGCCCCTGATATTTTATTTCAATTCACTGTTGTTTATAAAGTTTTATTTCCCCACTCGGTTTACATTATTTTCTCCTCAGGCAGCACATAAAAATTATGCCAACTTCCCAAACAGACAGTGGTTCAATATCACATCTCAGAATCTATAGCATTGTAAGAAGTGCAATGAAAACAAACAAAAAGTCAGATTTACTGTGGTAATAATCTTAATTTCACCGTTCCTCCACAAGCACTGTTTACTCTCTCAAAGCAATGCTGTTAATCAGCCGCCACTAGGTGTCCAAGAGACGCTGCTTACGAGGTGGCAAAAGTCACCTTGGGCTCTCAGCGGGAGCTATGTGGGAGACGGCAGGTCCTGTGTAGGTCATTCTAGGAAGCCGGTGGAAAATTTGTCTTGGGACCTGTGCTGTCAGACAAGAACAAGGATCCGACAGAGCTGTGCAGTAAATGTTGTGTTTTTTATTATAAGTCACAATCAGCATTCATATGATTTTCAGTAGTTGCTGTCAACACCCTACTTTTACTATCCAAGTGTCACAAATTGAGCAAGTTGTTAAATATCAATCATATTTTGAAGACAATTTAGAAGAGTTCTGAAAAGTAAATATCCATAAGTGGGTAATAGCATGCTTTATTTGATGCCATTTGTCATAGCAAATATATTTATATTTTTCCTGCTGGTCCTAACGTCACCATTTTTACAGTCGCTGACACTCCCTTTGAGTGTAGCACAGAGATGCGTCTCAGCTGTGCCTATAAATCTTCTGCAGATTTTCCTCCTCACCTGATAAATTTAGCAAGTCCTTACACTCCTCTTAACAGAGTTGAGACTGGATTATTGTTTAGAAATAGTTATAATCTTAACCAGACGGTCAATATAAAGAAATGTTACAGAAAATACTTCCACATAGAGTTCAAGATGCAGCCATAGTAAAGATGTTGTAGAATGTTTGTTAACCATAACAGCTTATGGGTTACACGACAATGTAGGCAATGTATGTTTTAGTATGCAGAACATTTGCTAAGGAGACATATTTAAGACGCAAGTTCCTGAGTCCCACCCGCACAAATTCTGATTCAGCAAATCCAAGATGGATTTGAAGAAGAATCTGCATTCTTCCCAGGCACCCCATGTCTTTTATAAAGTGAATCTCAGAACACACATTGAGAAAGATTGTGCTGGACAACCACAGTGTTTCCACAAATCTACCATCAGATTTGTATAAATTTATACAGTAGTTCATGTATCTTTATTGACAAACAATTGATAGTGAATTAGGTTCCAGATGCAGCTTTGCTGCTTAGTATGTGACTGGGCCAAGATGCTTGGATTCTCTCTCATATCCTAACATACATTACCCAATATGGCAACCTGAATTTCCCTTCAATGGGGTTATTATGGGATTGATCCTGGCTTCAGCTCCGGGACCGGAAGTTGGTTCCCTTAAACCACTCAGCAAATCCAATCCCTTTAATCACAGAGATTAATTCAAAAGAAAGACTGCCATATGACTCAAGTCAAGCCAGTCAGGGCCAGGAAAGCTCACTTGGGGGATTTTGTTTGAATTATCAGGAAGGCAGACTCTTTCTCCTAGTGGAAGTGTGAGGAAGCATGTGGCTGGGAGCTGTTAGCCCCATTTTGTGATCTGTACTGAGAAACAGGACAAAAAACTAGAGAGAGAAACCTGGGCCTAGTCAGAGCCTGAGCTCTGGAGAAAGCCTCTTCTGTCACCTAGAACATTCAGAGCTGTGAGCCCCAGAATTGCCATTTTTACTAAAGGCATTTTGATTCAGTTTTGTGTCACATGCAACCCAAAGCATCCTGAGGCACCTGTGAATAGAGAATATTTTCCTAGATGAACTATGGATGCCTTCCTTTCGAAAGAAAATCAGCGATCTTTAAAATTTTTTAAGTTAAATTAGATTAACACAATAATATCTGGACAATGCGTACAAATTGAATAGAAATCTTATCTTCTGTTAACTCATAAACTAATTAGGAAATTTTCTATTGGCTACTCTTTGGCAAATATTCTGGAAATAACTCTCAATTAGCCCAAGAACCAAAGGACATGAAATGGTATGGGATTTACTATGCTAATAGGGCAACCCAATTACTGAATTGCTATATCAGTCTCAACCAAAGGGAGCATTTGTAGAGTGACATCATGCCTTGGGCAAAATAAGAAGAGAAGGAACTTTAGCAGAGATTAGTCAACTGAATGGGGTGTGACAATCCATCTAAGATGGTCTTTTACCGGAAGGAAGTGAACTGTCAGACAATATACTAAAGACTTCTTCCAGAAAACATAAAATTTTTTTTTTCAACCCCAGAATATATTCGTCATTTCAGTTCAACCAAATTCATCATCTTCTTAGATTTGTAACATTTAAAAATTATTTTACTATATTGTAAGTCTTCAGATTATGTTCCATGTAATAGAGGTTTAATATAACATATTGAAAAATAATTAAATACATTAAAAATAACATCGGTGTCACCATATTGCTTTCCTAATTAACATGTTATTATGAGTTCTGTGACATAACCTGGCCATCTCTTTTGAATTAATTGGGATTAAGCACTCAGCCTTAGAATCATTATAAAAGAATCTGTCCAGTAATATAAAGAGACAGAGCCAGGCATGCCAGATCTTATAAAACTTATATTTTTCACCTCTGTAAATCGTAATTTCAGTGTTTGCAACATTTTGAGTGCAGACACCACAGGCAGTAATAACTGGCTTAAATGCCTTCACAGTACAGCTGTTCACAACAATACCTCCGTTCATAACTCTCAAAAAATAAAATGACAGCTACAGCCTTGAAAGAATATATGCTCCTCTTCGCATTGTCCCACAGGTTAACTCCCAGGGTCCCTGCAGCTCCACCCAACAGTAACTGTAAATAAAAGCATTACACCCAAAGTTATTATTGCATAGGCCATGGGTAACTACAAACCTCTCCATGTTTTCTCGATGGGGAATTTATGTTTGAATTGCACTGTGAAATCATTCTTTGTGTTCTGGTGAATTTGTTCAGATTAGCATAAAAGCTTCAAAATATCTTATGCGGTTGTTGGTCAGACGGTAGGGAAAAAAAAAAAGAGAAAGAGAGTGATAGAAAGATATTAGCAGAATTGCAGTCCAATCTTGACAGAAATTCTGCAATAGGGACTCCATTAGTTAAGACCCTTTTGGGTTTGATGCGTCAGAAACCCAACTCAAACCGGCTTCCAAAAAGGGAGAATGTACAGAGTGTGTGTTTGGGAAGTCAGAAGTAAATGTATCTTTAAGTATGGGTGGATCCACAGGTAAACAACATGCTTAGAGTTCTGCCTCTCTCCTTCTCCACCTTTCAGTATGCTTATCTCCACTTGTTCTATCACAGGCTGGCTTTTTCTGTGTGTGTCAGACATGATGGCATTCGTCAGCCCCAGATGCACATTTGCCCTGCTTAGCAATCACAGTGGAATTCTACATTCCCCACCCATTAAAACCCTGTATCAATCTCAGGAAAGACACTAATTTATCTTTCTTGAGTCACATGCACATTCCTGAATTAATCCGGGGCACTCCAATAGCTAGCCTTGATCACATGCTTACCCAGTAAGTGGGGCCAGACCGTTCTGATTGACATCACCACCTGGACCACTAAGAATGGGGAAGGCATACAAGGGGGAGGATGGGGAATGATGCCGAGCAGACAAAAACTACCGCTTCCACCAACCACTGCACCCTTTCTACTCTCCTGATCAAACTACAGACCCTAGAGAAAGGATTTCCACAACGTGGGAAAGATTATCCTAATAAAGAGCATTGATCCTATAGGTTCTTTATATGTTTTCATTTGTGAAGACATACATTTATTTATTTATTTATTTATTTACTTTAGAGGGAGGGAGAGAGCATGAGCAGGGGCAGGAACAGAGGGAGGACGACAAGCAGACTCCCTGCTGAGCGCCAACCCCGTTGCGGGACTCGATCCCAGGACCCTGAGATCCTGATCTGAGCTTAACCAACTGAACCTCCCAGGCACCCCCAATTGTGGAAACTTTTAAACCAATCAGCACTGAAAGAGCATTTACACCTGAACCAATGCATGAGTGGTCATTTGTGTATCATCTTTCCTATGTGGGTGAGGGCCTTTTGACATTTTCTGAAAAGTCCTAAAATCATGTGAATAATAGGAAGTCATGAATTCGGAGAATATAATACTTAAATAGAAAATAAATCAGGTAAATCTTGATGCTTTATATTGAAATCTTGACGCAGATGAGGGAGTGGGAGAAGAAGCTCACTTAAATTAGATATTATAATGTGGGAAATAAACTACCACCCAATGCAATTTCCACATCGTTTTACTTCATAAATTTAAAATAGTATTTCCATTTAATTTTGGAACTTACAGAACATGCTTTTGAGTATAAATATAATCACCCCTGCTTCCCCTTCTTAAAATAACATAAACACTTAGGTTCACAACTAAAAGCCATTCCTATCTTTACTGTGGGTGATTACTCTCCTATCATAGTTGAAAGTGTCTTCGGGTAAACAATTATTTCTTTATGTGCTTTCCAAGTTCATGTGAAAATGGTCAGTGGGAAACCAGTGTGGTACTATTATAGGGACTGATTCAGTTCCAGTGAGTGGAGATGAGAAAGGAAACAGTTATTCTTCAAGCTCTTTCTCTAAATTTTGACAAAATTGTAGATGTAGAAATTACTCACATTCACATTGACCTCCGGTGCTTAGGAACAGAGCTCTTCAAGCTGGAAGACAGGATTTCTTATTTTGAGGAAGGGGGAGAAAAATCCTTGAACCTAAGAACAGTAATTTCCTGCTTATGAAACAAAGGCGGGAATCCGTATATTCTACCTGCTGTGTCACCTTTATGCCATTGTGGAAAACTTGTCTAAGATGGGAAAACATGGTTAGAAGCCAGGAAAACAACCATAGAAACCATAAAAAACAAAAAAACTTGACGATAAATTTAAAGTTGCTATCATCCATGCTGTAAGAGAGAGAGACAACAATAGCTGGGTTAAAAAGTAAGACAAAGAATACAAGTTAGTAAGTTTACTGACTCCAACAGTTTCAGAAATAGGTAAGAGCTTTTGCTAAACTCACAATGTGGCCAGAATCACCATCTGTTATGAAAGGCTTTTCTTCAGCAGGGGTCCCATCCAATAAGGAACGGTTTATTTCACAGATTTTCAAATTCACTTCCTGGAATCCTTACAGTATTTTTATTATTTCTGAGATATGACAAGAACGTTAGTTCTGCTTTCCCTGTACAAGATAAGGGACTCACACAATTGCTTTCAAGCCTTTCTTTCTTTCCCAAAATCCAGCTAAAATTGCAAGGCAGTCATTTCTCCTTTGCTGAAGTTTATTCCCACCCCATAAATCCCTTCTTGATAACTGCTATTACCAATTCACTGAACTTTTCTTTATGATATAAAGTTTTTCCCTCCCAGCTCTCCCAGGTATAAAAGCTTTAAATAACTATGTTTTTAGTGTTGTTCTCAGAATAAAACTCACTTGGCATTACCTTGCAAATAGTTTTTTTTAATTAATATTTCCACATATTTTCATTCACATTGAAATAGAAATCTAGGATTCCATTTGCCATATAATCCATTCACTAACCTAGAAAACAAGTCTAGCCAAATATCATTCACAACTGTCCAAATTTCAATGTGACTAATAATTAACATCTTTAATCTTAGCAGTCCCGTCTAACCAAGTAAATATTCTCTCACTTTATACACTTTAATTACCAGCAAACTGCACTCGGATGTAACTAGAACAGGATATAAAACCTATAATAGCTAACAGTTACAGAAGGTATTCTTTAATTGCAAAACATTTTGATCTTTGATTTCAGCTTATCTAGAGACATGTCTTTAGATGGTTGGTCCATGCCATAGAAAAAAGGCTGTAAAAGATACCATGACTCAGTTTTACTACAGGGTAGTAGACCCATTCCACCCATGTCATTTAGAGGCCAACTCCATGCTGCTTAAGTAAAAAATTATCTTGTGTGCCTGGCTGTGAGCGATTCCAATCTGTCTGAGCATGTCTAAGGAACTATAAGTATAGGCATGATGATTCAGAAGCCTCTTGGGAAAGCTGCATCATTCTTGGGACCCACTGTACCGAGTATAACACTAAGCAGAAAGAGTAATTTATCTTCCTGGAGCTTCTTCACTGCCACACACCCACCCAGCCTTGGCACTCTAAAGGACATCAGTTCCAAAGACTGATGGAGCAGCCTCCTGGACCATTCAAGCCACAAGAAAGACCATGGTGCCTGTTAGAATGGCTGCTGAGAAAAATCCCAGTCGGGCCTTGGTGCCAAAAATTGTTGTATCTCTCCAAAGCAACTGAGGGCCATTTTTCTCCTGGCTTCTGTGACCATGTAATTGATTAGATTTCCCTCTTCTTGTTGCCTGCTAGACAGCTTAGAGCCAACTTCTGTTTCTGGCACTATGATAGACCAGATATTTTGAAAGACCCTGCCAATGAAAATGACTAAAATGTTGAATTAAGAAAAAAAATACATCTTTAATTGCATTGCTAAGCTGGCATAAATGAACAGAAACCACAGAGGCCAAAATTAAAGTGAAAGGAGAAACCCAGGAATTAAGCAAGAGCCAAAGCCAGATTTCCCTTTGAGGGGTTGAACTGAGCACTGAAACCTTGAGTTTCCACCATGACAGCTGCATGAGGTGTAGAGGACAGAAGGTAAATACATGCCCAAGGTGGGAAAATCAGTAGGAAGCTATGTCCACAGAGTGCTGAGACATTAAAAGCTACACAGTCTCAGCCTTAGGAAAAATGAACAATAAACCCACTTTATAGAAATGGACAGCACAAAAATTTGCCTATCCCAATGCTGGAGCAAAGCAAAAAGAAAAAAAGAAAGAAAAGAAAGAAGAAGATATATTAAAAATTTACACCATTGAAGTTCAAATTCACCTACCTCTATGATTCAGGACTTTTAGCAAAGACATTTTTTTAAAAGGGGTCCAGTTAAAGAGTATGTGAGGATGACGGAAAAAAGCAAATGCAAACTCTCTTCAGAGGAATGTTACTTCAATCTGGACATTAAAGAAATTCCACAGTTAAAAAGAATATGAGCTTCTAATAAAAAGAGTCACAAACATCCAAGGAAACAATAAAATATAGAGTCAACCAAAACAAAAGACAGAAGAAAATAACCACAAAGACTTCAAATATTAGAACTTTTAGATACAGAATATAACATAATTATATTTGTAATCTAAAGTAATGAAAGAAGAACTTGAAAATAGCCAGGAACATGAGACTAGAGAGGGGGGGAAAAAGCATATTTTTCAAAGAATCAGAAAGAAGTCTTAGAAATTAAAAACTCGGTAGACAGAGTAAAGATGATAGACTCTTTTTTTTTAAATTTTATTTTATTATGTCAGAGTGAAGAGGGTAGACACAACTGAAGAGAAAATTGGTAAACTAGAAGACAGATCCTGAATTCAGCTAATGGAGCGAAAAAGAAAATTATCAAAAAGAGTTTAGGAAACAGTAAGAATAAGGCAGGGTCTAGCATATTTTCAATCAGAGTTCAAAAACAGTTCAAGAGGCAATATTAAAGAGATAATGACAGACCACCTCCTAAATGGTGGGTCCCCCTGGGCAGAATACACTAGAGCATCTTAACACATGGATGCTTCACATAGCCCCAGGATAATGAAGGCCACACTCATTAGAAGTTCCCTGTCATTTAAAAAGGGGTAGTTTACTTTAATCAGGTTGGACTGGTCCCCAAAAATGTCCCAGGAACCCCAGCAGGGCAGCAGGTGTGGATGCCATGAGACAGAAAAGGTTAAGTCTAGTGGCTTCAGAGGTCACACCGATGTCAAGTAGCAGATCCAGAAAAATCCTGGGGTAAGTCTGCCAAGACCTCAGAAAGGACACGAGAATGCTGAATGTCTACATTTTGACTGCTAAGGGCTTAGAACTCAAATTACAGATGTAGTAATCCAAAATCCCTTGATTAAATCTTCCAAGGGGTCAGCAAAGTATAAAGTGAAGAAACGCCTACCGTCTTCTCTCTCACTCCTTGGATTTCTCTTCCAAGAAAGTCTCCTGGGAGTTTTCCTTCATAACGACTCCTTTCCAAATGCCCCCTCTGTCAGTCCCTACAGCACTGTGTGTTCTTCACAGCACTTAGTCGACACAGAATTTTAATCTTTTCATAATGTGTAACTGTTTGTCCCCTACACTCTGAACTTCACACAGTTTGTTCCTGCAAAATACAGACTCTCTGTACCTTTAGAGTCTGTTAGGATGTAGCTCAGTGGCTTGTATACAGGTCAGTATGTTCAACAAATGTTTTTTGAATGATATATATACTATATATATACCATATAGCATATATATTTCTAATTATTACACCCTAATGTGTCAAAAAGCCTGAACATTTTGAAAAAAAAAAAAGGCTGAACATTTCGTAAATGAAATACAAAGAGAATTGCATTTAAAAGAATTGCATTGAAAGGAAAAGACAGAAAAGGCTAGAGAGTAACAGAAAAGACCACAGCTAAAAGAAATGAGTTTTAACATTGTGTATGCTTCTCTTTCCTCGCTGATTTCCATGCTTTTGCTAGGACTTAATTTCGCTTCCAAAATTGTTGAAAAATAATTAACATTCCTTAGTTTCCAAACTACAAGCATTTTATAAAACTTCTTCATTTCAAATGTTTCTCCTCCAGGCCTCCCGGTCCCCCACAGCTGGATGTGTTCTGCTTGCATGGAATCAAACAGTATTAATGCTTCCCATCAGCTGGTGCTGTCATTCAACCCACATCTTTTTTATTCAAAATTAACACTGCTCCCGATTCCTCATTAACTATAGCAGGAGGTTTTAGAAAAGCTGGTGCTCTTGTGATATGTGATGTGGACCCCAAGAACAGATGTAGAAAAAAATATATATATGAACATAAGGATTATTATTCTCCACAGTAGGAAGCCCCAAGTTATGCCCTAAGAAAGGTGAATAAAAAATAAAATAGGGGGCATATTTATTACTCATTTCACTAAGTTCTTATTTTCATACTTCACATTTTTATTCCAAACTTAGAAAAGTTACAAAAAGTGGAGCCTAGGTGGCTCAGTAGGTTGAGCGTCTGCCTTCGGCTCAGGTCATGATCCCAGGGTCCTGGGATCGAGCCCAGCGTCGGGCTCCCTGCTCAGTGGGAAGCCTGCTTCTCCCTCTCCCACTCACCCTGCTTGTGTTCCCTCTCTCGCTGTGTCTCTCTCTGTCAAATAAATAAATAAAATCTTAAAAAAAAAAGTTACAAAAATATTATGAGGTTCAGTGTACACTTTACACAGGCTTACGATTTGTTACATTTAGCCCCTTTGCAAAGGTCTCTCTTTCTTTCTCTCTCTCATTGTAACAGATATATATAATTTTTACAAATCATATGAGAGCACACTATAGGCATCATGTCCCTTTCACTTAAACACTTCAGCATATGATTTCTAGGACCAGAGATGTTCTTTTATATAACCACAGTGCAATTATTGAAATCAGAAAATGTAACATCGATGCAATTGCCAAATCTATAATCCATCTTCAGATGTTGCCAGTTGTCTCAATAATATCCTTTATAGCTTTTTTGTCACAGTCCAGGATCTGAGCCAGGATTAGCCTCCGTATGTAATGCTCAAGTCTCTTTAGTATCTTTCAATCTGAAATAGTCACTTGGCCTTTTTTGTGTTTTACCATTATTTTTAAAGTGAATAGGCCCCTTATTTTATGTAGTGTTCCTCCAATTAGGTTTATCCAACGTTTCTTCTTGATTAGATTCAAGATTCGCACTTTTGGCAGAAATGCCACAGGAAAAGATCATATCAGGAGGCATCTGCTAGTTTGACCCATTACTGACAACATTAACTTTGAAAAGTGTATATTTGAACCACATCAGTAAATCAAGAAGTGAGTAATACATGCGTAGATTTTTATGAAAGCTTATAAAAAATGAACCAAATATAAGAAATGTATGGCATTCCAAGAGAAAGCATATACTCACATTAGCCCTTTTTGACAAATAGGAAAATAAGTGAGCTGTTAGAAGCAGAACAAAAGAGAAATTGTTATGGGAAAATCTGGGAGACAGCGACATTTGCATATTAAGGAAAAGCAAGTTGCTAATAGTTTCAGAGAGGATATAATAAATTGGGGGTCATTTTTCAAAAACTAATTTGAATTCCCCGAGATTCCTTTTCCAGGACATCACTAGTAATTGTGTTTATAAATAACTGGGTCAGGGGGCACCTGGGTGGCTCTGTCAGTTAAGTGGCCAACTCCTGATTTCAGCTCATGTTACAATCTTGGGGTCCTGGAATCGAGCCCCAAGTCTGGCTCTGCACTCAACAGGGAGTCTTGAGATTCCCTCTCTCCCTCTCCCTCTGCCCCTCCCCCCACTCATGCGCGTGCATTGGCACGGGTGCGCTCTCTCTCTCTCTCTCTCTAAAATAAATGAATAAATCTTTAAAAATAAATTGATAACTGATTCATGAAAATGGAAAATTTGATCTGTCTCGGGAAAAAAAGTGATTTCTTTTTAAGTTCACTTTGACTCAAAAGTTTTTTATTTCAAAAAGTTGTAGGAATATGTCACTATCATACAGCTTTTAGTAGCAAAATTTTATGAGTAAACTTACAAAAATACAATGTATAGATTTATAGTGTGTATATGTATATATAATAATAATACATATACACATATTTTTAATGCATACAAAAAAGTGGAAGATTTGTTCCTTTCCATTAAGAAAGGTCATAATCCAAAAAGCATTAACTAATGTCCCCTTGGTTTCCTACTTTTCCCTATTCATGGAGTTTCCATGTGTAACAGGCAGCATTTTGGTTGAAGAATGATATCAGAAATCTCCTGTGGTAATTTTATTCCATCCCCACAACTGGATATAGTACAATGTTTTTTAGAGTCAAGTAGAAGGGAATTTCAGTGCATTACAATGTACAAACTGTAATTTCAGTCCCAATTTTCAGTAATTGTTCCATTAGAAAAAATAACTTCCCTGGAAGGTTCAGCCCTGTGCTACTTTTATGCAACTCTCTAGGCATGTAAACTTAAAAACCTGTATTGCACAAATAAGTTATTTTCTGTTTTGTTTTGTTAACAATTCACTTCACTTAGCACTCAAGTGAAGAATGAAGAGATTCTTTTTTTTTATTTTATTCTTTTTTTATGATGCTGTGATGGCAAGAAGCAGGACAAGAAGTTACACATTGTTCTTCATTCTTATTCTTTGAAACTTAAAGACATTAGTTTTAATGAGGCTAACTCATGTGCAAGGCACCATTTTAAACTATAGTATAGAGTTTAAGGAAGAGAATGTCCTATCACTTGAGCTATTTAATATCACCTAAGGATTGTGAAATACAACAAATACAAATAATTTTGGGGTAATATTGCTATACAGTATTGTAATAATCCATGAATTACTCTGTAAGAAAAGTCAGCTGAAAAAGATGTGTGGAAACATCATGATGGAGGAACGGGATGAGGGAATGGTGGACTGCAATTGTGTGTGTGTGTCCCCAGTTGAGAATCTTCCTGAACTTTTAATCCCCGGGGAAAGGGATTAAAAGAAGAAGAAGAATAGTTCTTTCTTGGACGTCATTAAACAGTCTTCTTACCCTTTGCAACTTCTGCCATGGCATCTAACACATGAAGTCGTTCAAAGGTAAGGAAGGTTCATAGACCAAATGAAGAAAACATCTACCACATTCCTGTTGTCTTCCAACAGGTCTTCTTGTGTTAGCTCCCTTTTGCCTGTTCGCTCTCCTACCTCCACAAGGATGCATTTTCCCTTCTAGTCATCTTTCAACAGCTGAGCCCTTATACATGTGCCCTCACAAAAGACTGAGGGAGAAACTATTGCAAGTAGACTTGGCTCCAGCCCTATACTGATAGCGTCTGGCTCCTGAGAAGATAAGAAAACTCTGTCACTTCTCCTTCATGTCAAATAACTTCATCGGACGGAAGAAATGAGTGGATTACTCAAAGTCACTTAGTGAATCATTAGCAGAGGAAACAATAACTGACTTTTGGACCCTGCTTACCCTTCACGTGTGGCCTTTCATTTCAGCCATGAGAGAGCCCGTAGGGAACTCACGGCAAAATCATAAACCAGGGATACACTGATTCCAGTACCAGCCTTTCACGACAAACGGCTACTTCCAGACGTTTCTGTGAGAACCCTTAAAAATAATCCTGTTTATATTTGAGGCCTTACAAGACAGTTGGTCAGTTTTACTCTTTTATTTTTATCCCTGTGGAAAAAGCAGGAAGCTGTTTATATGGGGATGGCTGCCTGTTGCCATGGGTAAATGCAGGGAGGCTAAAGAAAGGAGATAACAGGTTAAGGCAGAACAACTGATATAAATATATTTAAAGGAAGGGACAAGGCAAAGCAGTTTTCCCATTTTTGCATTTTAACAAAAAAATGTTATAACTGCTATAGGTGGCAAGTAAGAGTTTCTTAAAACAGTTGTTTCTTCTTTTAAAGCAATTCCTTCAGGTATGAACTTTGGCCAGTTTTCACCCAAGTCGCAGAGACTAATTTGAGAGAAAATCAAATTCATGCTGCTTAAAGTGACATGAAATAGGGAAGTCTACATAATTTAAGAGTTAAAGCATATGACACTTGGGGTCAGTTATGTTCTTGCAAAGTGGAAATCATTACATAGTATTTTCCTTGTGGGAGCCTCCTCTTTGGGGTCATGAAAATAACATTTACCTTACATGATCAATGTGAGCATCCCTATACAAACAATAGCAATACTGTGTAGTTTGGAATCAATGGTGTAACACGTCCAAGCCCCAATTTTATAATCCAAAATGAAAGCAGACACAGAAAAGCAGCAAAAGATATCAACTGAGTGAAATCCTGGGCTGACCTCCTTCAGAAGGAAAAAAAGAAGAAAAACTTAGCGAGGGGTTAGCTTTGAAGTGGTCACTTCTTTAGTAACCTCAGGGACAGCCTAAATCTCTAGCATATTTTAAACCTAATCCGGGTTCTTTAAAAAGTTGTGGATATAATTCAGATACGGCCAGCCCCCTAAGCCTAACATTTCCACAGCTGCCTTGATTTGTTGGCTTGTGAGCCAGACATTAAAAATGTCTATTGGAGAAACTCCACCATGGTGTGGTAGGGAAAAAAAAAACAAAAAAACAGTCGCTCTTATTTCATCCTCCCACAATCCTGTGTAATACAGTCAAGAGAAAACTGGGGTTTGAAAAGAAGACACTGATTCACCCTCTCATCATGACTGTAACCCCTAAGTCAGATGTTGAGCAAAAGTAAAGCAAGCAAAAGCACCGTGGAAAATCCAGCCCTTTGTATAGTTTCTCTTTCTCTTTCAAATCCTTCCTGGCAGATCCCTTTATAATGAAGAAAATGAAAGACCACCAAATTATCTCCTTTTGAGAGCTGGTTAAATATTTTATGGTATAATGAACCTCTTCAACAGTTTGAGATAGGTGTATTGTACATCTCAATATGGAAAAATCACCGAGACATTGTTGAGGGAAAAAAGCAGGTTGCAGATTATGGGGGATCCATTCAGTCCATTTGTGTAAAAAAAAAAAAGAAATGAAAAAAATAGACGTATATATTTTACACTTTTCTGGAAGAATATGTAAACCACAGCTAATAGTCATCACTCTCAGCCAGGGTATCTCAGTAGAGGCACTAATGACACTTTGGGCTGAGTAATGCCTTGCTGAGGAGGCTGTCCTGGGCATTGTACGATGTTTAGCAGCAACTCTGTACCCCTCTGCGAAATGCCGAAATGCCAGTAGCAACACCACTCCCTCTCCATTATGACCACCAGAAACGTCTCTAGAAACTGCCAAATGTCCCCTGGAAGGCAAAACTGTCCACAGTTGAGGACCACTGCTCTGGGGAATGAGACTGGAAGGAGAGGTTTTAGGTTTCATCTCTCCTTTTCTGAACTGTTTGGTTTATTTTTGTTTGTTTGACTTTACTATGAACATGTACTATTTTTATAAGTTATGTTTAAAAAAAGAAGTTTCCAGATTCACCTCAGAACTCATATAGAACTTGGGGAAAAAATGAATTATATAACTTATAAAAATAGGGACGCCTGGGTGACTCAGTAGGTTAAGCATCTGCCTTCGGCTCAGGTCATGATCCGAGGGTCCTGGGATCGAGTCCCACATTGGGCTCCTTGCTCAGCGGGGAGCCTGCTTCTCCCTCTGCCTGCTGCTCCCCCTGCTTGTACTTGCTCTCTCTCTCTCTCTCTGTCAAATAAATAAATAAAATCTTAAAAAAAATAACTTACAAAAATACTCCATAAAGTTGTGTTGCCATTTTGATTGATTTAGTAGCTTCATGTAGTACATTTATTCCAAAGAGCTTAAGGCTCTGTTAAAAAAAAAAAATCAGTAAAAAATATTCTAAAATTTTTATAGCCAGAGAATGACAGCAGCAAAAACATTGGGAAGGTGGTAGCCAAAATCTAGCTATTTAATGAATGCACTTGGCAATGACATTGGGGGTTAAGAATTTATTTTCTCCCTAGTCATGCCAGCCCTCAGTGAAATTGCACGGAGTGTGAGCTGACCTCAGTATCCTTCCAACCTCTCATGCCACTGCCCTTTATCACCCGTTCATGCGTTTACTTAAATAAGCAGCAGGACTGTATTAGACTCTGAATTCTTTGGGATTTGAGAAGCATCAACAGCTTTGGTATAAATTAATGGTTTTATCCTTACTGGGGTCCTGCACTTGAACCTACTGCTCGGAGACAGGGAAGTTTTCATGGGGCATCTTCAGAGACCAGTGTCTCCTAGCAGGAACCGCATGGGGAACCACAAAGGCAGCCACCGGGTGAGGCCAGGGGCAAGGCCAGGTGGCTCCTCAGGAAGGTAAGAGTGAGGTCCATGAGAGGTGGGGATAGCCATGTTGTTTCAGTGAGGAGATAACCCAAAGGAAGAAGTGGAACCTAAAAACTTTCTAAAGACAAAAGTGAAAGTGTTTGGTCAAATTAAGGGGAAAGCGAGCAACACCCCAAAGGTGGGGGAAGGGACAGAGGTGAGAGGGGAAGGGGTAAAGGGAAACAACAATACTGAAGAGAGCCATATGAGCAGGAAGAGTCTCAGGAACATGACGGTGGAAAGCAAAGCGCCTGCCGGGGAGTGGAGAAGGGGCGGGAGATTAGACCCGGAAAGTGCCTCCAGGCAAAGGGTGTTTTCTTAAAGCACAGAACCAGTGGTGAGCTGTTATGGACAAGGGTTGATGAAGTACCTTTCCCAAAAGTCAGAGACATGAATAAGTAGGTTCTACTTTAAAAAAAAATAGTATTTGTATTCTTCAAGTCACCATATTTTAACTTCATAGGGTTTACCCATCATTCAGCCTTTGCCTTCATCCGTCTTCAGCCAAGATTTGAATTGCCATTTCCTGGTGCTGTGGGTGGTTAGGATAATGAGGGGTATTCTGTGGCTTTGCTTCATTTCTGGCCTCCCTTCCTTTTTGAGGGTGTGTCTCTCTTTGCTCCATAAAAGATACTGTCACATATGAACGCTGTCTGTGTGTGGCCCTGGAGCCTGCCCAGCCTGCGCCTTCATAATAACGGCAGCCGCCAGGAAAAGCCAGAAAATGGATTATAAACCTCAGTATTAATGTTCAGACTAGCAGTGGCCATAATGCTGGTGCTCTTTTCTTCTCAAACAGGAAAAGAAAGAATGAATGTCCTGGGCTTTCTATGAAATAAGTCATCATTTGCAAAAAAGGTTCTTCGTTGCTCCTCAAGGAGGTTGTGCTACTGATTTTTGAAAATATCGGTGTCTTCCAATTTGGAAAATTATAAAAAAAGAATTCTCCATTAAAAAATAAACAAGACCTTTTTTCCCTTTCCCTTATAATCTTAATTATGGCAGTATTTAAATTATTTCACTAAAATTGAAGTGTTAAGAATTATGAAATGGCAAACTAGAAGCTCTCTTTTACATAAACCACTTGTCACAGTGGTTCCTAATCTGAAAGAAATGGAGAAGTTCCTTAAGCTATGTCCAATATTTCTGAGAGTTAAACAGAAATTGCAAGTTCACTTTCAATAAAGTTGCACAGGCTAATTGAAATGTCAGGCACCTTTGATTCTGCCTGGAATTATACTAATGTAATGTGGCAGCACTTGTTATCTCTTACTGATCAAGATTGCTGTTATACAGAAAAGGCCAAGTAAGGGAAAAGGAAGAGAGACAAGAGGAAAGGAACAGGATTGAGGTCTAGACCTGAGCAATCTTTGTTAAACTGGGTGAATTTTCATCTCAACAGGCCTCGGTTTTCTCATCTGTAAACTGGGCATATTGCTGACTGTGGTGTGTTCCTACGAGTATTGGAATGGTCTGTGTAAGCACTTGGGTTTTGTAAAGCAGAGGGCTCCCTATGTTTTAGACACTGTTCTAGGTGCTTTTCATGGTTTCATTCAAAACAACATTGTGAAGTTGCCACAGTTGTTATCCCACTGTTTAGGATGAGGAAATTAAGACGTAAAAAGTTTTTAAAAACTTATCTAAGGCCACAGCACTAATGAACTGGGGTCTCAACCAAGGCAATCTGGTCAAGAGTCTATGGCTCTTCATGACAAATCCATGCTCTCCACCACTCTGCTCTATTACCCTGATATGTAATGAATCTAATGTGCGATCACTTCTGTCAATACTATTATTCTATGTCATTGTTATTAAGAAGGAGAAAAATAAATTGCTACCAAATAAATTTATTCTGTTTAGTAGAAAAATTCAAACCTCAAGGGGCACCTGGGTGGCTCAGTCAGTTAGGTGTCTGCCTTCGGCTCGGGTCATGGTCCCAGAGTCCTGGGGTCAAAGTTCCGCATCGGGCTCATCGGACTCCCTGCTCAGCGGGGAGCCTGCTTCTCCCTCTCCCACTCCCCCTGCTTGTGTTCTCTCTCTCTGACAAATGAATAAATGAAATCTTTAAAAAAAAATTTCAAACCTCAAGATCCATGGTGGTAAAATGGTAATCATTGCTCTATAATGGGGAATTTTACATTTTATGGTCAGTCATTAATTTAGTCACTAGGACGACTCTCATATAAAGTGACCTTCCCATCATTCTCTCTTTTCTCCGAGTCATTCATTCATTCATTCACCAACTGCATCCAGGTACTATATAATAGTCTTTTTTTTCACAGATTCAAATGTAGTGTTATTCTGAAACCACAGCGTGCTTATAATAATACATGTCGTTATACTCATTAAATACAAAATGTGTTTTTAGATTTCTAAGTATATGCTCCGAAATAAAAAGCCTTTACTTAATTCACTTTCCCACTTTGTTCTGTTACTAATTTGTAACTTATTTATATACAGCTACACACAAAAAAGCATTTTCTGAAGTATATAAAAAGTCTCACACTTCCTCTGAGATTTCATCCAAATTGAATGAATGAGTAGAAAACAAATAAAGGGGAGGAAAAAATAGCCCCCAAACAATCCTTATATTCTATGGATTCTAGTATAAAACAAGATATAAGGCACATAACAATCCTTTTCCCGTGTCCTGGTATACAGTTCTTATAAACCCAATTTGTAAAAAGTTTAAAAACAAAAGCCTTCTTCTAACTACAACCAATTAGAATGCAGTTAGCTACAGTGGATGGTCCATTCCCAATTGTCCAACTGCAGGCTTTTCAGTTTATAGATTAACCATACTGCTTGTTGTACCATTTTCTCATTTTATGCTTCGATGCTTCTCTTCCTTTAGCCTTGTACCTGTTCATTAACATGTGAAAATAAGAGGCTCAAAGAATAGAGTTTTGAGATAGAACTCTATGAGGCACTTTGGCTCCTCATTAGCAGTTCTCATGGGGCTTTCATCAGAGAAAAGAGACAATACAATGAATTACATTAGGTTTCATAAATCAAATTAAAATATCCTCCTTTCATTAGTTCGGTTGACTGTATATGACACCTTTACAGCTGGAAACATCCTTAGAGATCATGAATTCCTACCTCTAGACTTTACAAATGATGACACTAGAGCCCAGCCAAGGTAGGTGACCTGCCCCAGGTCACTCACTTAGATAACATCATAGTCAGGATGAGAAACTAGGTTTTGCTAATGTTTCAACCTTTTCCTTTGAACCCTCTATTCTAATATTTATCCAGACTCATGTTTTTCCAGTATATTTGATTTCTTCAGTATTACATAGTGAAAAATTGAGTGAATTCAAATAAGACAATTCCATTAATAATTGCAAGAAAATTAGTTTATTTGAATAGTTTTGATACTTTCCTTCCATCCATGGTAAATCAGTTATTTATCTCTTGTATACAAAGCCTTTTCAAATCACTTTAACAAAGAATATGGATCCAACAGAATGAATAACAAAAGTTCACTTTTTCCAAGAGCATTTAGTATAGAGGTAAATAACTTGAATATTTTTGGAAGGAGATAGAAGAAGGAAGAGAAGAAAGAAAAAAGGGGAAAAGAGGGAGGGAGCAAGGAGATGCAAATGTTATAATGATTCAGTTCTTGCTTCAAGGATGTAATAGTTTCATAGTATTATTGAAAATTGTTTTGTTATAGATTCTTTGTGATTGTCAGGAAACGTTACAACATATACGCATGACCTTTCTTTGTATACCCTTCTCTAGAATATGTTCTTTAATAAACTATAAGAGCAGATACCCTATATTGGTATGCTCATAACCTATTATTTCTATGAATCATCAGCCCCAGAACAAAATTAGTTTCCCAAAGATTGCCCATTGATTTATTTCTGCTTTGAGTTATAGAGTGTAAATAAGTCAATATAAAAAAAGAATTGCCTGAAAAATTCAAAGAAGAGTATTGATTAAGATAATTTAATGTCATTTATGTTTAGAATCATACAACCAAGTATATACTACATTCATATATTACCTAGGACTTTGGTGTATTATAATACTTTTGTGCTGCATTTTGCTTCTTTCATCTTGATCTACTTTTATTTTTTCATTTTAAAATTTGATCATTTAATTCAATTAAGTCTATAATTTCTCTAAATTTTTACTTATAAAGTCTCTAAACTTGTCTTTAGTTGCCAATTAACAAACATTTCTGGGAGCCTAGGTGGCTCAGTTGGTTGAGCATCTGACTCTTGATTTTGGCTTAGGTCATGACTTGTGGGGCTCTGCACTCACTGTGGAGTGTGCTTAAGATTCTCTTCCTTGGAGCACCTGGGTGGCTCAGTCAGTTAAGCGTCTGCCTCTGCCTTTGGCTCAGGTTATGATCCCAGGGTCGTGGGATTGGGTCCCACATCGGGCTCCTTGCTCAACCGGGAGCCTGCTTCTTCCTTTGCCACTCCACCTGCTTGTGCTGTCTTTCTCTCTCTCTGTCAAATAAATAAAATCTTAAAAAAAAAAAAAGATTCTCTTCCTCTTCCTCTTTCCCTCCCCCATCCCCGTTCATACTCTGTCTCTCAAAAAAAAAAAAATTAAATAGTTACATAATTAACTAACCCATTTCTTCAAACATTGTGCTACTAAGAATTAAAAGTAACTATTTTTATATATCTTAAAATCTGAATAAAAATTAGAACAAAAGATGTTTCATTTGTTATAGATAATGGTAAATTGTGTTTTTAATACTGTAAAACTAAATTTTTAATGTCTAAAAATGAGCCACAGGACATTTAGTGCATTAAAAATTTTTTCAGGTATTTTTTGTATAGTTACTTTTAAAGATGCACAATTCTGTTTGTTGTGCAATTTTTTATTAAACTTCTGAAAATATGCACATAAGCTAGCTAGTCATTTTGAATAAAAAGCAAAATGAGTAGATAAATGATTATGATAACACTATCAGTGTTTGTTTTTTATATGGAATAAGAGTCTAAATATTTAAATTTAGTCTGTTAACAAAGTTTATTATGTGGCTAGGACATTCATATTACAAATTCTGTGATAATTGAGGTTTTTCTTGCATTCAACTGTGGCAAACATAAATGGGGGAACAACAATAATGAAAAGTTAAAATAAGTTTTTACATAAGCCCCAACCACTCTACTAAGGGCTTTTCACATTTTACTTACTTGTTTTCAGAATTCTGGGCATGGCTGTCTTAATTCTATGTGGTAGCAGTTTTTATAATTGTCCTGTTACAGAAGAAAAAACAGGTTTACAAATTAAATAACTTCTCATAAAACTCATATTGAATAAGTGGCTGAGTTGGAATTTGAAGCAAGTTTTGGCTCTTGAGCTCTTTCCACAAATAACAAGTTCATTGTCACTTGGCCATCACAATGTATAGGTTTATTTGGAGAGTAACTTTATAAAATCAATCTAAAGGTCAAAATTCTTCAGGCTTGTTTACCCAGGCAAGAAAATAAAGAAGGTCATTCTCTGGATAACTGAAGAAAATGCTTCTTTCACCTAAATTGACTAGGATGGTTGATAAGAATTTCCATATTATTAACTCAGTTGTCCTCTTTCAAATGTAATCTCTGAAATGAAGAACTGAATGGAGAATAGGACTTCATATATAAGATGCTAAGAAAAATGGATTGAATTGATTGATTCAATGAAGTAATTCTATTTTTTATTAATTAAATTGAATATTTGGAATTAAATGGTCAAAAATAACATTTTATTTAGTATTTTTCTGATTCTCCTATATAACCTTTACCTTTTTTATTTTTTATTTTTTATTGAAATATAGTTGACGCCCAATGTTACATTAGTTTCGGGTGTCTAACAGAGTGATTAGAGAGCTCTCTACCTTCTGCTGTGCTCACAAGTGAGGCTGCCATGTGTCACTGTACGACACTATTACAGTGCTATTGACTCTATGCCCTATGTGGTACCTTTCATCCCTGTGACTTATTCATTCCATAACTGGAAGCCCATACTTCCCACTCCCCTTCATCCATTTTGCCCAACCCCATCCCCTCTAGCAACCATCAGTTTGTTCTCTGTATTTATAGGTCTGTTTCTGCTTTTTAGTTTGTTTGTTCATTTGATTTGTTTGTTAGATTCTACATATAATTAAAATCATGCAGTATTTATCTTTCTCTGTCGGATTTATTTTCTTAGCATAATACCTTCTAGGTCCATCCAGGTTGCTGCAAATGGCATAATTTCACTCTTTTTTATGACTAATATTCTATTGTATATCAGTTCTATATCTTCTTTATCCATGCATCTATTAATGGACTCTTAGACTGCTTCCATATCTTGGCTATTTTAATAATGCTTCAGTAAACATAAGCATATGTCTTTTTGAATTAGTGTTTTCATTTTTGGGTGGTAAATACCCAGTAGTGGAATTATGGAATTGTATGGTATTTCTATTTTTAATTACTCAATAAACCTCCACACTGTTTTCCACAGTGGTTGCATCAATTTACATTCATTCCCACCAACAGTGCACAAGGGTTCCCTTTTCTCCACATTCCGGACAACAGTTGTTATTTCTTGTCTTTTTGATTGTAGCCATTCTGACAGGTGTAAAATAATATGTCTTTATGATTTTTAGTTGCATTTTCCTGATAATGAATGATGTTGAGCATCTTTTCATGTGTCTGTTGATCATCTGTATGTCTTCTTTGGAAAAATGTCTATTCAGGTCCTCTGCCAATTATTTAATCTGATTCTTTGTTTTTTTGGTGTTGAGTTGTGTAAGTTCTTTGTATATTTTGGATATTACCTCTTATCAGATATATCATTAACAAATATCTTCTCCTGTTCAGTAGGTTACGTTTTCCTTTAGTTGGTGGTTTTCTTTGCTATACAAAAGCTTTTTATTTTCACATAGTCCCAATAATTTATTTTTGCTTTTGTTTCCCTTGTGTAAGGAGATATATCTAGAAAAATGCTATTAAGACTGATGTCAAACAGATTACTGCCTATGTTTTCTTCTAGGAATTTTATGGTTTCAGGCCTCATGTTTAGGTCTTTAATCTATCTTGAGTTTATTTTTGTGTATGGTGTTAGAAAGTCCAGTTTCATCCTTTTGCATGTAGATTTCCAGTTTTTTCAACACCTGGCTTTTCTGAAAAAGAGCCTGGCTTTTTACTGAAGAGCCTGGCTTTTCCCCAGTATATATTCTTGCCTCCTTTGTCATAGGTTAATTGACCGTATATGCATGGGTTTATTTCTGGGCTCTCTATTCTGTTCCACTGATCATCTATTTTTATACCTGTACCATACTGTTCTGATTACTATAACTTTGTACTGTATCTTGAAATCTGGGATTAATATACCTCCAGCTATATTCTTCTTTTCTCAAGATTGCTTTGGCAATTTAGGGTCTTTTGTGGTTCCATACAAATTTTAGGGTTATTTGTTCTAATTCTATATTTATAGAGATTGCATTGAATCTGTAGATTGCGTTAGGTAGAATGGACATCTTAACAATATTAATTCTTTCAATCTATGAACATGTTATATCTTTCCATTTGTTTACGTGATCTTCAGTTTCTCTCATCAGTATTTTGTAGTTTTTAAAGTACAGGTCTTTCCCCTCCTTAGTTTAGTTTATTCTTAGGTATTTTATTCGTTTTGGCACAATTATAAATGGAATTGTTTTCTTATTTTCTCTTTCTGCTACTTCATT
This sequence comes from Zalophus californianus, assembly GCF_009762305.2. Classification (NCBI taxonomy): domain Eukaryota; kingdom Metazoa; phylum Chordata; class Mammalia; order Carnivora; family Otariidae; genus Zalophus; species Zalophus californianus. Next base: position 185,631,934 of record NC_045596.1, read on the forward strand.
ATTAGTGTATAGAAATACAACAGATTTTTGTATATTATACTTTTATATCCTGCAACTTTACTGAATTCCTTTATTAGTTCTACTAGTTTTTTGGTGAAGTCTTTAGGGTTTTCTATGTATAGTGTTATGTCATCTTTAAATATTGACAGTTTGTTTTTCTTCTTTACCAATTTAGATGGCTTTTTTTCTTGTCTGATTACTGTGACTAGACTTTCAGTACTATGTTGAATAGAAGCAGTGAGAGTGGACATCCCTGTCTTGTTCCAACTTTAGAGGGAAACCTCTCAGTTTTTCACCGTTGAGTATGATGTTAGCTGTGGGTTTGTCATATATGGTTTTTATTTTCAGGTATTTTCCTCTAAACCCACTTTGTTGAGAGATTTTATCATGAATGGTGTTGAATTCTATCAAATGCTTTTTCTGTACCCATTGAGATGATCATATGATTTTTATCTTTCATTTTTTTAATGTGGTTTATCACATCAATTGATTTCCAAATATTGAACAATCCTTGTATCCTCAGGATAAATCCCACTTCATTATGGTTAGTGATCCTTTTAAGGTATTAAATGTGGTTTACTAATATTATGTTGAGGATTTCATCAGGGATATTGGCCTGTAGTTTTCTTTTTTTGTAGTGCCTTTGTCTGGTTTTGTATCAGGGTAATGCTGGCCTCATATAGTGTATTTCGAAGCTTTCTTTCCTCTCCTATTGTTTGGAATTGTTTGAGGAGAATAGATATTAACTCTTTTCTAAATGTGTGATAGAACTCACTGTGAAGCCACCTGGTCTTGGACTTTAGTTTGTTGGGAGTTTTTCAATTACCTATTCAATTTTGTTATTAGTAATCAGTCTGTTCAGATTTTGTATTCTTCATCTAGTTTTGGAAGATTGTATGTTTCTAGGAATTTATCCATTTCTTCTGGGTTGTCCAAATTTTGGCATAGACTTTTTTGTAGTTGTCTCTTATAATCCTTTGTATTTGTGTGATGTCAATTGTTACTTCTCTTTCATTTCTGATTTTATTTATTTTTGTCCTCTTTCTTTTTTTCTTGATGAGTCTGGCTAAAGGTTTATCAATTTTTTTTTTTTTTTTAGATTTTATTTATTCATTTGCGAGAGAGACAGAGAACAAGCAGGGGGAGAGGCAGAGGGAGAGGGAGAAGCAGACTCCCTGCTGAGCAAGGAGCCTGATGTGGGGCTCAATCCCAGGACCCTGGGATCATGACCTGAGCTGAAGGCAGACACTTAACCATCTGAGCCACCCAGGCGCCCCTAAAGGTTTATCAATTTTATCTTTTCAAAGAACCAAGTCTTGGTTTCATTGATCTTTTCTTTTCTTTTTTTTTAAGTCTGTTTCATTTATTACTGTTCTGATACTTTTTATTTCCTTCCTTCTACTAACTTTCTTTGTTCTTTGTTCTTTTTCTAGTTCCTTTAGGTGTAAGTTTAGATTGTTTGTGATTTTTCTTGTTTCTTGACATAGGCTTGTATCAAATTAAATTATCCTCTAAGAACTGCTTTCACTACATCCCAAAGATTTTGGTCTGTTGTGTTTTCTTTTTAATTTGTCTCCATGTATTTTTTAATTTCTTCTTTGATTTCTTTCTTGACCCATTGGTTAGTAGCATGTTGTTTAGCCTCCATGTGTTTGTGTTTTTCAAGGTTTTTTTATTGGAATTGATTTCTAGTTTCACACTGTTGTGGTTGGAAAAGATGCTTGATATGATTTCAGTCTTCTTAAATTTATTGAGATTGGTTTCATGGCCTAAATTGTGATCTGTTCTGGAGAATGTTCCATGTATACTTGAAAAGAATATGTATTCTGTTGTTTAGGGGTGGCATGTTCTGTATATATCTGTTAAGTTCATCTGGTCTAATGTGTCATTCAAAGCCACTGTTTTCCTGTTGATTTTCTGTTTGAATGATCTATCCAATAATGTAAGTGGAGGTATTAAAGTCCCCTACTGTTATTGTATTACTGTTGATTTTTCCCTTTATGTCTGCTAATATTTGCTTTATGTATTTAGGTGCTCCAGTGTTGGGTGCATAGATATTTACAATTGTTATATCTTCTTGTTGGATTGATACTTCATTATGTAATGCCCTTCTTTGTCTCTTGTTACAGTCTTTGTTTTAAAGTCTTTTTCAGGGGTGCCTGGGTGGCTCAGTCATTAGGTGTCTGCCTTCGGCTCAGGTCATGATCCTAGAGACCTGGGATCGAGCCCCGCATCGGGCTCCCTGCTCAGCAGGAAGCCTGCGTCTCCCTCTCCCACTCCCCGTACTTGTGTTCCAGCTCTATCTCTCTCTCTGTCAAATGAATAAATAAAATCTTTAAAAAAAAAATCTTAAGAAAACTGAGTAAAAAGTTACCCTTTAAAAAAAATAAATAAAAATAATAAAAAAAAATAAAGTCTTTTTCATCTGATGTAAGTATTGCTTCCCTGGCATTTTTTTTTCCTTCCATAGGCAGAGAATATCTTTTTCCATCTCTTCACTCTCAGTCTATATGTGTCTTTAGGTCTTAAGTGATTTTATAGGCAGTACATAAAGTTTTTTTTTTTTAATCCATTCTATCACTTTATGTCTTTTGTGGAAGCATTTAGACTGTTTACATTTAAATTATTGATAGGTATATACTTATTTCCATTTTGTTAAATTTTTTTCTGGTTGTTTTTGTAATTCTCCGTTCTTTTCTTTTTCTTTTGCTCTCTTTCTTTGTGATTGATGACCTTCTTTTGTGTTATACTTAGCTTTCGTTCTCTATTTTTCTGTGTATCTATTATAGGTTTTTGGTTTGTGGTTACCATGAGGTTCATTTATAACATCCTAAGAATATAACAGTCTACATTAAGTTGATGGTCACTTAAATTTGAACACATCCTAAAAGAACTTAATTTTTACTCCCCCCTCTATGTTTTATTTATATGTTGTCATAGTTTACATCTTTTTATTTTGTGAGTCTCCTTAGCTAATTTTTTAGATACAATTGATTTTACTTTTGTCTTTTAACCTTCATACTAGCTTTATAAGTGATTGCTCTACTACCTTTACTATATGTTTGCTTTTACTCATGAAATTTTTTCCTTTTATAATTTTCTTACTTTTAATCATGGCTTTTTCTTTTCCACTTAAGGAAATCCCTTTAACATTTCTTGTAAAGCTGGTCCAGTGGGATGAATTCCTTTAACTCTTGTTTGTCTGGGAAACTCTTTATCTCTCTCAATTCTGAATGATAATCTTGCTGGGTAGAGTAGTCTTGGTTGTAGGTTTTCTTCCCTTCAGCACTTGGAATATATCGTGCCACCCTTTCTGGCCTGCAAAGTTTCTGGTGAAAAATAGGCTGACAACCTTATGTGGTTTCCTTGTATGCTACTAATTGCTCCTCTCTTGCTGCTTTTAAAATTCTCTCTTTATATTTAATCGTTGACATTTTAATTATTATATGTCATGGTGGGGACCTCCTTGGGTTCATCTTGTTTGGAACTCTCTGTGCTTCCTGAAATGGGTTGTCTGTTTCCTTTTCCATGTTAGAAAAATTTTCAGCTATTGTTTCTTCAAATAAGTTTTCTGCTCTTTTCTACTTTTTTTTTTCTGAGACCCCTATAATGCAAATGTTTGCTCACTTGATGCCCAAGAGAATCCTTAACATATCCTCATTTTTAAAAATTCTTTTATATTTTTGCTGTTCAACTTCTGTGCTTTCCATTACCCTGTCTTACAGATCGCTGATTCATTCTTCTTCATCCTCTAATTTACTCTTGATTCACTCTGGTATTCTTTTCATTTCAGTTATTATGTTCTTCAACTCTAACTGGTTCTTTTTTATATTTTATCTTTTTGTTGAAGTTACCACTGAGTTCATCCACTCTTCTTTCTAGTTCAGTGAACAACTTTATGACCATTACTTTGAACTGTTTATCAGGTAGATTTGTTATCTCCATTGCATTTAGTTTTTTTTCTTTTTCCCCTGAGGTTTTGTCTTGCTCTTTTGTTTGGAGCATATTTCTCTCTGTCGTCATTTTGCTTGACTTTCTGTGTTTGTCTCCATAAATTAGGCACAAGAGCTATTTCTAACCTTGAAAGAATGGTCTTGTGTATAGTCATCCCCTGTGTAGATTTTGTATGCCTGGTGAATTTGTTTGGCTGGTTAGAGCTGTGGCTGGCATGGGCTGGGTGTCCTGGGGCACTTTATGCTGGGACTGCCTGCCAGGATAGCTGTAGTTGAATTGGGCATGGGTCAGGGTGGTTCCAGAAATCTCCATGCAGAGAGTGTGTTGGCAGCATGGCTGGAGCTGAGGCAGGCACCAGTCAGGGTGCCTCAGGGTACATAGAACACCCTGGCAATACAGCTAAAGCTAAAGCAGATGCAGGCCTGGTCAGTCGTGGGACTCCTACACCAAAGGAATAGTATAGATAAGAAAAGGTCTGAGGACTACTAAGTCCTGTGACAATACAATATTAAGAACCCCCCAAAATGAGGAAAGACCAAAGAAGGAAATTTAAAAGAAGTGGTGAGTTAGGAAGAAAATCAAATTGTGGGGTTCTGCAAGATGAATGAAAAGGTATTTCAAAGAAGAGGAAGGGGTTACTTGTGTCAAATGCTGGATATAGGTCAAGGAAGATGAAAACTGAGATTAAATATTTGGATTTAGCAATATGTAGGCAGCTGGTGACTCTTCCAAGCAGATTTTAAGTGTACCAGTGGGGGGCAAATGCCTGATTATTGTGAAAAGAGAAAAATGGAAAGAGGGTAAGTGCAGACACAAGTACTAAAAGACAATTCTTTCAGAGTTTTGACTTAAGGAGAGATAAGGAATATACATAGGGAAGAAAAGGGAGAATAGAGGCATAAAACAGTAGCTGGAGGGGAAAGTAGACCCAAGAGAGATTTGTTTGTTTTAAGATGGAAGAAATAATATCATTTCATATGCTGATGAGACTGAGATGAAAAGCTGATGATGCTAAAGAGGGAAGGGAGGACTGTGGCGTTCAAGATCATTGAGTAAACAGAAATGGGACCTATGTTAGTTTTCTCCAACTATTATAACAAATTACTATAGGCTTTCAGCTTCAAACAACACAAATTGATCATCTCTAAAGTTCTGTAGGTCAGAGTGTGTGGGGATTGGGAGGATTTGGCTGAGTCTTCTGTTCACGGTATCACAAGGCCAAAATCAAAGTGTTGCCTAGAGTTGGCTTTAATATGGAGACTGTGGAAGAGAATCCACTTCCAAGCTCATTCAAGTTGTTGGCAGAACTAAGTGCCTTATGGTTGTATGACTAAGGTCCCCATTTCCTTCCTGGCTGACAATCAGGAGACTCTCTCAGCTCCTTAAAGTCACGGGCATTCCTCGTCATGTTGCCCCCTCTGTGTTAACCGGCAACAGCACTGGAGTCCTTCTCAGGCATCAAATTCCACTAACTTTTCTGCCACGTTTCTGCCTCGTCTCTCCACACTCTCCAGGCAGAGTAAGTTCTCTGCTTTTATGGGCCCAAGTCCGGGATAATCTCCTTCTGTTGAAGTCTGTAACCTTAATTTCGTCTGTGAAATCACTTTTTGCCAGGTAAGCTAACATATTCACAGGTGTGGTGATTAGGAAATAGATCTCTTTACGGGGACTACTTCACCTACTACAGGAACATCTCTGTCGGTTTTAGACAGGAAGCAGAGTAGAATATGCAGGTGTGCTATATAGATGGCAAGGGGGTCAACATAGGCTGGAAGTCCCCTGGGACTGCTCCTGTTTTCATCATCAGGTAAATGTAAAGCTAGGGCTATAGGAGGTCCGAGAAGGAGAGAAATGAGTGGGAAACTGAATGTACTAGATGTGGTATCATTTCCATGCAAAACAAAGCATTTAGCTGATGTCCTCAACCAAAAATATAAAGAGACCAGTCAGCCCAGTGGTTATTAAGCCTGAGAGCAATAGGAATTGAAAAGAGAGCATCAAGATGAAAAAAGATGTTGCAAACTTGGACTGGAGGAATATTTAGGGAGAGGGAAAAGGAGAAATCCTATCTAGAGGATGGGTAACATTTCATTAAAATAAGGCACATGCCATAAAAATAAGGAAGTTGGTGGCATGAGGGCACTAATTTGACGGGGGCAAGGGGAGTTGATAAATTCAGCGTTTGACGTGTTGCATTGACGGAATGCTGGGACTTCTGTCAGCCAAGCAGACATGGAGGCTTGGAAACTGGGAGAACGATGGGGTCCAGAGATGTAAATTGAGAAATCTTTGAGGAGCTAGAATTTGTAGTTATAAGAGCAGATATATTTTCTAATCATTTACCTCATAGGATTGCTGTTAAGATGATAAATAATCGTCTATAGATAATAAATAATATAGTAGATAATGCCTGGTACAGAGCACCTTGCATACAGTAAGCATTCTATAAATATTAACTCAATTTATTTTCATTATTATTATAAAATGGTAGTGCTAGAATTCAAACTCCATTCTTTCTGACTCCAAAGGTTGTTTCTCAACTACATGACCCGTAAGTTAAGGATAAACAATCCATAAAACTCATTTCATATTTATTATAGTCTTCCTTTTCTGTTTATCTTTTTTTAAACAAAATCATGGGGGGCAAAATATTGGGCGCCTGGGTGGCTCAGTTGGTTTGGCAACTGCCTTTGGCTCAGGTCATGATCCTGGAGTGCTGGGATCGAGTCCCACATCGGGCTCCCTGCTCGGCGGGGAGTCTGCTTCTCCCTCTGACCCTCCCCCCTCTCATGTGCTCTCTTTCTCTCTCTCTCTCTCTCATTCTCGCTTTCTCAAATAAATAAATAAAATCTTAAAAAAATTGTATATATTCATCAATACTCCATTGTATGTGAATATATACATGTAGACACACATACATGTTTATAATTACAAACAAGTTGAAATATTTGAATATCATTTCTAATCCTTATGTACTTTGTGTTCCCATTATAGGCTTTGTTTGGAAAAGATTAGAAATGTCAATTTAACATACTCAAGATCCTCAGATCTCTGTTCTGAAAACCATTTGAATTTTTTTCTTAGTGAATAATATGAGGTATATTAGTAGACAATGCTTTGGCTAGAGGATACATAAAATTCTCCTTTTTGTGGTCCTCTTAAGAAGTGTCACAAGCAGCAAAACATTTTTTATTTTGAATTCCTCTGGCTGGGTACTAACCACTGAGCCATTATTCATAAAAAGCATGAAATTGGGAATTCGTGATGCCCTAGGCAGCTGTGACATCACAATCGAAGACACCCACCATGCATGGGAGCAGCTTGAGCTCAGTCCTCCCTCAGTGCGCCAGCTGGCTTCCATCATGACAGACACGGCTCTTCTTTATGGTCTACTGCCATTCCCCTCCCTGGCCCCTCCCTCCAGGGGAGATGCCAACCAGTCTGAGCCTCTATAAACAACCCTGTCAGCTTCTGTGCTCATGAGGCCTTTTCCTCCAGCCCTGTTAGGGGGCAGATACTTGCCTGCTTTCCTGACAGACATTTTTTGGTTTAACACAAAGCAATTGTTTCAGACTTGCTAATGTATGTGAAACACATGGAGTTCAATGCATTTACCAGACTGTAGCTTGCTTCATCTTGGTAAATTTGGAAATGAGCAGTGTTGCTGCATGCATGTGCGTTGGGTGTGTGTGTGTGTGTGTGTGTGTGTGTGTGTGTGTGTGTGTGTATATATATATCTCCCTACCTGCATTTAATGAATTTCTACTTTTTGCCTTAGTTTCTAAAACAATATCAAAAATCTCTTACCATTCATCCATAAGTATTTCAGAGCCTGGTGTGAACAGTTTTATCATAGACTGTTGCCAGGTGTTGGTCAGAGACCTCCTCTTGCAGGAGGAAAACGGGGCCTCTGTAGCAACTCCCCCATAAGTGAGTTCTGGAAAACACTGTCAGTCCTTTGTACAACTTTTTGGAGACTCCCTTCATTCCACCAAGTTAAGAATTCACACTGTTAATGAGGGAGTCTACTTTACCTTATTTTTATTATTTTAGGGAAATATTTTATTGTATTTTAGTTTGATTATTTTTAATCTGTGAATGAAGCTAGGGGTAAGGATGTGATGATAATAATGAAGAGAACCAGTTGCCTAAAGGAACAGCCCAATCACTTTTAAAATTTATTTTAAAATCTCAAAAAACAAAATAAAATAAAATTTCACAGATATTGTTAAATTTTTTTCTTTCCTAAAAAGTGGCCTTTTCATTTCCCTTGATCGTTTGTGATCCTAACCTTTACTTTTCCAATATTCTCACATTTCTTTATCTCCCAACCCATATAAAGGTAATTTCCAGATAAAATTAAAATCATAGGGCTTGAAGTAAAAATGGAAGTTAGAATCCACACTACTCTACAAAATGCATAATGATTACAGCACATATTTATAGCACTTTATGGTTTAAGAGGCAACAAAACATACCACTTTGTTTATGCCTGACAGCCATCTTCTGTGCAGAGCAGCATCATCACTTTTCAGAGGACAGAACTGAAGCTCGTGAGGTTAAGAAATGTGCCAGCATACATAGATAGGATTAGGTAGAACTGTATGTAATTGGCATTTCACCTTCCTTGACCTACAACTTCACGTGGTTAGTGAGTGACAGATAGGACGCCAATCCCGACATCTTCCTCTCATACTGCAGTGTCTGGATTCTTGGTCTGTGTGATTTTTTTTTACTGCTAGAATGTTTAGATCATTTCTATAAAGCCCTTAAAAATAATATGGTTGGCAACTTGTTACCTGCCTCAGCCTTAAGATGAACCTGATTACATGGTAGTAAGTTAAGAAGCTTTATACACTCGCCAAGGTAAACAGTAAGGGAAAAGGAGGTAAAATATCATAAAAGTATGCAGGTTTCATAAAACTGCCTGAAATTCTGAGTTTAAGTATGATGGAAACAGAAATGTCATGACTCACTCTTTCATAGGAATAACAACCAAGTAACAATTAAATAATGAAATTTAAGCCACTCGAACTGTGTGTGCAAAATTTGTATTATATAGGAGAGGTAGTTACTGAGTTACTAAAATTTGGGTTTAACAACTCCTGTTATATGGGCCTTCCAGTATCTTTCACTTACACCTTTAGTAGTAAAATGTAAAATATTTTTTTCCTAAAATTTTTTGCCCTAAAATCCCTAAGATATTCCATTGCTGTATGACTATGCTACTGTCATCCTTGTTTGTTATTCATGTATCAACTTGGAAAATAGGTACACACCGACACACTGGGAAAGGTGTATGAAAATTTGCAAATGAAGGGCGTCAAAATAAATATGTTAATACAAAGTATACTACCAATACAGCCTGGTCTCTAGTGATAATGGTTCAGTTTCAGCTCAACTTGCACTATCACCATTTCTGGAAGACAAGAACAATATCTTTTTATAGTCACTCCAAGGTAATGGCTCTAAGTAAAACACTAAATCATAGTAATAGACTATATTATTTCACATGAATAAAAAGGTAGCATTTATAACATGTTATAATAAACAATTTAAATTATTATTTACAACAATGAATAAAGGCGATAAAATTTGATGGAATTCTAAGATTATTTTTAAAATGGCACTTTGTTTACGTTAAACATTGCAAGCAAAGTTAGAAACCCGTGGCTCTATCCCCACTCCCATTTTTTACAGGAGATGGCTGACCATTAGAACACAATCAAGAAGTTTTAATTAGTTTCAAAATATACCTCATTTTCTGAACCAAATTTCTGTCTTCCAACTTCCTGTATTATCAGTCTCTATCACGATCAAACCTTGTTCCAATTGAATAGATAGTGATGCCAAAACTGAGTGCTTACAACTCACTTTCTCACTTTTTACCCCTCCTTCCTGGCCCTAAAGACATGGAGAGAAAGAACCTTGAACCTTGAAAGAAGACATCTGTATCTCACAATATTCTACCAAGAGATCTGGAAATTCCATTGTGAACCCTATGAGAGTGTTATGTGAAATATTCATATTACCTTATGTATGAATGGCTGAATTCAGGGGAAAAAATAAGGAAGCAACTCTACAATCAGAAATGAAATGAAAACAGTCCTAGGCAATTAAGTATTTACCAGTTTCTGGGGGCCTTGAACTTTGGTTTCATGTCTGTATAGGGTCGAGATCCCGGCCGAAAACCAGAACCCAGAAAGCCCCCAGCATCAGCAATAGGCTAAGGTGGGGGTGCATAGAAATCCACTTTGCAGAGGCAGACAAAAATTGATTCACAAGACAAATTGCAAAGAACCACTATAATACAAACTCTATTTTCTAACCACAGTTCAATATAGACAGAATCTAGTAGCAATAACAACAAAAAGGATTGTTGTAGAAGTAGGACTGTTTTCTCTGATGTTCTGTATAAAATGTCTTGACATCAAAGACCTTCTTGGAAGATTACACTGCATAGTTAAGCTCTGCTCAACAGAGAAGACCCCCCACCTTTAAATACTATGAAAATGAAGTTACTATTTTCTGTAAACATATTTACCCTTTTTTCATTCCAGTAGTTATTCAGTCACCCCACCCAGGAAGGTCAGTTATATCCATTCACTCACTTACTGCACAAATATTTAATGATATAACTATGTGTCAGGTTCCTCTAGCCATTAAAGACACAGTGATGAAAAAGATACACATAGTTTTAGCTATCATAGAGCTTACTGTATAGCAAAGACACATTATATATAGTATGTGTTAAATACATATTTAATTAAATGTGGTAAATCTGTTCAGAGAATGGACCTCTTTTTGAAAAATTACAATATAGAAGAATGGCACATGCATTTTATTTGAAAGCTTGCCAAAGATCTGTATTTACAAAGAACTAACAAATTGGCTTTGTATAGAAATAACGGATAGCCTTTTAATTTCATAATATGTAATCACATAGAATAAAGCTGGAAACCATTACTTACTTAACATGGAGAAAATTGTCCTTTCAAGAACATGCATTATAACATGCTTTTGAAATACGATCAGTTAACTTTATAACTAACTAAAAGTGGGGTGCCCGTAGAAACCAATGATCCATTCTCCTCAAACATGGTATTGTGTCCCTGTGACAATTGTTATATGATGGTATAATCCCCCTAGAGAAAACTATGAGGGTTTCCCACCACCCGCCCCAAAGAGAGAAGTCAATTTGCACATGCTAGTTATTCAACTATGACCTGTTTGTGCAGCATAATTCCCAAGATATTCAACTTACAAATAGGCCCACTTATTGGACCTGCTGGTTGGAGCCAGTCTTTTAAACTTAAAGAGGGGAAATCCTCTGGGGGGTTTATGGAGGAGGGAGGGAGCAAAATCTAATCCTTCGTAGCACGTTGGCTGGCTGCCAAAGCACTCCAGAGGAATTCAGGAGAAAAAACCGTGGAATGCAGCCCCATCTGGAGAGGTTGTCTGATGACAGAGAGAGCATCCTGGAAGCTACCACCAGTGCTCTGTATGCTGGTCCTGGTTACTGCACGGAGACTCTGAGGTGTGGCATGAGCAGCCAGTACCCGTTCTCTGTCTTGACTGCAGCATCCTCGGTTCAGACACCCTGAGGGAGGGAGATGGAACATAGGTTGTCTTTTCCACAGCAATATAAGCAAATGATTTATCTTAATTATTTTTAGATTGCAATATGTTGCCTCATATGTCAGATGTACATTAAAGAGCAATTAGCTTAAATGTCAGCATCAAATGATTCACTACTTAGCATTCCAGAAACAGAAGACAAAAATAATGACTCCAAGTGTCAGCAAACACCAATCTGAACATTTTCAATAGCAGTATACTCTTCTTTCTACTTGGAATATAGAATGAGCTTTTCTGTCTTAAATTCCATCCAAGAGATAGTAACCACAAAAACAAAATAACGAAATCCAAAAGGCAGTCACTAGTCAATAAACTGAGGTCCATAAGCTAAATCTGGCCTGCCACATGCTTTCGCATATGAAGTTTTTTTGGAACAAAGCCATGTCCATTCATTTACATACTATAAGTACTTGCTTTAATGTTTTAATGGCAGAATCAATAGTTGCGACGGAGACCATATGGCCTGCAAAACCTAAAATATTTACCATCTGGCCCTTTATAGAAAAAGTTTGCTGACCCCTGGTTTATAAAGTGTGAATAATTCTGCAAAGTGTATCCTTTGCACAGAAGCCCAAGGACTGCACAGAGAGAGGATTTTGGAGATCTGTGGAGAGCCCCTTTGAGTATCCAGGAGAGCACTGATCAGTGACCAAACCACCCAGGGGAGGGGAGAAACCATTAGAAGGATTGAAGGCTTTCACACAGAGAAAAAAGTAGTTCCTGTTCTACTAGCCATACTGGAAAACATCATAATTCCAAGGCATTGGGTAGAATACTCAGAAGGGTATTGCCTTAGTGGGGGAAGCAGGGGAAGGGACTTTAAAAAATACACTGATTGGGAATAACAACAGATTAGACATTGCAGAAGAAAATATTATGAACTTGAAGAAAAAGCAGCATTGAACCCCCCCCACCAAAAAAAAAAAAACAAAACAGTTAAGTGAAAAAGCATCAATGAACCATGGGACAACATCAAAAAGCCTAGTCACATGTTTCATTGGCATCCTTGAGGGAAAAGAGAAAAGAGGGTAACAAAAAATGTTTGAAGAAATAATAGTCAAATATTTCCAGATTTTATTAAAACTATAAAACCACAGATTCAAGCAGTTCAGTAAACACAAAGCTCAAGAAACTCAAAGAACACTATATCAAGGTCCTCTGTTCTCACCATTTCTATTCAACATTGAACTAGAGGTTCTAGCCAGTGCACAATTACAAAAAAAAAAAACAAAAACAAAAACAAATAAAATGTGTCCAGATTGGACAGAAAGAAGTAAAACTGGCTTTATTTACAAATGACAAAATTGTCTATGTAGAAAATTCATTGGGATATACAAAAAAATCTACTAGAATTAACAAATGATTTTAGCAAGTTTACAGGACACCAGGTCAATATAGAAAAGTCAATGTTATATCTATAGACTAGTCATGAACAATTGGAAACTGAAATTTAACAAGGAATACCATTAACAGTAGCATCAAAAATGTGAAATACCTGGGGATAAATACCTATACAATGAAAACTACAAAACACTGTTGAGAAAAATAAAGAAAACCTAAACACCGTTCATGTACTATTCTATGGGTCAAAAGACTCACTATTAAGGTTTGAGTCTTAATAAATACAGGTATAGATTCAACATAATCTGAGAAAAACAAACACAGGCCGATGCAAAAACGTGTACAGAAATTCAAAGGGCCTATAATAATCAAAATAACTTCTGAAGAAAGAAGAACAAAACTAGATTTATACTACTAATTTCAGGACTTATTAAAAGCCACAGTTATCAAGGCACTGTGTTACTGGCATCAAGGTAGATAAGTGGATCAATAGAACAGAATAGAGTCCAGAAATAGACTCTTACATAGACCCCTAATTTTTGAGAAAGAGGCAAAGACCATACAGTGGAGAAAGAAATCTTTTCAACAGATGGTACCAGAATAACTGGAATATAAATGTGCAACAAAATAAATGTTGATGCATACCTTATATCACATGGATCATAGGCCTAAATGTAAAACCTAAAACTAGGAAACTCCTATAAGAAACTTAAGAAATATTTGTGACCTTAGGCTAGGCAAAAATTGCTTAGACGCATCACCAAAAAAACCCAACAAGGACAATGACAACAAAAAACAAATTGGCATATTTACTACATCAATATTAAAATTTTGTGTTCTTTGATAGGACCACTGAGGGACTAAAAAGACAAGCCACAAATTAGGAAAAAATATCTGCAAAACATATGCCTGATAAAGAACTTGTATCTGGCCTATAGGATGAATTCTCAAAACGCAGCAGGAAAACAAAACAACCAAATAAAAATCGGGTAAAGAGTTTCAACAGACACTTCGCCAAAGGTGTACAAATGACAAGCACATAAATAAAAACTCAATATCATTAATCATTAGGGAAGTGCGCATTAAAACCACGAGATACTACTTCACACCAATTAGAACGAGTAAAATTTAAAAGACTGACCATACCAAGAAAGAGTGAGGCTATGGAGCAACTGGAACTTATACATGATTGGTGGAAATAAAAAATGGTACAACTATTTCAGAAAACATTTTTGTAGTTTCCTAAAAACTTAAATATATACATGCCATATGTTCCAGCCATTCTATTCCTAAGTGTTTACACAAGAGAACTGAATTCATATGTTCATACAAAAACCTGTGCATGGATGTTTTAAAAAAATTTTAATAGACAATACTTTAGAGAAGTTTCAGGTTTAGGTTTAGGTATTAGTGAAAGGTAGCTTCCCCCATTACCAACATCCCCTACCAGAGTGATGTATTTGCTACAATTAATGAACCTACATTGACACATCATCATCATCCAGAGTCCATAGTTTCCATTAGCTTTCACTCTTGGTATTGTACATTCTATGAGTTTAGACAAATTTATTATGATATGTATCCACCATTATAGTATCATATAGAGTAGTTTCACTGCCCTAAAAATCCTCTGTGCTTCACCTATTCATTCCTCCTTCCTACATCTTTATTTTTAATACCCCCCAAAATGGAACCACACCAAGTGTCCATCAACAGGTTAATAAACAAACAAACTGTGGCATATCCATGCAGTGGAATACAAGCAGCAATAAAAATAAATGAACTGCTGATAGACTCAACAGTAAACATGAATCTCAGCATCATTTTATTAAATGAAAGGAGCTAGACAGAAAAGAATACATACTACATAATTCCACTTATATAAAACTCTGGAAAATGCACACTAATCTATAGTAGCAGACCAGAGATCAGTGGTTGCCTCGGGAAGGAAGAACCAGCAGGTGCAGGAAAGAGTGACTACAAAGAGACAAGAGGACATTTTTTGTGGATAATGCATATGTTCGCTATCTTAACTGTCCTGGGGCTTTAATGGATATATGCATACATCATAATGTATCAAATTGTACACTTTAAATATGTGCAATTTAATGTCAATGTGTGCATTTATAATAGTAATTGTACCTCAGTAAAGCTGCTCTAATAAAAGAATAATGAACATTCTTTAATAATGTTCTAATTATTGCCATAAATAAATGGCAATAATAAATATTGCCATTTAATTTTAATAATAAAATTAAATAAATTTTATTTTAATAAAATTTATTTTATTAAATTTTATAATAAAATAATATATGAACTAATAAAAGAATATATGAACATCTACATCCCCAAAATGAATTCATCTTAGAGCCAAGTCAAGTCAATCCTAATAAATTTTTATTGAGCTCTTTATTTTTTTCAAGGAAGTTTTACATACATTATCACATTTAATCATCATAACACATCATAGGAGATAGATACTGTTGTCCTTATCTGATAAGAAAACAAAGCTCAGAATGGTTCAGTAACTTCCTTATTGTCACAGAAATGTGTGGTAGCAATTTGGTTTTGAACTCAAAAACCAAAGACATTCTCCCAGTACATTTCACCTCACCAACAATTCTCCTTTAACAAATAATTATTAAATACTACTAACTGACTACATATCCTGAAATGCACTAGCCTCTCAACTGATAGAAGGCAAGTTCAAATTTCAACATTTATAACTCAAATATACTTCTTAAAAATTTATCGTGGTATTCAAGTCTTACATGTAGCAGCATGTTAGAAAGAAATTTGCTAATAATTATAGCTATTTAGAAAAAGAATGGCTTTCTTATGGGTCAACAAGTTAGTTTTCTTTCCCAATAAGATACTAAGTAATAGAACACAACTGGTGGGCACCTGGGTGGCTTAGTTGCTAGGTGTCTGCCTTCGGCTCAGGTCATGATCCCAGGGTCCTGGGATTGAGCCCCACATTGGGCTCCCTGCTCCGCGGGAAGCCTGCTTCTCCCTCTCCCACTCCCTCTGCTTGTGTTCCCTCTCTCGCTGTGTCTCTCTGTCAAATAAATAAATAAAATCTTAATAAAAAAAATAGAACAAAACTGGATATCCATACCCAAAACAATGAAGTTAGACCCCTACCTCACATCATTTATAAAAATTAACTCAAAATAGATAAAATCTAAATGTAAAAGCTAAAACTATAAAACTCTTAAAAGAAATCATAGTGGTAAATATTCATAGCCTCAGATTTGGCAATGGATTCTTAGATACATTGACTCAGGCCTGCCTCATAGAAATATTTATTACAATCTAAAGGTCCTACATGTGGCAAGACGCTAGAAAGAAATTTGCTGATATTTATAGGTATTTGGAAAAGGAATGATGTCTCATGAGGCAAAAAGTTTGTTTTCTTCCCCTAGAAAGTACTTTTCCTATAAGAAAGTAGTAAAACAACTCAGAACTTTGTACTATATTCCATGGCCTTTGAGTTGCTGAAGGTTTCAAACTAGAGTATTAATACCATCCCTTTCTATTTCTTTTCTCCATTTCAATGTCACATTAGTCGTAGGAAAACAAACTATTGAAATTTTGAGCCAAGAAAGTACTTGCTTCCAAATTATAGGAAGTTTGCAAACTATTCCATGTGTTTATGCATTTTATTTAAAGAAATGAAATTTTCTAAAATCTCAATTAGCCTTGCCATATTTTCTAGCCTTATGGATCTCCAAACATTTCATTAGTTACAATTTTACAATGGAACAAAAAGTGTTTTCTCTATTTCACAAGGAAAAAGAAAAAGAGAGAGAATGAAAACAAGATCTTTAACTCCTTTAGAGTTCTTTACTTACGTAGATACAAAATCTCTTGAAAGGGCCCTCTTTCTCATCCAGTTCAATGGTTGCAATCTCTGCCCAGACCCAGCAATGGTTTGCTTATGTTAGCACAACCTCCTGGAAGACAAGGCCTCTGACTGCTTTGGACAGAGATCTAAACCCTAGAAAATATTCCACGGCATTGTTTCATCAACTCACAGATTAAATCAAAGATGTCGAATAGAATCCTCAACCTCTTCCACTGCTAGCTTATTCCAAAATTGTGTCCTTTAATCCTAAACAATCTCACTGGACATGGCTATTTCTGGCAACAGCACTGTTTTGGTCCACTGTTGTTTCCTCAACAGCACCAAAAATGCTGTATTGTTCACAGTAAATACGGGATACATTTATATTAAACAAATATGTGAGTGTGCAAACAAGTTTACATGTTTCATGTCACACAGAAATGGACAAAGTGCTATGATAGTAAAAGTGTGGTTCTGGAAACGGAGATGGATTCTGATGTAGATACACAGATGCTAAATTTACAGATGCTACAGATCCAGATCAGGACTTATATATGTTTCTTAAATTGGAAGGCAATTTAGAGATCTCAAAGTCAAACTTCCATCCAATATAGGAATTCCTCCTTCAGTACCCCTAACCTTGGCTTAAACATTTCCAATGACAGACTGTGTGTTATTTCAAAACCACTGTTCCTTTTTGGGGCAACTGAAATTTACAGAGTGTTAATTATTATAGGTAGGTTGAAATCTGCTTCATATTTTCTACCCATTGGCCTTATTCAATCACCTGAAGCAAAAATGTCTGTTCTTTTATGGGTGGGGGAAGGAAGAGACAGTCTAGTGGAAAGAAAAGTATTTTTTTTTTTAAAAAAGCACATTGTGCAGTGAAATAACCATTGGGTAAACTAATGGTGAATAGGTTATGAACTAATATGAGGAGGTGCCTTCTGAGAATAACGAGAAGAAGGACATGCTTCATTAAGCTGGATGTGCCACTTTCCAGGCTCAGGATCTCATCTATAAAATACAATGATTTAACTAGTCAAGGGTTATAAGCGCTCATGTTTTCAAGAGGCAGAGAGGAAACATCAATGAATGAAAGGTAATGGGAAGATTTGGGGACAGTGTTGAACTGAAGGCTGCTGCCCTTTAATGACATTCAGACTCTGAGCCCAAACAGATATTCTCTGCCTTGTACTGGATGACGGTTCAGCCTCCCCATCCTGTGTCTTTCACCTATAACATCTACCGTTTTGTGGTTAACTGACCCCTCAGCGTAGTGGGTCTCTGGCCATCCAGCTGATTGCAGTTCACCTTCACCCGTGTAGGCTTTCTGAGACGTGTGTGTGGCCCATCTGTGCGTTATCCATTCTTTTCACTTTTGTGCACTTCAGCACTCTGGCTCACTTCTGATGGCATGTTTCCATCCTCTGAAAGTTTCGTTCTCCTCATGATATAAAAAACAGTTTTGACATGGAATCTCAGGATGATTCCATTTATGCAAAGGTTTAAAGTCAGAATGATGACACTCTAGGAATTACCCATGACAGAGGGCAGGATGAATTTGGGGTGCAGGGGTTATAGTTTTTAGTGTCCTATAAACCCCACCATGTATACAGTTTTCCACTTGTGTTTATTTTTCCCCCACTGGTATCAAATTAAAAAAAAAAATAAGACAGAAAATTATCCTACTGGTCTCAAATCTGTTTGACATGTAAATGTCTGCCAAAATGTTTGTGACTGTGTTTGTATTTATGTGTTAAAAATAGCTGTGAAGTGCAGTAAAAAGCACTGGACTTTAGGGAATTAAAAGATAAAAAAAGGTCCTTCTCTGCCCCTTGGCAGATTGATCTTTTGCAAGAGATTTAATTTATTGGACCCTAGTCCCTAATCCATTAAGTAGAAAGACTGATGCACATCTGCTTAATTCATAGAATTGCTGTGAGAATACAGATTGAGATAATGTACTTACTCTGTAAAATATGAGGAATTCTATATTGCAACTTGTAATTAAAATGAATATACTTGACCTCTGTTTCTGAGGTGTAGAAGGTCGTGAGGGGCCAACGCTTCTATGATGCCAAAGTAGAAAAAGAAAGATATATTTAAAAATAATAGGTTTGTAAAGACATCAGAGAGCTGTGGAAACAACAAAGAGTAACCCAACTAAAATTTCAGGGGGACAGAAATATGGTAAGGGTATCTGGTGACAGGCATTTGCTGGTTCTAGGCTTAGGCTGAGTATAGCCTAGGGTCCAATCAGAGCTGTTGAGCATGGAAAAGAGAAACCAGAAAAGCATTTAGCGGCTGTCTAGTGCTAGAGGACAACATGAAAACTCAGAAGAGCTGCAAATATACTGCTGTTTTACCTCATGGGACGTTTGTTGTGTTCTGAGGTTTTGTAAGAGGTTGTAGAGTCAGGGCTTAAACTCCTAAAAGGCAGAACGAGATTTCCTGACATTTCATAGGGCTTAGGAAACACATGCCAGAGGAGAAATCTGCCTCAAGTACAGGATCAGTCCTGGCCTGAAGACTTTTGCCATTTCTCGAAGTTGCCTGGAAAAGGTGGCTAGAGAACTGGACTGAGAACTTTTAAAGCACAGAGCTAGATCTCTTGCAGTCTTTAAGGAAAGACTGAAGAGAAGGATAATTAATTAGTGGTCTTTCAATCAAAATATCATAGAACTACATTCCAGAAACAGCAAGCAAGATGTCACTAATTTTTACTAACACTGCAACCCATTCAGCCCTAGCTCAGTGCAATCTCTGATTGGATTAAGGTGATGCTCCCGTTACTCTGTATCTGTCTGCCTGCACTTTGGTGGAAGACAAAGCCATTTGGACCTTCCATGTGTCTTTTAATTATAATTTACAGCATAAAATCAAAAATTACTAAGAATGCAAGAGCCAAGAAAATATGACCAATAATCAAGAGGAAAAGAGTAAACCAATAGATGCAGACCCACAGATGATTTGAATATTGGAATTGGCAAATACTTTTAAATAACTATAACAAAGTGTACTTTTTAAAAAAGATTTTATTTATTTATTTGACAGAGAGAGAGACAGCGAGAGAGGGAACACAAGCAGGGGGAGTGGGAGAGGAAGAAGGAGAAGCAGGCTTCCCGCGGAGCAGGGAGCCTGATGCGGAACTCCATCCCAGGACCCTGGGATCATGACCTGAGCCGAAGGCAGACGCCCAACGACTGAGCCACCCAGGCGCCCCACAAAGTGTACTTTTTAAAAGGCAAAAACGTATACAATAGAAATGCATAGACATAGTCACCAAAAAACATGTACATTAACGTCCAGTAGCTCACTATTCCTAATCATTAAAACTGGGAACTACCCACAAAATAGTTGAATGGATAAATAAGTTGTGATAAATTCACACAATAAAATACATACAGCAATGAAAATAAACAATCTAAAACTACTCCTAGTAATATAGATAAATCTAACAAATATGTCAAAGAAGCCAGACCCAAAAGAATACATTCTCTCTGATTCAGTTTATACAAACTTAGGAAAAATCAAAAATAATTATAAAAGAAATAAGGAATAGTGGTTACCTTAGGAGTGGGAGAAGTGTCTGGAAAGAAACATAAACAGAACTTCCAGAGGCTCGGAATGTTATGTTTCTTGATGTGGAGGCTGGATACCATTGTGACGATTGTGACAATTTGTAAGCCATATACATTCAGAAAATGTGCACTTTTGTCTGTGGACTACGATAAAGAGTTTTCAAAAACTAAACAATATATTAACTAAATTGACTTAAGTTCTACAAAGAATCCCCAACTGACTATGTAGACACAACCTAATTGCCCAGAGAATTGACTTACAACCTAACTATTCCACGGGGGAAAGAAAAATTCATCAGGAACAACTTTTTCCCAAGGCAATATCTGCGGTTTTTATCTACCAAAGCCAACCATTTTTCTGAGCCACAATATCATGCCTTGCTCTTAGTTCTTCCTTACTTGATAAAAACCTCTCACAATTCTTCCTTCCCCAAAGATGGGCTCTTGTGCCGGGTACTCCTATCATCTAGTAAGACACTTCTTTAAACCCCTTCAAATTCTACAGGAAATCCCAGCCCGTGGCCAAATCTGTTGGAGAATGTCTGGAAGGCAAATGGCAACACAGAGATAAGTTTTTCTCCAAAGTATTTCAACTTAGTCATTTTTTTGCCTGGCACTGTAATCCTCAACTAAAAGCCTCTCACTGAAAATCATCCATTCGTAGCATCATGAAAGGATTTTGTTATCCCCCTTGTAGTTGGCTTGATCTGGATCTGCGAGAACTTGTTGACACCCTGTCAGAATTTCTCCTCTCAGGGATGTATAACCTGTCACAGGGTCAAAACTTACTGGTTCAATTGTATGTAACAATGTAGCGAAACCAGAAAGGCTTGCAACCTGAAAAGATATTCACAAAAAAATATGAGAATGAGAGCTGCCCTATGGATAACACCACATGCTCGATTTTCCAGAAAACGTTTCACACGTTTCCAAAAAACCCACAGTGTATCTTTAAATTGGAAATGTGCTTTCACAAAAAAGATACACAAGGATATTCTCAGACTTAATGAGTAAATGAGCCATCTTTCATTACACTGCTCTAAAAACCATATTTCTTCAGTTGGTACCATTCTAGGGCAGAATAAAATGTAAATAAATGTAAAGGATGACTAGATTGCATAATGTATTGTGGAGTCTGTATTCTATTAACAAGGTCACAGCCAGGAGTTGTGTAATTAAAACTCTATTGACCCATCTCTTTTTCCTCCAAAGCTGAAGATTATTTAGGAGGTCATAAATTTAAAGGTCATCAGATCTAAGACTACAAATGAGCATAGTGCAGCCAGAAATTCCCTCAAAACAAGCCTTGCTTGTGATGAGATCAGAAGCACACAACCAAGAACGAGTACTGGGGACATGTTCCATATTTATAGTTTCATCATTAAATAAAAATACTGTTTTTATATCCAAATTCAAGTTTGTGCTATAGTAGTTTAAAGACCGTCTCTATAAATATGTAAATATAATTAACACACAGTGTGGATCACTGTGTGTTCTGTGTTGCTTTTTTTTTTTTTCCATTACAAAAACCGTCTTGGGAATGGAATGCCAAAATCATAGTTCTTCACTGTAGCTGCTACAGGGATAAATCTGTGGAAAATACATTTCTTAATCTGTCTCCCATTAGCAGGATCATCAGCAGATTTTATAAACAGCCATTATAAGCTTGTTTACCAATTCCTTTTCTTCCTTCTGTATGTAAAAAGATCATTTATCTGTGTCCTCAATCTTACAGTTTTCAAATGTCAAGCCTCATTTGAAAGAAAAGACACACACAGTAAAATCTTTCCTTATGTTTCAAAAATTGAATTTTCCCTTGAACTGGAACATAATGCCTGCGGACCATGGGCTTCAATACTTGACACTTCATAGAATTAAGGAAAGTGCAAATGGCAAGAGTTAGATAATTTGTTGAATGTTTGTGAGTTATCTTTTTAACATTAGCAAAACAAGTTGGACAACCTCCAAAAAATGTCCTTTGGAAACAAGTCTAGGCATAAAAGAAGTATTTGTGCGCCCCAGCAAAGAAAACAATCACTTCACCCTAAGAAATAAAGTTCCTTCTAGATCTCTAGGTTTCAGTGGATCTCGATTGATCACAACTTAAAAGGCACTTCCTTATATGTCCACCATGGGGTTTGCTTTAGGCTCCTCTATAGATTTTAAAATACAATAAAATGTAACCTTGATTTCAGTTCTGCCAGATTCATCCAAAACTTGATCTTGGGAAATTCAAGACAAATTATAGATACATTTTATTTAAATTTCAGACTAAAATAAATTCCCTTTGCTCTCTGGAGTATATTCATTTGGGCTTATAACGCATATTAAAAACGTACTATTTTAAAACCCTTAAGATTGCAGGACCTCTTTGCAAGAAATTATTATTTTATACAATTGTATAATCAGTGTTATAACAAAAGTTAATTGTAAACAAAGATAGAGTGAAGGTTTTTAATTTCAGACAATGGAACAATTCATACAGCTTCTTTCAAGTGAGTTGCCAACTTTAAGTGGATTGTGAGGTTTTTGTTGTTATTGTTGTTTGAAGTAACAGGAATACAAAGTTCATGTTTAATGTTACAGTTAATGATTGATTTCTGACCCTGACAAGTAAAATCCTTTTCTCTCTCTCTCTCTCTCTCTCTCTCTTTTCTGGTGTTCGTTTTCTTTGGTCTTCAACTTTGAAGTGGTTGCTTTATAAAATCAAGTAAAAATGCACAATGCCTCCATTAAGTATTGAACCTCCTTCTGACAGATTTCTTTTGTTCTATACAGGACGATCCATTCTTATCCCTCATTAATTCTAATAAACTCAGACAGGTGGCTGGGCTTCTCAAAGGACTTACCTTAAAAATATAACAAAACCTGTGTCTACACATATCAAGTGAAGTGGAGAGTTAAGCTACCTTTTGTTGAACTCAATTAGTGTGGGCTGCCAACCTCAATTATCTAGAGGAAGAAAAAAATATTTTCTTCAATCAGCAGTAAGATTTGGCTTGAATTATACAGATTAGGGAACAGGAGACTACCATGCACAGGCCAAACAAGGCCCACTGCCTGTTTTTTATAAATAAAGTTTTATTGGAACACAGCACATTAATTTATTGACATATTGTCTAAGGCTGCTTTTCTGCTATGGTAGCATAGTTGAATAGTTGCAACAGAGATCAAATGGCCCACAAAGCCTAAAATATTTACTACCTGGACTTTTGCAGAAAAAAAATCTGCTGATTTCTGAGCCAGATAAATATCTCAATTCTTCACGTCATCTTTGTTTCCATAGAAGTGGCTGGAAACATGGGAAAATAACGCTTTGGGCAGCCAAAACTAATATTATGCTTTTGTTGAACTTCTATAAATCCTTTTTTTAAAGAAGATGCAGAAGTAAATCATTTCAATCAGGACTTATTTTAATATACAATTATATCTGTCGGACTCTAGTTTTGCTATAGCCTCAAAGGGCTTATGAAAACACTCTCCCTGTAAATTGCGTCTTATTCAGTTAAAGGCATTTGTTGGTTTGGTATGTGTGGTTTTCTCTTTAATTGCTGTGGGGATTTGGATTGCAGGTGAATTGAAATTTAAAATTCTGATCATTTTGCAAACTTGTCATTATGCATGCTATAGGCAAGTTAGTAGATTTAGTTATGCCAATGATTGTGAAAAGATACATTATTGCTGCATTATAATGCATAAACAGGTTTTATGTTCTTCTGCATAATATTAGAAACTCAAATTTATGGAGTCACAGAGCTGTGATCATCCAGTTTTTAAATAAGGAAGCAATTGGTGATTTATATCACCATAAAGAAGTTTCCTTGTCAAGGTGCTTGCTGATCCATGGCATATAATTTGGATAAATGAAACAAACCTTTGATGGGATCATTAGGAATTATTTGCATTCATGGATTTTTTAGAAGTGTTTTTTGTTGTTGTTAATCTCAGTTGGCACTTACCTATTCTCTCTCAACAAATCTTGGTTGTTCAGAAAAATCCATTTGAGGAGTTTTTATATCAAAACTTTTAAAATATGTATGTGAAGATCTAGGTATTGTGTATCAACAGCTTTTAACATTATAACAAGACAACAAACCAGAAGTTAGGAGTCTCCTAATGGTAAAACACAACTGCATCCATGAAGAAGTCTAGCCAAAATAATAATAATAATAATTAAAATGGGGCACCTGGGTGTCTCAGTTGGTTAAGCGGCTGCCTTCGGCTCAGGTCATGATCCCTGGGATCCTGGGATCGATCCCTGCATCAGGCTCCCTGCTCCGCGGGAAGCCTGCTTCTCCCTCTCCCTCTGCTTGTCGCTCCCCCTGCTTGGGCTCTCTCTCTTTCTCTCTCTGTCAAATGAATAAATAAAATCTTTAATAATAATTAAAATAATAATAACGATGAACCTGGATCTGATCTAAACTTTAGATACAATTACCAATTTACAGAAAATACAGAGAGCAAAGAAACATGTTAAATCACACTATGGGGGTGACAACTCCCAAAATCTGGATTGGGAGAAACTGTAAGATAATGACCCAGGGCCCTAACTAAATAAATGTCCAAGAAAAATAGTGAGGTGAAGTGGAACCTATAGATTGCTAAAGTCTTAAACATATTAGGCAATTGCATGTGGTGTCTTATTTGGGTCCTGACTCAAACAATTAAAAATCCATTTATGACATTTAAGAAATCATTACAAATTTGAGCCCTGGCTAGATAGACAATGAAAGAATTCCTGTTAATTTCTAAGAGTGATAAGTCTACTGTAGTTAGGTTTGTTCATCTGTTTGCTGGAAGAATCCTCATCTTTATGGACACATGCTAAAATTTTGAGGATAAAAAGATAAAATGCTTAGGATTTAATTTAAAACAATAAAGGGAGAAAAATTAATTAAAAGTAAAAAAAAAACTTGGGGTGCCTGGGTGGCTCAGTCGTTAAGCGTCTGCCTTCGGCTCAGGTCATGATCCCGGGGTCCTGGGATCGAGCCCCGCATCGGGCTCCCTGCTCGGCGGGAAGCCTGCTTCTCCCTCTCCCATTCTCCCTGCTTATGTTCCCTCTCTCGCTGTGTCTCTCTCTCTCTCTGTCAAATAAATAAAATCTTTTTTTAAAAAAGGTAAAAAAAAGCTCAAAAGATAGAGAAGGGGTAAGAGAGGGTGAGAGGATGCAAGATTGTGATGAGATCATAAATGTTGACACTGGATGATAAGTACATTAGGGTTATTGTGCCATGTCTACTTTTGTGGATAAAGTTTCCATAATGAAAAGTTAAAAATATACGTGGGATACCATATAAAATAAGATGCCTCTTTATGACTAGTTTTACTAATGATTAGTGATAAATAAAAGTAACTGACATAAGTAATTTATTTGGGTATAGCATTAGTTCTGGTACTAGCTTAAACAAAAAAAGAATTCACTATCTAGTTAGCAGTAATAAACAGTCACTTTAAAAAAAAAAAAACCACCTATTTAGGTTTGTTTAATAAGGCTCGAGACATACAGGATTTGTATTTCTCTGCTCATTTCCAATATGATTTGTATTTTGTTCTTAAAATAGAATCCTTCACATACTTCTACCTGAATTTTATTCAGATAACACTTATTCTGGGTCTCCTCTGCATCAGGCAGGTTTGCTGAGGTTCAACAGCGCTGAGCTCCATCCTTTCTCCATTTCTTCCCCAGGAGGGGCAGGATTTCTCTGCCAGAGATCTATGCAGGAAACACCAACAGAGAGTACCTGCTCTCTGCTCCCCATCCCACACTTAGATTTTCATCTTCAAACCCACCCAGTTGTTATGCCCGTGCCTCTGTCAGCCAGCTTGATAAATCTTCCCTACGGTGTGAAGCTCACTGCCCCCTCCCCGAGGACACGTTCTGGGGGATGCGACCGTACGCAGTTGCAGGGTGAAATAAATCTATAATGACCACACGCACACAAAGAAATATGTGGACCTCGATAATTCGGTTCATATCTAATAAAGTGAACTCAGATGAAGAGGTACATTTTGAAATCTTTCAGGAATGTTCTGTTATGACAGATCTGACACATAGGAGCATAAAAGGAAACATTTTCACCGTGTCCTACAGGTTTTCCTCATTAGCGAGCATATAGTCACGCCTTTCCTTATCCAATTTTTTTTCTCTCCTATGAGCATAACTTTTGGATTTCTCTCCCCATCTTCTTGGTCATAATTTTTATTGTTTAAGTTTCATATGTTTTTCTAGGAAAAAAAATCCACACGAGTTAATGCAAGGGAAAATCTAAAGTTTTCTGTGTCAGAGCGATAAGCAGCTGGGTAGCCATCTGCTGTTCACCAGCACCTCGAGCCTGTGGAGCCCTGGCCCTTCGGGTCTCTCCGCCCGGGCTGTGTTCCCTACAGTTGTACCCCTGCCCACAACTACTCAGACTCATCTCTCACCACCCTCTTCCCGGCGTCCGTGCTGAATATCCTTGCCCCCACCAAGTGATGTTTCTCACCTGTCTGAAGGCCCAGATCATTCTCTTTCCCTGGAATCAATACACACACCCACACCCACCCTGCAAGCACACAGGGACAGCTTCACAAACACATAGTAGTCCTTTACTACCTAGCTCAGAGATAACATTCTCTAGTCCAGGGACCCTTTACTGTCATCCGTACACCATCACGCCCTACGCTGTTGCTACTGTCACACTGTATGGTAATTTATTTATTAAGCGTCAGCCTACGATTTTATGAGATCCTTTACTTCCAGCAACTCTATTTACCTTTATCTCTTTAGCCTCCAGCTCAGCGTAGGGTGCACAGTAAACCTTCAGCAAGTGTTTGTTGAATGAATAAATGAATAATTTGAATGCTGTAGTTTGTCTAGCAAATCTCTGGCTAATAACCTTCTGTAATAGTTCAATCAATTATTTAATAAGTGTTTGCTTAGCATTTTTTGTGTAAGACATGATGCCAGCCATTGTTGTGGATTACAAAGCTGAACGAAGTGTGGTACAGTCCCTGTGTCTTGGGAAGGAAGACAGCTAATGTACACATGTCCCTGTATTCAAAATACAAAACACAAAACCCTACCGGTTCCATAAAAAACTGTAAGTGAATTTTTGTGCAGATTAGACAAGGAATAGGGAAGAGGTGTCAAACTTGAGATGGAAGGGATTTAATCAAACAAATTGTTCAAAAGCTATTGAATAACATTCATATTTTTTATATATTTAAATTCAGTTAGCCAGAATATAGAATATCATTAGTTTTTGATGTAGTGTTGAATGATTCATTAGTTGCATATAACACTCCCATGCTCATCACAACCCATGCCCTCCTTAATACCATTAACCATTTACCCCATCCCCTCACACACCTCCCCTTCAGCAACCCTTAATTTGTTCCCTAGAGTTAAGAGTCTCTCATGGTTTTTCTCCCTCTCTGATGACTTCCCGTTCTGTTTTTCCTCTTTCCCTTATGGTCCTCTGTGCTGTTTCTTATGTTCCACATATGATTGAAACCATATGATAATTGTCTTTCTCTGAATGACTTTATTTCGCTCAGCATAATACCCTCCAGTTCCATTCACTTCCATGCAAATGGTAAGTATTCACCCTTTCTGATGGCTGAGTAATATTCCATTGTATATACGGACCACATCTTCTTTATCCATTCGTCTGTTGAAGAGCATCTCGGCTCTTTCCACAGTTTGGCTATTGCGGACATTGCTGCTATGAACACTAGGGTGCAGGTGCCCCTTCTTTTCACTACATCTCTATCTTTGGGGTAAATACCCAGGAGTGCAATTGCTGGGTTATAGGGTAGCTCTATTTTTAACTTTGTGAGGAATCTCCATACTGTTTTCCAGAGTGGCTGCACCAGCTTGCCCTCCCACCAACAGTGTAAGAGGGTTCCCCTTTCTCCGCATCTTTGCCAACATTTGTTGTTTCCTGTCTTATTAATTTTAGCCATTCTGACTGGTATGAGGTGGTATCTCATTGTGATTTTGATTTAACATTCATATTTTTGAATGAACATTTTGCTATTTTCTACTACCCTTTCAGCTAATGTTTGAAACATCTTTCTTATAGCTTAGAAATATAAAGCTGCCGGGGTGCCTGGGTGGCTCAGTCGGTTAAGCGTCTGACTCGATTTCAGCTCAGGTCATGATCTCAGGGTCTTGGAATTGAGCCCCACATCAGGCTCTGCCCTCAGCAGGGAGTCTGCTTGGAATTCTCTCTCTCTCTCTGCCCCTCCCCCCCCACTCACAAGCTCTTACACTCTCTCTAAAATAAATAAATCAATAAATCTTAAAAATATGTATATAAAGCTGCAGAAATACTAAAGATGTTACAATCCAGCTGCCTTACTTTATAGAGAAAAAGGCAGAACTAGATCTCAGGGCTTCTTTCTTCCATTCTGTAACTCTTTTTTTTTTTTTTTTTAAGATTTATTTGTTTATTTGACACAGAGAGAGAGCAGAAGCAGGGGGAGCGGCAAGCAGGGGGAGAGGGAGAAGCAGGCTTCCCGCGGAGCAGAGAGCCCGATGCGGGGCTCGATCCCAGGACCCTGGGATCATGACCTGAGCCGAAGGCAGCCACTTAACCGACTGAGCCACCCAGACGCCCCTATTCTGTAACTCTTAACACAGTGATGAACTGCCTCAGATTTTAAAACTTAACTTTAAAACTATATATTGCTATGTGATTTGTGGTAACTAGACACAGAGCCTAAAATGTGGTTGGAAAAAAAAAATTTTGAAAGACAACATTTGCCAGTATCTAGACTATGTAAAATTATTGTAAATTCATTTCAAAATTTGCTTTTCCTTATTGCTTTCTTTTCAGTGTTATTTATGGATAAAATGTAAGATGAATATGAAATAATATGTGACTTAACTCTGGCAATAAAATAACTTTAAAATTCTTTGAAATATGGGTATTATATAATATTTTCTTTGATTCGCTATGGACTTTTAAGTGTTTGGCAAATTATAAATTCATATTGACAGAAAATAATGTATGATTTTATATCATATAATTTGGTATAGTTTGTGATGATAAATAAAACTGATATAAACAATTCATTCAACCATTCAAAGATGTTATTTATTGCCTTTCATGTGTAAGGCATAGTGGTATATAACAAAATAATCTTTTTCTATTTTTGATACCTTGGAAGGTAGCCCTCTTCTGCCTGTTATATTTAGGAGTTACATTTCATATTTGAAAATAACATTCTTGGGGCACCTGGGTGGCTCAGTCAATTAAGCATCCAACTCTTGGTTTCAGCTCAGGTTATGATCTTAGGGTTGTGAGATTGAGCCCCAGGTTGGGCTCCACGCTCAGTGCAGTCTCAAGTCAGCTTGAGTTTCTGTTTCTTCCTCTCCCTTTGCCCCTCCCCACCCTCGTGCTCTCTAAATAAATAAATAAATCTTTTAAAAAAGAAAACATTCTTTATCCGGTCTTTATAAACTCATTCTACCTTTAGTCCTTTTCCATAACTGGCGTTTGGCAAAACTACACATTGTATCTGTTCCATTGTGCATTATACCAAACAGGTAGGTGGAGAAATAATCTAATATCACCTTAATGGAACATTTGGGACTAAAAATCTCCGTTTATCTTTTTGCAGATGGTTAGATTTACCAAGTGATCTTCTAATGAAAACTGTAGAGAAAAATATATCCTCAATTCATTGTAAACCACAACTCAAAATTAAACTTTATGATGCAATCCTCTAACTCTGCTTTATTCATAGTCAAATGATTATTTAGAAATTAGAAAAAGACATTAAAAAATTCTCTGAACTTTGTAGCTTGAGACACATCCAGCCTCAAGCAGCATGACTTGTAAATCACACCCTGAAATGAGATGAGAACCACAAGACAAAACAGATCTGATAGCCTTCTTTTCTTGGATTTTGACCCAAATGGTGACTGTCTTCAGGGTAAATATGAAAGTTCTAAAGCCATGATGTATTAGAGGTGTAGAGAGGGTAAATGTTGGATAAGAGATAATGGTCAAGTAGGAACTTGACAGGTGGTGACTCATTGCCTAGTTGATGTGAAAAATCATCTGTCATATGCTTGAAAGTATTTCTAATATCTGTTGCTAAGTGTGTTCCCTTTCAGAGAAATCTGGAAGTAAATTTTACAACAGATTCTATCTATAGTAAGTTGCCAACTTTCAACTTCATAAATTGATAAAATTTCAAATATAAATATAAATTTAGGGATTAACATAACATCACCAACCTTTAAAGCTTTTGCCCAGTAAGAACATTTTTTTAAAAGAAAAGGAAAAATCGAGGTACCTGGGTGGCTCAGTCGGTTAAGCATTCGACTTTTGATTTCAGCTCAGGTTATGATCTCAGTGTTGTGAGATGAAGCCCCAAGTCGGGCTCCACACTGCTTAAGATTTGCTCTCTCCCTCTGCCCACCTCGCCCTCTGTGCGCACGTGCACACTCTCTCTAAAAAAAAAAAAAAAGAAAGAAAGAAAAATCATAAGAACAGCTACCGTATTTCAAAAGAATGTTCTAATACCAAAATAGTGGGAAGAGCACAATATCAGGATAAAAAACATATTTCAAAAAGAAATAAAATGATAACCTTATTTAAAATCCACCATATTATACTAATTCTTCTCACTTCAGAATGGATTGGTGATGTCTTTACCTCATTTAGTAATTGAGAACCACTAGAGGAAGGGAGGGAAAACCAAAGAATTCAAGGAAAAAATTAATAAGAGTACAAAAGTGGGCAAAGAATATCTTATTTTTGAAAAGGCTTATTCCCTAGAATTAAGAGTTAGTTTCTTATTTACATGTCTCCCCATTGCTCCAGGCTGGATAGCTAACACAGCCAACTCACTGGGCTCTCACAAACCCTCACACTTAGCTTAAAGTTTAAAAGAACTGCAGAAATTTCTGAGCATATTGTAATATTTATTTTAGAATGTTGCTCATATTCTTGGCAAATAATAAAACAGGACCTAACATCTTTGGAGCTTAATAATGCTGTAGCCTTCTTTGAGAGGCTCCTAAGAAAGACTTTTAGGGGCGCCTGGGTGGCTCAGTTGGTTGGGCGACTGCCTTCAGCTCAGGTCATGATCCTGGAGTCCCGGGATCGAGTCCCACATCGGGCTCTCTGCTCAGCAGGGAGTCTCTTTCACCCTCTGACCCTCCTCCCTCTCATGCTCTCTATCATTCTCTCTCTCTCTCTCAAAAAATAAATAAAAATCTTAAAAAAGAAGAAGAAGAAAAGTGCTGGCACTACATAATGCTTGATTCCAGAATAGCAGTGATCTTGTTCTCAGGTGAACCCAGATCTACCTACAACCTACAGTTGATATTCTTTCAGCACCTACCATGTCACGTGACAGCAAGTGCCAGGTCCTAGGCACTGTGAATACCACGATGAGTCCTGACCTACAAATGACTTCAAGCCAGTACCCACACCGAAGCAAGAGAGACTCAGAGTGATGTTGAAAGAAAGAGAGAAAGAAAAGAAAGAAAACAAGAAAGAAAAAATGATTATGACTATTTCTTAACAGCACTGCCAAGTAGTTCAGAAACTTACCCTTAGGAATTAAGTCCAGAAACTACTTCAGTGTTGGTCATTGCTGCAATGTTTCTAAGCCATCATATTAGTGGATCATAAAAAACAACAATTATTACCTATGTGAAAAATAACATGCCAAAAGAAAAAACAAGTTGATGGTATAGCATGATTGAAAAACACTGGGAATCTATAGATAAGACTCTTCTTGCACAGAGTTTTCCTAATGTCTTTCATTATACCAGTATTGAGCAACAGACAGGGTTAGAAAAGCAGTATGGTCTGTATGGAGCTTTTCAAGATGTTAAAATAAGGACAGTGAGCACACCCCAATGCCCTCAAAGAAAAAGAGAACCAAAGAAACACTAAAAATTCACAGGTCACATACACGTGGTTGCATATCGCATATGAAAGGGCAAATCTAAAACACTATTGTTAGTAAATTGTGGATATCGAATTCAATAAATAATTCTAAATTTTGGAGAAAGAGCATGGTGTAAATGTTAAATCTGTGTTAGTGAGAGGCCTACCTTCACATCAAAGCTCTTCTGAGTTAATGATAGCGGCTGTTACATTCCATATATAATGTCAATGTCTCAAGAACACTTTGGCAGAAATAGTACCATTTAGCTTAGCCCACTATTTGTCCTTCACACATCCTCTGTTAAGAAATAAATTATTGTGCTAAAGAAAGAAGTTTGTGATATTAAATTAACAGATATAAGCTAAGCACTTCGGCTGGAAATGCCACCTTTGGAGTTATATCCTTTATAAATTGTTATTGGAAGTTCTGAAAAATCAATTTTAACCTTGTACAGGAACTAAAAGCAAAATAATCATGAAGTGTGTGGAGACAGAAAGGAACCATAAGCCAAAGAATAGAAAAATGTGGACTTTAGGGGGTGAAAACAATAAATCCTAGATCCATTGGTACAATTTCAATAGTAAATCAGCTTTTGATTATTTTATACTCTATACACTTTTCTACCATTATTAAAACAATAAATAACATCCGAGAAGCAAAACTTGTGACTAAAAAAAATCAAATTTTATTAAAAGGAAATAAAATCTTAGGTTTTGAAAATGCAGGCAAGTATTTGGCCTACATGAATATACAGTGTTTGATGCTTGATGCTTGTAATTCACTTAGCTCTCAAAAGGGAATTTAGTTATTGTATAAGACACTTTATTGTATAAGACAAATTATTGCCCCATTGGCCCTCCCTTATTTTCCTACAGACAGACACCTGTTAAAGTCAAATCTCAGGGTGAAGACTAAACTTAGACAAATCTGGACACACTTTTTTTTTTAAAAGATTTTATTTATTTATTTGAGAGAGAGAGAATGAGAGATAGAGAGCACGAGAGGGAAGAGGGTCAGAGGGAGAAGCAGACTCCCCGCCGAGCAGGGAGCCCGATGCGGGTCTCGATCCCGGGACTCCAGGATCACGACCCGAGCCGAAGGCAGTCGCTTAACCAACTGAGCCACCCAGGCGCCCCTGGACTCACACTTTTAAACCTCAGTTTCTTCACCCAAATCATTACGACAGCAATCCTCACCTCCCTCATGAGCAGAAGATTAAATGAGAAAATGTATTTGAATGCTGTCACATATTAAGTATTCAAAAGAATCAGTAGTAGTCGCAGTAGGAAAAGTTGTAATATTAAAGTACATGAATCAGAACAGGGGAAAGTAACTGAATTAATTTATTTCATGGCATTAGGCACGATAATCTGATTCATCATTCTTGCAAGTAGGATGGTGTTGCCAATGGAATTCAAATCGTCTGTGCAGAAGGACATTTTGCAACCTGTTCTTTTAGGAATGTCCTTACTATTAGCATAGAAATAGTTAAAGTCTGTTCTCCCTCTGAGAGTGGTCGGCCAACTCCACCACCATTTGCTTGTTTAACTTCCATTTTTCTAGGCTCCCAGTCGCGCCCAGCCTCTCTTGGGTCATATCCTTGCTACTCTTCCCTTAGATATGCTAACACCCTCAACCTAGTTACAGTCTTACAGACCCCAAAGTCATTCTCCCTTCTCCTTGTGATCTAAGATGATCAATTAAGGAATTGATCTTACAGCTTAACTTTCTGGAGGGCAACTTTTACCTCTATTTCAAGTTCAAGGGGACACCACCAAGAATAACCAAACAAGACTATCTGCAAAATGCAGTCATTTTTATCTTCATGAGTATGAAATCTAGTTTGAATCTGAGTTGTGCTGAACCTAGGATTCAACATGTCCGGGCATATCTGGAAGACTAGTCAGGTCAACCTGGAAGGGCTCTATTTAAATGACATGTGGGAAGGTTCCTTGAAATATTGAGGGAGACAGTACTCAAGATACACACATTTAGTGAAAGAATAGCAGAGTGCATTGCAGAGTTGATAGCACAAGTTGGTTTCTGTCACTTACATGTTCTTGAGTACAAGTGCACCATGCTTTAAGTTCTAGGCAAAGGAGCTGCAAGCAAACAGTGAATAAAATCCAAAAGAGCCATAAATTACAATCCCTTTAAGAACAAAAGCACTACTAGACAATACTATTATCATTTTTTGCAAAAGTGTAGCTCAACTTGGAGTGTCAGAATTGAGAACTCAGTGAACTGAGGGAGGCAGCTGTCCCCACAAGTGCCAGGAAATCCAGGAGACGCCTTTTAGGCTGAGGCCCCTTAGCAAGGGCCACTCAGGCATATCCCCTCAGCAGAATTAATCACAACAAAGAGGGAGAACCGTCCAGAAAAAAAAATTAAAGAAACTCATGGTATTTCACCATAAAGCATCCCCAAAGGAATCTCAAAACTCTTTGGGGGTAGAATTTGAGCTCGTTGGGATTTCCACAGACAAAGACTAGGGAGTCCACGAAACTCTGTTTTATTTCTGCTATAGTAACCGTGTTTTTACCTCCAGGCCATTGTGAAAGAGGAATTGTGCAAATAGATTATATTAACATATTATTTCAAACAGTTTCAGCTAACCAACTCAGCTTTTTTTAAATTTTATTTTTATTTATTTGAGAGAGAGCGAAAGAGTGTACGAGAGAGCATGAGCGGGAGGGGGGGTTATGCAGAGGGAGAGGGAGAAGCAGACTCCCCGCTGAGCAGGGAGCCCAATGCGGGTCTCGATCCCAGGACCCTGGGATCATGACCTGAGCCGAAGGCAGACGCTTCACCCACTGAGCCACCCAGGTGTCCCCCAGCTCAGCTTTTTAAAACCATTCTTGGGTCCTTCATGACAAACCATACCTTGGACATAGAGAAAGAATCTTCTCATGGGTTCTGATGAGGAGAAATATTTTACAGTCCACCCAAGAAGGCAAATTAAAAGATTAGAATAGTTGTCCCTTCTTTCAAGCTACCATTTTAATATACATTATTAAACCAGGCATTAGCTGTTAAGAACATGGACGGTGGAAATAAATCGCATGAGTTCCAATGCTAGCTGAAGCATTTAGAGCCATGTAACCCCAAACATGTTCTCCAACTTCATGGGTCCCTCTGTCCTTATTTGTAAAAATGAAGACAGTAGTTGTTAAGTACCTCATGGTTTTGTTGTGAGAATTAAAAGAGTTAATACATCTAAAGTACTTAGAACAATGCCAGGTACTTAAGTTTAGCTGACTAAAACTTAGTTAATAAATGACTAAATACACATTCATCCTGCAAATATTTATTGAGGGCACATAAAAGCATGCTGAGCACTTCTGATACTGGGGACATGGGCAAGAACAAAACACACAAAATTACCTTCCTCAAGGAGCTTATATTCGAAATGTTCTCTAAACCATAAGCAAGAGCTAAATACTCCAGGGTACCATATTAAAATGCTTCCATACAATCAGGTGGGCATTCAGGGCTCATAAAGTCTCATGTTCCATACAGCACTACTAAAGATCAAAATTTTTGCCCACATTTTGAATGCTTTTTTAGAATGAATATCCAAAAGTAGAAATACTGGGTCAAAAGTTTCCAACCTTACATTTTAAGGGAGTTATGCCTGATTCTTCAAAATAATCGTGGTTAAACCACTTTGGAAATTAGCTAACACGATGACTGCCAGCACTCTAATTCTGACTGTGTTAATAATAGATTGAGGCTTTGGAAAAATCTAAATAACCTTAGACCTATGCTAAGATACTATGCTTCAGTTGTATTGTACCCAAGAATAGCTCTGCATGGCAAAGCCTTTTTTGGAGGGTGGATTCCATGCAGAAGTTAGGAGCTTGTTGGGATTAGAGAAAAAGCCATGAATTTTCAACAGTGGGATACATCTAAAATCTTCAAGAATTAATATGTTTTGAAGCATGAATGGCCCACATTAAGATAATTTTCAGTGTCTTACTCAATAACCAACAAAAGCTTAGACTGTGAAATACAATACGTTCATGGATCAGAAAACTGATAGTATTAAATCATGTAGAAATAGAGTCATTGGGGTCATTATTTCCCACTTGCAGTAGGTTGTCACCTCATTTTCTTAAGCTTTTAGAAGACAATTTTGACAGGTAGTTTTATTAAAAATTGCATCTCTTTTGCCTCACATACGAAAAGTACTCCATTGAAGACTATTTCTGTTTACAACACTGTTGCCTAGAGGCATCATCCATTATTTTATCTAGTATCCTTTATTTTATTTTGTCTTTTTATTTTTTTCAAAGATTTATTTGTTTGACAGAGAGAGAGCGTGAGCACGAGTGCACATGCACTCACAGGGGGAAGGGGCAGAGGGAGAGGGAGAGAGAAACTCCAAGCAGACTGAGCATGGAGCCTCATGCAGGGCTTGTTCTGACAACCCTGAGATCAGGGCCTGAGCCAAAAACCAAGAGTGGGACCCTTCACCGACTGCGCCACCCAGACACCCCTGTCTCATAGCCTTTGTTTTAGAGCCAGAAAGCTTGCTGTCCGGAAGAACTTGCGTGCTTCCATTTGGGAAGGCCACCTGGAACTGTAGAACACTTTATGTTTCCTTTGTCAAGAACTCAGCTAAATTTAGAACTCGGCTGCTATCATAGCCAAACCTTACACCTGATATATTTATTTCCTCCTTTCATTTCACTAAAATTAGTTCTTTTGTTTTCTTTTGAATTGTCCTATTTATTATGTATTTGAAGATTCAAAACAATATCAAATCCACGTGGGGCGAAATTGAGCTCAGAAGTCGTATGTAAATAGATTATATTAAAACGAATTACCATTCTTCAATTAAAGACACGTAATCAATGACAGGCACTTCAGCATCACTCCCAGTCTCACCATGGCACCTAGTTCGACTAAACATGGCATCAGAAAGTCTGAGAACCATTTTACCACCAAGTATATAAAAAAAGACTGTCATCTGGTCTCCTAGAGCAGCTATACAGTAGGAAACCTTCGGGGAAGGAATTAGTCTCTGTATACGGGTATAACTTGAATTCTAGAACTACTGTTAAAAAAAAAAAAATAGTTCATTCCTTAAACCAGTGATTGTTCCCACTGAACTGGCAATTTAAATAGAAAAGTAATACCCAGGGCTGGCTAGGGTACAGGGAAACAGGAATTCTCATACACTTCTAGTGAGTGTCCCTTAGCACAACCTTTCCAAAAGGCAGCATTGCCTAGTGATTAGCAACAAGAGTTTGGACTCAGGAAGACCTAAGTCCCAGTTCTGGTTTTCTTAATTCCTGCGTATATGAAATTGGTCAATTTTTTAAAGTCCTTTAGGCCTCATTTTTTAAAACCATCTTTAAAATGGGTATAATGGTAAAATTAAATTTTAATGTCATAGTGAAGATTCAAATACAGCGCCTAGCACCCTGTAAGTATTCATATGTTTGATTTCATTATGATGATTACTTCTTCATATTGTGATCTGGCTATACATGCAAGCCTTTAGATTAAACATTAGCTTCTGATCCAGAAATTCCACTTTGAGGAACTCAGCCTTAGTAAATAATTAAGGGCACCCGCAATGATTTAGCTGCCAGGACGTTGTGGAATTTCAGAGGCAGAATTCTGAATATCGCTCATGTGTGTTGGGTTTGGAGCTAGAACAAAAAGGCACAGACTGAGTCTATAGTAACGCCAGGTCTCACCTGTTGATAATTAACCTGTCTAGAATTCTTTCAAAGTGAAATCAAGAATTTAAATATTTGATTATTCCATGAGAATAATACTATCTGGAATGGTGGTCTTGTAATTTAGGGTCAAAAGAACACTCTAGAAATTCATTGTCAATTTGCAATTTTCCCTGAACCTTTAAGTTTGGGTTTTGTTTCTCATCTCTAGTGAAGAAATGCTTTTAGCTGACAATAACTAATTAATAACAAGATTAGCCCTAAGGCAGTGTTTACTTGGTGTGATTCCCTAAACCCCCTGTATGAAAATTCACGGATTTGTTTGTTAAACATGGAGATTCCTGTGTTCATCTCAGAATCTCTGCTAAATCAGAATGCCGGGCAGGGGGTTGGAAATCTGCACATTCTAAAAGCACCAGAGGTTAAACAGGCTGAAGCTTTGGTTCCAGGCCCTGTGGGGATGAGGAGAAGCAGCCCATCCAAGAGAGCATTTGCAGATCTTCTCGGGTTGAGAGATTCAAGGTCAGGACCCGTCACAGCATTATTTGAAAAGACAAACTTAAAAATAAATGACTTTTGAAAGGAAAATGGAAGAAGGCAGGGTGATTTTGCACTCTGCTGACTTGTGAGGATATATTAGGTCGTAAGTCCTCATCTGTTTCTATGTATGTATATTTTTAGGATTCTACCAGTAGGTTTTTCCATAGGACTTTCTTCTGTAAAGATTGTACGTATAAGCATTCCATTCCTGAAGGGGCACCTTCTTATAAACTCTAATATCCCTAACAAAAAATAACAGATGCCCAGCCGAGCTCTGGCAAAGGGTTTCATTTTTCTCTCTCCACTCCCTTCCTTGGTGTAAGCCTGAAATTTATCGTCACAGATGAATACAGTTGAAAGATTGGCTTTCAAAAGGTAAAGATGCCCCCCCCCAATTGCCACCATTCTGTAGAACAGAAGGAATTCTCTCTGCATTCTTTGTACATTGTCAATTATTTCTCATTTAGGTTGTTTGAAGTGGCAATAAGGAATTTGATCATTCATTTTTAAATTTTATGTCACTTTTTCAAGCAATTTCGTTTAAAAAAAAAAAGTGAGAGCAAGCAGTGTTTTAGTAACCCAACTCTATGATTATGGACCTATTAACACGGGGTGGGACCTTTGCTCTAGAGCCTTCCATATATAATGCCATAGAAGTCAGCTGTTTAAAAATGACGTGGCTCAAGGAAATTGCTGATGAAATAAAGAGAAGGGGGTAGCTGATATGGAATTTCTTAATTGGCCAAAGATGTATATATGTGTGCGTATTCAATTCATATATGTCCAATATGCATACATACCCTTGTCTATATAGTAGGATATGCTTACCTACTACACTATATAATTATTAGGCATAAAAAGGGTTCACATTAATGACAAAAATTAAAATGTACCTTAACACAAACCAGAGTTTTAGGTGTTTCCCCCCCATTCCAATATCTAAAATCTGAGTCTAATATGTAAAATCTGAAACCATGTATTTTTTATTTAACTTGGTCAACCTGGCACCATCCAATCCCAGTCATCGCATCCTAGCTCTCATTTGCCCCACTCACGCACATACACACGCAAGCTAGCCACGTGTAAAAAGGCAAAATCTTCCAATGTAATTTCTCAGTAACTGAAATGACAACTCTCCACATGGGGGTCATATCGAAATGCCCCCCCCCACTTTGACTGAGATTCCTTGTGTTTTATAAACGGCCATAAGTTCCCACCTAATGTTGCTCTCTCACACAACTAAGGTACCCTTTGGGCAGTAGTCCATTCTCCTGGCCTGGGGAGTGAGAAATCCTGGCCAAGGACCAACAGGGTAGAAAGAGGAGAAGGAAACCAAGAGAATGTTCTCCTGGTACCTGGGAATCTTGAGTCAGAGGCATGGAGGCAGGGTGGGAAGACCAGAGTGGAGAAGCAAGGAGGGCACAGTCTATAGGGATTGCTTAAAAATATAGCCAAAGCTGGCAGACATGTACTAAACCTCCAGCACCTGTATCCAGAGATCATCCTCTTTAGGCAAGTGGGGAGGCTGGCACGGGGGTGGGGGGTGGGGGTAGGGGAAGGGACATTTATCAAATGTTCTTACCCAGTCCCCTGAGCATTCTTTGAAAGATTGTTTTCTGAGCTTCCACTGTCCCAATAATCTGCAGTTCTCATTTACAAATTTAAAACAAAATGAACCTTACTGTTCAATTAGAATTTAAGGTTTTTTTAAAGCCTAGAAAATAACACGTTGGCATAAACACACTTTCTACGAAGAGTAAATAACTGTAATTGAGCCTGTCTTATTTTAATTGAGAGAAATTTCTGTGGCTAAACACAAAACGGGAGCTGGAATAGGAGCAGGGAGGCCACCGGACCTAAGGAAGAGGAAGAGCAGACCAAAGGCATCTGACATGATCTTCATTCAAGTCCTTCAGAGCTTCCCTGGGGACCTGCCTCTCTCCTTAGTGATGGAACCTGGAGATATGTAGATGCACTCGCTGTCTTTAGTGTTCTGCTTGGCTGGGCACAAAGTGTGTTGGCCTGAATGCTGCCTGACTTTGCCCGGGTGTGGCAGATTTCTCTACTCGCCTAGGTCGGTAGTGCCGGCTGATTCATGAAACTCCTGCGGCATTGGGACAACATGCTGTTACATTATCCATGTGGAAACTCTCTCACACCTCTGTCCTTCCTTTGGAGTTGCCTTCTCAACTCACCACAGTCTCTCCAGCCACCTTCTTTAATGCTTCCTCCATCCAAACACAGGAGTTCTGTCTGGGTCTTCTCACTCTACACACTCTTCTAGAACAATCTCATTCATTTCCGTGGCTTCAGTTATAAACTTTATATCCAAAATATTCTAACCTGTGTTTGGAGCTGTCTTGAGTTCTAGACCCTAATATCCATCTGTACATTAAACAACTCCCCTTGAATATCCAGCAGACCCCTCAAGCACCAGCGTCTAAGATGGAACTCATCGTTGTTGACCCTCCCCCAAAGGCTGCATTCCCCAACTCAGCACACATCACCATCACTCTGTTGCTGGGTCAGCAATCTGGGCATCGCGCTGGGCTCTTCATTCTTTCACACAAGTCCCCTCCCCCTCCCACACACCACATCAAAACAGTCATCAAGTCCTGTTATCCTAAAGGATTCTACCATTCTCTATTCCCCTGCTTCTAGCTTAGTCCAGGCTAACATCAGCTCTTTCCTCTGTTGAGGAAAAATGGTGCTTCATATTCCCTTCTGTCCTCATTAGCCCCAGGTGGAAAAATCCAAAGTGTTCTAAAAAATGCAAAACTCATGAAGTCAATTCTTATTTTTTTTTTTAAGATTTTATTTATTTATTGGACAGAGAGAGACACAGAGAGAGAGAGGGAACAGAAGCAGTGGGAGAAGGAGAGGGAGAAGCAGGCTTCCCGCTGAGCAGGGAGCCCGATGCGGGGCTCGATCCCAGGACCCTGAGATCATGACCCGAGCCGAAGGCAGATGCTTAATGACTGAGCCACCCAGCCGCCCCACGAAGTCAATTCTTGATTAAAGTATGTCAGTACTTACCAATGCTCATGGATTCAAATCTAAAAGTTCTAATGCTGCTTGAAAGGACACCTTTGTTTCTCCTTCTAGCCTTAATAGAGAGTTATGCTCCTCTCTCGCCAGGATTATTTTCAACATGCTTTTCTTTACACTCTTTGAGGTACCAAGCTCCAAGCCACCAAGTACTTAACCTTCATCCCAGATTGTTCTTTCAGCTTGAACTTCACCCTTGCTTTGGTCTGGCCACTTCTTCATAGTAGTATTCATGATAATACTACTTGTAAGACTGGCCTTCCCCAGCTCTCAAGCTGGTTAGATCCCTGTGGCAGCATGGTGACTTTCTTATGCCAAATTCACTCTCCCCATCTTTCATGATAACAAAACCTAGACGGTGTTCATGCAGCAAGGTGACCAGCCCAAATG
Source organism: Zalophus californianus (assembly GCF_009762305.2). Taxonomy (NCBI): domain Eukaryota; kingdom Metazoa; phylum Chordata; class Mammalia; order Carnivora; family Otariidae; genus Zalophus; species Zalophus californianus. The sequence continues at coordinate 185,673,861 of NC_045596.1, forward strand.
CTCACCTGTGCAGGAGTGGTCATGTGATTTAGCTCTAGCCCTACGAGCTCATTGGACATCTCCTAGATAGATAGATGATAGATCAATATCATAAACAAATGACTTTTTAAAGAGAAAGACTCAATTGGCATGCACCTTTGCCTTTTGCATTCTGCCTTTATCTGTCCCTCTCCTTTCTCCTTGGACCCATGATGTCTGAATGGAAGACAAACCAACATTTTAGGATCATGAGGAAAAAACTCACATTTGATGGTAGAACAGGAAGGTAAAAGGAACTCGAGTTCTCAATGATATGTCTGGGCTCTGACATATGAGGCTGGAAAACCTCACTTTTTTAAGCTTACTGCCTTGTTCATTGCTCTATGCTTCATACAGTACTAGACACAAAGTAGAAACAAAAGCTCTGGGGTGAATAAATGAATGAAAAAGAGGGTGTGGCAGTCCCTAGAAGCAGTGGGAAGGAGTTTCTTCCAATGCTGAATCACTTGTTCCTTTTAAAGGTTTAAAGTTTTAAAGGTTCTGTGAATATTTAAATATAAATACGTAGATATGAGTGTCTAATATTCTCTTATTGATTAGTCCTCTGACTTGAAACCCTGAATCAAGGCGGACATTGTGGGGCACTCGGGTGGCTCAGTCAGTTAAGCATCAGACTCGGTTTCGGCTCAGGTGGTGACTCAGGGTCATGATCTCAGAGTCGTGGGACTGAACCCAGGGTTGTGGGATTGAGCCCTGCATCAGGCTCCATGCTCAGCAGGGAGTCTGCTTGAGGATTCTCTCTCTCTGCCCCTCCCCCCACACGTGCATAAATGCGCACATGCTCTTTCACTCTCTCAAATAAATGTTTGTGTTTTCTTTTTAAAGACAGACATTGTATGGGAAACAAGCTGAGTCGTTAGTATTAATGATGAAGTTAGTTTATCAAGTAATCTATTCATAACGTGCTTAGCTGGAGCTTGGGAAAACAGGACCCCAGATAAATGTTCATGGGGAAAGGGAAGCAAACTGGAGATAATGAGAGAGAAGGGGATGTCAAAATCCAGTCTGGAATATGAGGAAGTGCTTCTGGCCTGGTATCTGTGTTGACCATAAATGGAGCTATTTCCTTCCTTTCACACAAAACAGCTCTCTGAGGATCTTGAAGTATAATTTTTCATCTCCCTTACTTTTGAAACTTTTGCCATACTGGCACTGTCAGTGGTGGAGTGATATCGTTTTTCCTAAATGAAACACAGCTCTGTAACTACATTAAAACCTGCTACCAGAAAGCGAGTCAGAGTTGTGGCTCGAAGTGTTGGTGGAAATGGAAATACTCTCCTTGTGACAGTTGCCAACCTCGGGCACCGTCCATGGAAGTAACAGGGACTGACCCCCCACTAGCAGCTTCATGTATCACCTTATGTAATATGTACCATAGTAAGTACAGGGAGCAAAGTGTAAAAAATAATACAGTAGTATCTCCTGTGGGATGTTACTTAGCAGGTTACTTTAACTAAGAGAAGAAAAGACCAAAATTAATTATCATGGAGTTAATCCTGAGCATCTAAGAAAAGAAATTAAGTGCCCGTTGAACTTCCTTTGAAACACGTCACTGAAACAGCAAACAACAAAGAGATGGAATACAGAGAGAAAAGAAACAGATACAGAGCTTTCTAGTATTTTGATGCTAAGTCTACTTTGAAAAATTTCAAAATATGTAAGGAGTAAAGGATATTTTGATCCAATGGCAAAAAGCACCAAGTCAACGCAAAATAGATCAAGATGACAGCTGACCCATTCTCACTTTAGGTGTCATACATGAGCCAAAGGAAATCAAGTACAGGTTCATTGGGATAACAGTTCTTTGAAAGGACTTCTGTTTGGCTTTAGTAAGTGAACAATCTCTGTGTTCAGATAATTAAATGAAAATGATAGGCTGTTCCTTTTTTATGTGCTCTTTTTAATGAAAGGAATTTCACTAATTTTCTCCATTTCCTGAACAGCTATGGGAATGATCTTCCCGTGTTAAACACTGTGGTCTGTGATTCAAAAAAGACATGTAGGAACGCAAACCTCTCGTAACAATTGAGGTACTGTGAGCAGGAAGAGGGACAGGCTTTGACAAGACAAGTGAGGAATGGCATTTCTCTTCTTTTGGGGGGAAAATAAACAGTTTGGAATGATCGAGGAAAGAGATTGAAAATTACTGAAAGACAAATGGAAGACCAAATAAAAAAGTGATAAACACTTGTCCTCTGTAGGGGAAGACAAACTCTCCATCTTCCAGAGGGAAAAAATGCAGCTCGAAATGCAGCCCCAGCAAGCCAGGATAGGTGTTAAAATTGCCGAGAAGCAAACACAAGGAAAATTCGTCCCTGTGCTTTGCCTCGGAAATCGCTTAAAGAGAGTGAGCAAAAAGCCCTGGGGCCTGGCTAGCAGATGTGTGTCCACATTCTGATCAGAAGAAGACAAGAGGAGAGTCTTTCTAAAATTTGTTTGCAAAATGATATTTCTATCTTACCACCTGAAAGATGCACGGTTTATACTGACATCAAAGGGGGATCTATTCAGCAAAGGATAATACTGATTGAATCATTCAGGATTCTCCAATTGACAAATTGCCTTCATATGCATTGTAGTGTCTTAGGCCTCGTGTAAGATATATCCGGATGGGCAGGTTATTTTGAAAAGACTAATTCAGGAAACATCAGAGCCTAAGAAATGCTTTTTAAAAAAAAAAAAAAACCCAAAAAACAGAAACGCCAGTGAAAGATGGATGATGCATATTTGCAAGTTTCTAATTGTAGCAAGAGTACAGCCCACCTGTTGTCACTCTGAGTCAGTCACCTGAGGCAGGCAGCGGACATACATCCAGGTCCTAAAGGGAGTGGAAAAGGATTTACCAGATAAACGTTCTCTGCCTTCAAAGAACATGTTATCTCCTCTACTTCCTCAGATGTTTCCCCAGGATAACACTTGACACATGGAGAGGGAGCCAGGATCCCCACACTGAGCCCTGGGCCTCATCTTCAGCCACATCTCCAGGCATAAAATTTCTTTTCTGCAGGAAGCATCGTCAGAAAGTTTACGAAAACAAGTCAGGGCTGCAGTTCTGGGGCAGAAAGGTAGCTGAAGTAATTTCTACTTCTTTCCCTTCATCGTCTTCCCCAAGGAGAGCCACAAGCAAGTAAAAAGAATAGGTCGTATGGTTTTAGATTGGGCATAAATCTTAAACAATGGTACAAAGTACAGCAGAAGCATCATAATTATTAGGCTAGTCTCTGAGGCATTTCCTGCTTCCTTGGGCCACAGTCCCTGGTAATTACGGCCTCAGGACTTTATATCTACTTTTATTGCAACACTTAATGAGGTGAGGTAAAATTAATTATTTACATGTCCATCTCTTTGCTTTCCTATGGCCTGTTAAGTTCTGAGTCCCCCACAGCACAGCTGATGTCTTACAGACCAAGGCTTCTCTCTCCCACGCCATCTGCCACTTGTCCCCAAACCTGCAAGTGCCTAGTATTTGTCTGGCCCTTACTAGGCAGTAGAAAAACACTCACTTGTTGAACAAAGAAATGAATGACTGGCAGATCTGAGCCAGTACATTAAGTGGAGGAAAGCTTCCAAATAGAACATCAAAAATGACCCTGTCACATTTTTTTATCCCCCCAAGTATCGGAATATATTAACTTCAAAGCCAGAAAATAAAGAAACCTGTATTAAAATATACAAAACCTTTAAGGAGTGTGTGTGCATATGTATGCATTTTTCTCCAAGTAGAATGTTATTTTGAGTCTAAATGTGCCAAAAGCATTCTTCCAAACGACATGAAACACTATTATTTCTGTTTGTGAGCTAGGTTTCCACCGACTATTGGAGTAGAGTAATACACTACAAAATGCATGTGTGACAGGAGGTCCAAACCAGGAGCCAGCCCTGCGTCAGATCAGGGATGTGGAAGTGCAGTTTCGGAGTACACAAAATCACCAAGCCAAAAAAGAGAGAAGAAAAAAGAAGTCCTCAAACAGGTCTAAAAAGGGAAAGGAGAGGGACCCACTGGTGGTTTAAGGCCCGATCATGCTCACCAGCGAGTGCCTGAGTGTTTTGGTTTGTCACTTTGCTCGGAACCTGGAGAATTACATTCAGTATCGCTTAAGGAAACTGCCACTCCTCACTTTGGCCCTTCCAAACATAAGGGACAACCACACGTCTGGGGACTGGGTGCCTAGAGACACATGATAGAAAGGTAGTGTTGCTCAGAGAGCAAGTCAGAATCTAACAGCAGGAGAATGTGCCCGGGTGGGTGCAGTGAGCCCAAGGTGTCTCCCGCGTGCCCAGGGAGGTGGGGGAGAGATGCACCCCTGTTAGCAGTCTGGGGGTATAAAAAGGCACCAACCCAAACTCCCTTCTATGCGGATTCCAGAGTCGTGTTCACATTATTTCCTTTAACCTCCTTTCACTTTGTTTTAAACAACGGTTATGTCAACGTATGTCAACATTTTGCCTTAAAAATCTTTTGCAAAGGCACCTCTTTTGGAACCACTGGGGAAGGAAAGTGACGGTGCAACTGCTCTTTCTCAACTGTGTTTTTGGTGGGGCTAATCTGAAGGATAAAATTAGAGAACAGCCCAGGGGAATAATGCAGGGACCTTGCTAACAACAACTCACAGAAGCGATTCCAGAGAATTCCAAGCCTGATAGAGAACACCAGAAGAACATTTATGGAGTACAGGGGGTCCTGCACACTGGAGCAACCTCACCCAGACCCAAGGAGCAGGTGGGGTTTTCATAAGCAACAGTCCAGATGGGGGCACAATGGGGAGTCTGTGGGTGTCTCCTTCGACCATCTTTTATCCACTGGGAAAGGAAGACTGAGGGGGTGGGGGTGAGTGAGAAGTGTGGGAGAATGCCAATCCTATCGCCATTTGGAAGACTTAGGTATAAATAAATCAACAGTCATCCATCTAGCCTCAGTGTCAAGTGTTAGACACAGTTCTTTTTGTTAGAAAAATAAAGTAGTGAAAATTCTAAGTTTCTTATAATAATATATGCTCATGCAGACAAAAATACATTTTTTTTTCTCATTTGGGGATATATGAATCTATTCATTGTTTTCTTTGAAATGAATCTATTGGTAAGACAATTATACACAAAGCACTCAGTCTCCAATAAGACGGTTCTGGCACTTAATTTTGAAGCCCCTTAGCAGAGATCAGCATGCCTTGTTTCTTCTAGTTTGTCTAACTCTTATTCATCCCTAGAGAATGCTAATGACTATGTTTTTATATGTTATTGGCCTCCTGCTGAAAATTATCTTCTAATCCTCCTTAAAAATTTTCTTTTCTAATCAACCTCCAGAGGAATTTATTGTCAGAACAGAGATCTTCTTGTTTTGATTTATACAAATCACTGTGTGATATCAACAAATGCTTGCCTGATGATTTCACTTGCACGGATTTGCCTGGAAATAATGAATACCATCCACCTAATGTTCTAAAGAAATTGGCATGTTCGTTTGTGGTATTTCCACCTGCATTCAATCTTTGGGTTTTGTTTTTTTGTTTTTTGGGTTTTTTTTTTTTTTTTTTTTTTTAGAGATGAGGAAAATCACTCCATTCTATGTGTGTACCTAAAGTATTTGGGGGTATTTTAATATTTGAGAGATAACACACTTGTGCCTACTTCTTTTCCTTATTCTGCAGACTAATGTGTAGTCATTTTGAATCTTTAGCAATATAAATAACATGACCTGTCAGAAAATGAAATTTCTTCTAACTTTGTCTCATCACAGTCAAGTGTAGAGTATTATATCGGCAGATCATTCGAATGTTTTACCTTAATTTTCAGTTCTCCTTTTAATTCTAGGGTTGTTTTTATTGTTGCTGTTGTTCAACAAATACCTATTAAGCAAATTCTATGTACAAGTTCACTCTGACAATTATTTCAGGAGAGAAGAAAAAGACAACACATTATTCCTATTTCTGAGAAGCTTAAAATATTTGGAGAAATTAGGTTCTAATAATAGATAACCATAATATTAACAAGTAATGTTTATAAGGTATTTAATAATTTACCAAACTCTATCCCATACATGGTCTAATACAATCCTCTGAGAAACCCTGAGGTAGAATAGATGTTGTTATCTGCATTTCATAGGTAGGAAAATGAAGACTCGGGAAGTAAAATAACCTGCTTCTCCAGTGGCAGAGCCAAGACCAAAGCCAATGTTAGACTGCACTTATTGTCTTATTTTTCCTGCCCCGAATAACAATAACTCCAACATCATCAAAGGGTGATATAAGAATGATCCGTGTGAGTTGCTATCATGTTTAGACAGGGGTACTATTTCCTCTGATGAAAGAGGTGGCGTTAAAGCTGAGCCTGAAGATGGTGTAAGAATTCATCCAATGAAGACAAGAACAGTAGCATTCCAGGAAGGAGAATTACAGAGGTGGGAAAGGGCAGGACATATCAGGGAGAGATCAAGAGATCAATATGGCTTCTGAGTTACATCTTGTATAAAATAGGGTTAGAAGACACTTTGAAATGAGAATGCAAAGGGTCTTGTAATTCAACAAAAGTCTTCACTTTATTTAATAATACACTATATGTTAATTAAGTTGAATTTTAAATGAAAAAAATAAGCAATGGGGAGCTACTAGAGATTTTTTTTATTGGAAAAAATGATATGCTGAGTTTTGCACAATAGGAAAATTATTGTGACAGTGGTGTATGAATGGGACTGAAGGGCGAAAGATTTAGAGATGAGGAGAATATTGCAAAAGCCTAGGAAAAACAGGAAAAATAAGAATTTGAACCTGGTGGGGGGGAGGTCAACACAGGAATGAACAGGAGGATTATCTCAAAAGTAGAAACAAAAAGACAAGATTAAAGACACAGCTGATAGCTAAATGTTGGGAAGGAAAACGGAGAGACTTGTTAAAAATTTATTGTGAAATTTCAAGCCTGAGTGTGAGAAAAGCAATGTAACCATGAGCAGAAATGTAGACATCAGGTATAAGAGGTGATCTGTGTGAGAGGAAGGTGATTACTCTTTGGGGAATGTTGAGCTTGAGTTGCTGGTGAGTTATCCACATAAATATACTAAACCAATACATAACAGATGGAGGTTCACCCCCATAAGACAATCCATGGTGGTAGATAGTCAAGAGAGAGAAGTTAAAGGACAGTCTTAGGAGTTACAGACATTTGTTGAACCAGGTGGGAATGAGACAAAGTAGAGATTTCAAAGGAATGGTCAAAGAAGTTGAACAAAAAGGTATCAGTCAGTATTGTACAAGTCCTTGGAGAGAATAACACTAACAAAGACATAATTGGATTCGTGGGTAGTGAGTAAAGGAAGTTTTTGTGCAAGAATGTAATGGAAAACAAGCCATATGAAACTGGAGCACAAAGGGTTAAGTATTCCTTCAAGAATTTTGAGAAAGACATAGTGGGAGAAAGGAAAAAGATGAGAAACAGAAAAAGATAAGGTGGTAACTTGAAATAGAATTACAACTAAAAAAAAAAAATGCTTAACAGTATATTGGAAGACATGAGTATATTTCAGTGCATAGAGAAAAGACCAAAGGGGAAAAAATATGATACCCAAGACAGACAGATAAAACCATATGAGCCAGTGCCTGAAGGGCATTAGATAAAGATTTTCGGTGAAAAGAATATAGAAAGAGGGCATATATAGAGAATTTTTGAAGTGGAGAGAACTCGAAGATGCTCACAAAGAATGACTCCAGGGATGCCTGGGTGGCTCAGTCGGTTAAATGTCCACTCTTGATCTCAGCTCAGGTCTTAAACTTATGGTCGTGAGTTCAGGCCCTGCCTTGGAGACTACTTAAAAAAAAAAAAAAAAAAAAAGAATGGCTCCAATTTTTATCCTTCCCCCTCCCAAAACAATCTATACCGAGCAGAGTGAAAATCACCCAAGATCCATTTCTATAGGTATATTTCACCTCTTTCATAGAAGCAGAATTAGACTGATTAGGGCTTATAAAGTATAGCTAAGGATTAGAAAGAATTTAAAACCCATCTGATTCCATTTAATTTCTTCAGCAACGCATTAGCAAAGGGCTTAACAACAAAGAAGCCTATTTCTCTTTCTTGTTAGTGTGGGGTGAGTGTTCTTTGTCAGAGGGAGGTTCTGTTCCACGCAGTCATTCAGGGATCCAAGGTGTCCACAGGCTCGCCATCTTTAACACATGGCTTTCAAGGTGGCTCTGGGCATAACCAGCTGTCCAGGGACAAAAATTTCCTCTTTAGGAAGTTAGTTGGAGGTAAAGACCTCACTTCCATTCACATTCCTTTGCCACGTCCTATGGTCCTATGGACACACCTCATTGTTGGGGGCTTAGAAAATAAAGTCCCTTGCTGGGCAGTTACGAGCTAGCCACAATTCTATCTCTAAGGAAAAAGAAGAGATCAGATGTTGGTGGCAAACCGAAACTCCTTGCCTCTCGTATGTTTAGAAAGGAACTCTTAGTTGTAGCTTGTGCTCTAGAATATGCTCTTCTAAATAAGATTATGGAAATGGCTTTGCTTCTGAGGAAATTTCTCCAAGTTGTAAAGAAGTAAGCCTAGAGAAGAGAGTTAAATTATGAGCTTATTTCTTCCTGGCTGCACTGTAGATAACTTCCCCCTCTTTGGAAGGACAGATAAAAGCCCAATAAATCATAGATGCTTATTAATTATTTACATAAGTAACACTTACTATCCCACACTTATATGATCTGAAAATTCTCTGGGTGCAATTAATGAGAAATGAGATCAAAGCTACATACTGCTTTTGATGTCCTATTTATATAATTTATTTTTGTCAGAAGAAAATAATCATAATGTCATGTGCCATGTGAATATATGCAAGTTCGTTCTGACATTGTTGTTTTGAATATCTTGGCTTTTTCTCACAAAGGATATGTTCTCTGATGTGACATCTTGTCTACTCTCACTGCTTCCTTTTATATATACAGACTTGGTGGTCTTTCTATCTATTTAAGTCTTCTAGCTTATTTTTACTTTATTGACATAACTTTTCCGGGTTTTGCATTATTCATTTAATGCTTCTGGACCTTGAGTCTTTTCTTAGGTAAATAGCACAATTGAGGATATTGTGGTACTATTTGTTACTGTGCTTAAATTGTTATTCTAATGATTATTACCTATATTCACTGCCTATGGAATTTTGATAGGATGAGGTTACGCCTTTAAAAAGCTATTTGGAAACCAGTTATTTCTAATTCAAACAGTTACCAGTTAATAACCTACCAAATACTCTGAAAATAACCAGTTGTTATGTTTTCAACAAAACTGTGCTCTTTTAGTACATTTGCATAAAATTGGTTTTTGGTTGGCTCTGCCATGAGATACTTCTGTCATTTGAGTCAAGTCTCTTACTTTTTCTACATTCCTATTCTATCCTCACTTGCCAGATGGTAATAGCATCTTCCCAACCTGCCTTGTCAGGTGATTAGAAATTTAAAAGAAAAAATCAAGATATTTTCAGAGGCAAAATTATACACATCATTATTTTAATTTCCAAAATGATTTCAATTTGCTGATAGATCCAAAGAATAGCAAAAATTAACGAAAGAGTAAACAGCAAGTGAGCATACCAATAATTGCTGGTAGAAGTTTTCATCTCAATCTAAGGATTAGGAAAATCATAGTCAAGCCTTTTTTTTCCTGTAAAGCCAAGAAAATAATGTCTCAGTATTAGCAAGAAATAGATTTTCATAGGGAAAGGATACATTTTTCTAAAACTATCTCTAATTTTATTTGAGCCTTTTTTAAGTTAAAAATCAGATGAGAGTTAAAAATCTTCATGAAATCAATTATAATTGGTTTTTAAATGGGATTCTGCTCTTAGAAGAAAACATAGGATAACTTTAGTTATTGAGGTGCCGGCTGGGTTGCTGTAACACAGAGACCCCAAATGCAGTAGTTTAACTAAGATAGTTTATCTCTTACACAAATAGCAATCCAGAGGTGGGCAGATGGTCCAGCCTAGCAAAGCAGGTGAGCTTACACATTCATTCAGGGATTCATATTTCTTCCATCTTGGTGCTCTGCCATCTCTTAGGGTTAGCAGTTCCCCAAATTTTTGTCCTCAGAATGCTTTATACTTTTGAAAATTACTGGGACTCCGAAGAGCTTTTGCTTGTATGCATCAGTATCTATCAGTATTTATCACATGCAAAATGAAAACTAAGAAATGTTTCAAGTATTTATTTAATTCTTTTAAAAATAAGATGATATTCCTTTCCTATTTCTGCTGTAGCAAATTACCGCAAGGTAGGGGCTGAAAACAATTGGTTACTTTCTCACAGTTCTGGAGGCCATGAGTCTAAAATGGAGGTCTTGGCTGGGCAGCATTACTTCTGGAGGCTTCGGAGGAGAACCCATCGCCTTGCCTTTTGCAGCTTCAGAGGCTGCCTGCATCACACGGATGATGGCTCTTCCTCCATCTTCAAGCCACATCACTGCAATCTCGAGGTCCTTCATTACGTCTCCTTTCCCTGCTCCAGGCCCTCCCGTCTCCCCCATGTAAGTACCCTAGTGACTACATGGTGCCCACCCATTTAACCCACAGCCTCTCCCAATCTCAAGATCCTTAATTTAATCACATCTGTAAAGTCGCCTCTAAAGGGACCTATGCACAGGATCTGACGATCACGGTGTGGCTATCTTCAGGGGGCCATTATGCAGCTTACCACGGACAATAAAGCCATTATTTTTTTAACATGAATAAAATAGATTTTAATGAAAAATAACTGTATGGTCCAAAACTCAAAGTTTAGTGAGAAGAATGACATCGTTTTACGTTTTGCCACTCTCTTCGATGACTTGCTTAGCAGAAGCCTATTGGATTCTCATATCTGCTCCAGCACTCAGTCTGTCGTTATGTGTTATGTTGGCTGAAGTATATGAAGAAAACCCACTTTCACAGTCAACTGGGAAAAGGAGGAGCTTTTAAAAGACTTCTCAAATAATTATGGGTATGCTTATTGACTACTACACCACAACTTGACAAGTGGCATTTTATTAAAAGTTGGCTGCAATGTGAAGCCTGAAACATTATTAATGTAGTTTTCATACTCTTGTCACATGATAATCCACTATTCCAGCTTTCACTTTGGTATTTTTCCACGTGAATGATTTCGGAACATCATATGTTCATCATTTGGCAAATGCCGGTTCACTAAATTGTGCACATCTTTTGACTAGTAGAACATTTTATTATACAACATGAAACGACATTTATGAATATCGCGACCAAATCTCATTAGAAAATTCTTTAAACATTGAGAAACTATCACAGTGGCAGATACAACTTTTCCAATTCTCATTTTTTTTTCTTTAAAACTTGAATCTCATCTCTGGCAACAAACACTGTCAGTTGCTTTTCTTGAAGCAACAAGCTTCCTTCATTCATTTTCAAGAAAACGTCTGCCAAGTGCCCAAGTCTGAATAACCGTGGTTTGTCTGCCAGTTGTTTTTCCAAGTAAAAATGGTGTGACATTAGAAAAAAAAAAGTGAATAGTTCTCAACTCAACAGTTGCAGAAGTGCTTTGCTTCAAGACAGTCTTACCCCAGCATGCACAGGTGTGTTATGCATACTTTTCATTTCTTCACACATACTGTCAAACTTAACTCATGAACTTAAGGTTCTTGATTTAACAGCATTGATCGCTGTGTGTGACTGCTTCATCAAGGATGTTTTCTTAATGAAACTGCCATTTTTCTTCCGTGGATAAGTGGATAAGGCAGGCAGCATCGTAGTATTATTATTGAAAGAGTTTTGACAATGTAGACCCACCGAAAATGTCTCCGGGTTCCCTAGAAGACAACAGATTGAGAACAGCTGTCTCAGGGCATTAGCTCGCCTGCCTTTGAATCAATGCCACATCCACAATCCAGCCTTCAGGAAGGAAGGAGAGCAGAAATGGAGGGCAAGCGATTTCTTTTTATTTTTTTATTTTATCTTTTTTTTTTAAAGATTTTATTTATTTATTTGACACAGAGAGAGAGACAGCGAGAGAAGGAACACAAGCAGGGGGAGTGGGAGAGGGAGAAGCAGGCTTCCCGCAGAGCAGGGAGCCCGATGTGGGGCTCGATCCCAGGACCCTGGGATCATGACCTGAGCCGAAGGCAGACGCTTCACGACTGAGCCACCCAGGCGCCTCATGATTTCTTTTTAGAGAAGGGATAGAGCAGTTGTCCGTATGACTTCCCCTCACATTCCATCAGTGAGAACTTAGTCACGTGACCAAACCTAGCTGCCGTGGAGGATGTGAAATGTGGCCTCCAGCTCCTCAACCTTGTGTGTAGCAAAAACTGGATTATTATTAAGGAGACAACAAATGTTTAGGGAACAAGGAACTTTCTGCTACATGGATCCCATCACACAGTATTGTTTAAGTTGCCATATAACTAGCTTCCTACCTATTTATTTTAGGGTGTGCACATCTTTCAAAGGACCGTAGGTTTTCCAAGTAGTTCATTTTAGGAGTCAAGTTCTGCTGACAAACATCCATTAAAATGGTGCAATTCTGAGTTTGAAAGTAGTAATATTAACACAATGGAGGCATCCTTAGAGCCAGGACGAGCTCCAAGCTGTGGTTCTGTGATGGGAAAGAGGAACATAATGCGGGTAGCAAAGCACCTTATTCTGTAGATGGAACCAGACTGAAATGAGCAGCGGGATAATTTTAAAGAAAAAAAAATTAAATGTCTGTGGATCTGTTTCTTATCCTCTCCTCCTATTTAAGACAGGAGCCTTTGCAGTAATGGAAGAAGTATGGCTTTATGCAAGACAAAGGCTAAGTTCTCTTCTCGGGTGCCACATTTGAAAATGGTGATAAATAATATCCACCTCATAATAATATTGGGATAGATTAAATGAGAAAACCTGTGTGATATCCTTCCCACAGGCTCCTTAACAAAAACAACAAAACCGTGGTGGGCATCACTAGGAAAATAAGTAATTTTCCTGGTTAGGGGCCAAAGCTAAAGGTATTGAATTATCTCTGGTTTTCTACTTCAAATAGTGCTGTTTAATGATTAAAGTCAATGCACCATAGGACTAGTCTTTAAAATATCCCCAAATAGGGGCACCTGGGTGGTTCAGTCAGTTAATCGGCTGCCTTTGGCTCAGGTCATGATCTCAGGGTCCTGGGATCGAGCCCCACATCTGAGGGTCCTGGGGTTGAGCCCCACATTTGGCTTCCCACTCAGCGGGGAGTCTGCTTCTCTCTCTCCCTCAGCCCCTCCCCCTACTTGTGTGCTTTCTCTCTCTCTCTCAAATAACAAATAAAATCTTAAAAATAAAATAAAATATCCCAAAATAATTAGGTGAACAATGGGACAATTTCCAAGGTCAAAATTCCCTGTACCACAGAGTATACTACACCCTTGATTTTTCTGAATCCAGTGCTTTTATAGATATGTTTTAATAGCCTCTTCCCATCTAGATCAAAGGATCTCTTTTAGATCATATCAGTTAACCCACTCCACAGTCTCTCCCGAAAGAGGTGCAGGTAGGAATGAGAATCAAGATGGTCACCAGTTAAGAACAGATAAGAAGGGATCTTCCCAAGGTCTCCCTAACATGATCTGGTCCCTAAGAAGGTAAATGCCCCATCATTTACTTATCAGGGTTCTGTGTGATTTTTTGGCTCCTCTTCAGCCAGAGAGGTGGCCTGGGGTGGCCTAATCCTCCCCAGTCCCCAACCCCAGGCAGGTGCTCTGCCTTTTGTTAGTGAAAACAGGGAAAGTATCTACCACCTGTTCAATAATTTCCAAACACTGTGAACCTTTGAGAACAAAGATAATTTTTTTTTTCTCAATCGCTTGGTTGGTCTGTAGATTGATCAATGAGAGACTGAATGCTTTGATTACATAAGAGAAACAGGGCTTTTAATGAACTTGAATGCAGGAATTTGAGGCCATTTCCCATTAGGACTCCGGCAGGGGCAAAGAGTGCAAGGGCAAACAGAGGGCGCAAATGAAGGCCTGTCATTCGGCAGGGGGCAGGGACGCTGAGCATGTAGGGAAGGAGCACAGTCCTGAGCCTCACGGCCCGCACCGCAAGCATGCCCAAGCACATCAAAAAGAAGACGGAACTGGCGAGGACAAAGGGCCAACCAGACCGTGATGGTGCAGAAAACAAACATGATTAGGCCGGGTTGGCCCTGACGGTCTCAGAATGAATAAACAGGCCATGGAATTCTGTCAATCATGTAGTGATTCATCCTAATCATTAATAACAGGATGAAATAACAGCATCTAATGTGCTACATTTTAACACAAATCCACACCAGCTACATAAAAGCTCAAAAATATGTTCTCCTTCCTAAAAGGGGAAAAAAAAAAAAAAAAAAAAAAACTTACCAGAGAGTGGAAAATGGCTAGCCATCTTAATTTATATGTGATGACATGGGATGGAACACAAATACTCATAAACACCAACCAGCACAACTCTTCTTCACAGACTTCTTTCCTGGAGGCCCCAACCCCACTCCTCTTGTGGGACTGAAGGTTTGAGGTGGAGCTGCAGCCAGGCCAGCCACACACGAGTTCACAGAGTTTACAGAGGCAACAACTACCACCAACCCCTGCTAAAAAGCCCTCAGGGATCTGCAGGTATTGGCAGCAGGGCATACTCAGGGTTGTTGAGGTCCTAGGTAATAACAGGACGCTTAGCACTTACAACTTTATCCACTGAGCCTTTCTTAAAAATGTTGCAGGGGTGCCACCATCACCAAAGGAGAGTTTGTAAGGGTCTAAGCCACTTGGGCAGTCATGATATTGCTCAATATTCCATAATTCAGTAAATAAAAAGAAACAGATTATAAAATCAGTTTCTAAAAGCAGAGATGGAAAGTCAAAGCGTATTAGGAGAGCATACATAATTTAGAAGTATTTATTATTTCTTATATTTTTTCGGCAAAGTTTTAAGGGAAAGTCATACTTCATCATAATTACATACTTCAGGGTTGATTTATGTTTTTCTAATATCACCCTCTCTCCTTCTCCTTTATTTGGAGAATATATCTAGGTGGTTTTAAAACATTGGAACAAAACGAAGGACGCTTTCCCTCTGCCTGGGTTGAAATTTTTCAAACTTTTCTCTTTTTTCCAGTGTTTGCTTTAAAAAGAAAATAAAAAGAACCCTTACTCAAGTAGGAAATTAAAGACTAAGAATTCTAAAGCAATTCTGTACCTACCAGACAAACATTGATTTGTAGCAATTTTTAGGTCTGTTTTTTTTTTCCTCCTAAACAGTTACATTCTCTGGAAATGTGGATCCTACAACTACTTTCTATTCCTATTCTCCCAGGTGTTCATTTCTCTGATTAAAGATCAAAACGCTTATTCTGTTCAGCCCATGGCTGTCAAATTATTGGTACTCAAAAGCTTATTATTCACAAGTCATGCAGAGAGAGTACTTCATTTTTCTCATACCTGAAATGGAAATCACATAGTTTAAATGAAATTTTCATCGAGATTAGTGATTAAGTCAACATGTAATTATTTTGGATTTCAAAACTTTTTTCTTTTCTACTGAAACACATTACAATCTGTCCCTGCCCTACGGAAATTGTTATGCAGCTGACATCACAGTTCAACACCTTGCTTCCCATAGACGGCCCCATTCCGTGGCTCCCAGAGTCCTTGCAGGAAGGCTCCACCAAGTCCACGTCTGTAGACTTTCCCACAGCTACACTCCCACTTGGAATGTAGTAAGCACCCAATTAATGTTGGCCATTTATATGACTATTATAGTCATAATTATTAGGATTAAAATGCTAACACTGTCCTGTATCTTTCAGGACTAAAGCTAGGAAGCCTGCTGTCTTAGTCAGCTCTGGCTGCTAGAACAAAATGCCATAGGCTGGGTGGCTTAAACAATACTTCTTTCGCACAGCTCTGGAGGCTGGGAAATGCAGGACCAATGTACTGGCAGATCTGGTCCTGGTGAGGTCCTCTTCCTGGCTTGCAGACACAGGGTGCCCCTCACATGGTGGGGAGAAAATGACAGGATCAAGTCCTCTGATGTCTCTTCTTATCAGGGCTCCAACCTCCTGACCGCATCCACACTTCATTCCCTTCCAAAGGTCCCATCTCCAAATACCATCCCACTGGGAGTTGGGGGTTCAACACATGAATTGCGGGGGACACAATTCAGTATGTAGAATTCAGCCCCTGCCCTTCCCAAAGTCACATCCTCTCATGTGAAATGCACTCATTTCATCCCAAAGGTCCCAGAAGCCTTAACTCATCTCAGCATCCGCTTGAAGCCCAGGGTCCAAAGTCTCATTTAAATATCCTCTGAACCACATATGGACGAGACTAGAGATAGGATACTGACCCTGAGGCAAAATTCCTCTCCAGCTGGAACCTGTGAAACCAGACAAGTCATGTGCCTCCAAAACACAGAGGTGGGGTAAGTATAGGATAGACGTTCCCATTTCAAAAGGGGGAAACAGGACCAAGGGAGATGGATCCCAAACAGGGTAAATTCCATTAGATCATAAGGCTCAGGAATAATCCTCTTTGGGTCAGTGCTTTGCCCTCTAGAGCCACGGAGTGACAGCACTCCCTCACAGCGATGCTGAGACAGTGTGGGGTGAGATGCCCCGCCCACCGGGCTCCCCGGGGCCTGGGCCCAGCTCTCTCTGAGAGGTCCCTCCCCTGAGGCACTGGGTGCTGGGATCCTAACCACTGATCTGATAGTCAGAATCCAGGCTGACATATCAGTGGGTGCTTATCAGGATTAGTATTTTGAACCATATTCCTATTTTTTTGAAAGTGGGCTCTGATTTATCTCTATTGGCCTAAACTTGAACCGTGGGAATTGCAAGTTCACCTGCAAGGAGAAACTGCACCCTGGTAAGTGTTCCAGATGTTGGGGAAAAATCAGAAAGGGCAAACGTTAGTAATCCACCATCGTCTTTAGGTTTCATACAACATTTGGTAGCCCTCTGCTTGGCAGAGATGTACAAATGCCTATCCCAAAGCATTACTCAGTCTTTAAGAGACAAAACTTGCATCCTTTGCTTTTCATAGCCTAGAACGTATGACTGTTTTGTATTCTCTACCTGATGATAAATATACACCCCATGATATTTGTCTCTCATGCAGAATACAGAATTTTTTTTTTTTTTTTTTTAGTATTTTATTTATTTATTTGACAGAGGGAGAGAGCACAAGCAGGGGGAGCTGCAGAGGGAGAGGGAGAAGCCTGATTCGGGGCTCGATCCCAGGACCCCGGGATCATGACCTGAGCCGAAGGCAAACACTTAACCGACTGAGCCACCCAGGCACCCCTACATCAAACACTTTTAATCCCTTTCTTTGACATATACCATATACCTCATGCATAATTAAGTTATGATTCACAATTGGCCAGTTTTTCTTTGCTTTTCTCCTTCGCAGACTTCAAAGGTAGAAGGTGAGGCTAGTGGGAAGCATCAACCTAAATTATCTTATCACTCAATATATGTTTACGCTAAGAGAATTTCATTCTTTAGCCTGATGAGAGACGGCCAATCTTCAGCTTCAAAGCTTTAAAGTCTTTAACAAATCCTTGCTCACTTCAACCCATAATTCCGAATTCCACCTGTACCTGCTCACTCATCTGAGTCGGCCTGTATATAGTTACCTTAACCCTCACTAACCAAGACTGCATCCTCCTACCGAGCAAAGTTATGCAAGTGAAGGCCAGATTTTCCAAGGTCAAAACACAGACTTTCTATAGCAGCAGGACGGGGTACGAGCGCATAGGGAAATTGAGTCGGTTCAGTTTATGATAAAATCTGTAGTACGTGCTCTTTACTAAATCTTTTGTTCCGTGACTTGGTTTTTAATAGCAAAAGACTAAGCGAAAACAAACATTAGAACACACACCAATTCCTCAACACATCAATTCCACTCTTTAAGGCAAAAGTTAAGTGAATTACTGAATTGAATCCAATTACGGTGGCAAGTAAAACAAAGCATACTTTAGAAATGTGTTGCAGACATTCATTTAGTATTAATTATGGACATGTTTGGCCTTCAATAGGTCATGTTAGTATTTAATTATTTGATGAGACTTTTGGATCTGCTTTAACTTCCCTCGTCTAGTTCCTTTAATCCATTGTTCTTCATAGGAAAAAAAAGATGTGTTCGGTGCCCATGAAGAGGATTAAATTAACTTTTCTGCAAATCCACATTGGCCTTGGGCCTCCGGGTCACCCTTTGGTAGGGATCCCTGTAGGGGATGATGTTGGCACTTGTTTGCCAGGGAACTGTTCTTGAGCTAGGCCCAAGGCACAACACATAACCTGCCACCCTCTTAGGCAGTGGAAGATTGGTACAGGCCTCGGTGCTGTCCCCTAGGAGTAGCCGATGAGTACCTTCCTATAGGATCGTCATGCAGAGTACATGCGTTTATTCACAGAGAATGCTTAGAACAATGCCTGGCACCTAGGAAGCATTCAGCAAGTGATAGTTTATTATTTAGTTAAATAAAGGTAGCACTTACAGAGATCACTGCATCAAATTCAAAACAAACTTTTCTCTGTACAACCAAGAAAAAAATACTTCAGGGCCGGGGTTGAGTTCTAAATGAGTGTGTGGCTAAAGCTGAGGAAGGGAGTTGTAGAGAAGGAAAGATGGGAGAAAGAAAACAGACGTAAATTTAAGGAAGGAGGAATTTACATCATCTGTGGTGGTATCTTTTTGATAGAACAAGGCCGGGCTTACTGCAGCCCATTCATTCACCACGCTGAATTTTCCAAGAACGTTCAGAAAGGCAAAGTTCGATTCCACTGTCTTCTCAAAATAATTGTGTTCATCAAGCCATGTATCCCAATGTTTACTAAATCTGTGCTCCGTCACTTCGTTAGTCAGGAGATCCCATTTTCTCGCCCACTCTTTCCCACCATCCCAATATAAAAACCTTTCCATAGAGCTTGGTAATGCCTAACATTCCATTAACAGAGGGGAGAAACTTCCCTTTCACAAAAAGGCCCCGTGCATGATGTTCAAGTGCCTCTGATCCCCTCTTAACTTTAAAATTCAAATTAAATTGTGCATTGCTGAGTTCAGATTGTTTCCAGGATCCAGCAGTGGAGAACAGGTGCGCTGGGACTAAGGGGTGACCGAGGAGGAGAAATGCAACCCAGAGGGGGTAATTGGTGAATAAAAAAAATAATAAAGGCTAGGGGCCCAAAGACCAGTGTGTAGTCTTTAAGGGTGTTCAAGCTTTAGACCTGGGCAGCAGAATTGGTTGAATAGGAGTAGGAAGGTGCCAAGGTATAAAGCCAGGATTAAATTAGATTTGTGTATAAGTTAAGAGAATTGCATCTGGTTGTCCATCCTCTAGGGACAAAATGGGTACAAGAGGGATGAGTTCCACTAATTCCACAGGGAGACGGCGGTTGTGTCCAGAGAGCAGATCTTGTCTGTAAGAGTAATCAGTCCATAAGAGTCAACAGAAATGAGGCTTCTGAACCCTCCTCCTTAAACTAAGCCCCCAGAGTCTCCCCTCGGTGGGTGACTAATAGAAACTGATTCTCTCTCAACCCTACTCAAGTATAAACTTACTCTTGGAAAGGACAAGTGGGGCTTGCTGCAGCTTGTTCTTCTAGAATCAGCAAGAACAAAGGGTTTACCTAAATTTCCCCCCCCCATTGTATTTCACCCCATTAACTGCAAACTGCATTTGGCCACCCACAAATGTTGGAACCACTTGGCAGGCAGTCCAGTATTGGTATGTATGCCATGAGGAGGTTCTTCTGTCAATATGTGTTAGAGTCCCAATTAATATTCATGCAATGTTCAAGTAATCTATTTAATATTTAATTTATTATTTAATTTTTAATTTAATTAATGTATTTTTTATTTAATTCATTAATATTTAATACTAATCCCAAGAATATCTGTGGTTTTTAATGTTTTCAGACTTCTTTCATAGCCAGTTTTTATCCCATAAAAATTTTTTATATGTTTTTCTTTTAATTCCAGTATAGTTAACATACTGTGTTTCAGCTGTACAATATATTGATTCACCACTCCCATACAACACCCAGTGCTCATCACAACAAGTGCACTCCTTCATCCCCATCACCTATTTCCCCCACGCCCCCACCCACCTCTGGCAACCATCAGTTTGTTCTCTATAGTTAAGAGTCTGTTTCTTGATTTGTCTCTCTCTCTCTCTCATTCTCTTTTTTTGTTCATTTGTTTTGTCTCTTAATTTCCATATATGAATGAAATCATATAGTATTTGTCTTTCTCTGATTGACTTATTTTGCTTAGCATTATACTCTGTAGCTCCATCCATGTTGTTGCAAATGGCAAGATTTCATTCTTTTTTATGGCTGAATAATATTCCGTTGTATGTATATACCACTTCCTCTTTTTTCATTCATCTGTCAGTGGACACTTGGGCTGCTTCCATAATTTTGCTATTGTAAATGATACTGCTATAAATGTAGGGGTGCACATGTCCCTTCTGATTAGTGTTGTTATATCCTTTGGATAAATACCCAGTGCGCAATTCCTGGGTCATAGGGTAGTTCTATTTTTAACTTTTTGAGGAACCTCCATATTGTTTTCCAGTGGCTGCACCAGTTTGCATTCCCACCAGTAGGGTTCCTTTTCCTCCACATCCTCACCAACAATTGTTGTTGCATCCCATGAAAATTTAATATCAGTGTGTTGGGCAAGGAAATGTATCTTCTTATAAGTAAGCAAAATTCAAACCTTAGGTATTTGTCACTTCCTTCAAAACAGAAAATAAAAATAGATGGTCACATCCAAAATACCTCTCTAGTGCAGAAGAGCGTACCGTACCCCAGCCTACAGAATCAGAGGTGAAGCAGAGCAGGAAAATGACTGCATTTCTGGTCCAATGCCACGGAAGAGAAGATGTGAAGCAAAAGTCGTGTAAGGCCTTTGAAAGACAAGGTGTGAAACTTTGGTGAACAAATTGAATCTTCCTTAGGAAGAAGTACCAGTTAATGAGCAGCCATACGTTAAACTCAAATTTTCAAGCCCAACAAGGTCTGTCAGGTAGTTATGAGTTCTCCAGTGTTACACATAAATAAACTAGGGGTCAGGAGATGGAGTGATTTACTTAAAGTCTCATGGCTGGTATGTGCCAGAACCAAGATCTGGGCTTAGGCCAGACTGGTTGAAAAGCTAGGCTTTTTCCACCATACCATGTTGCTGAAGCAAAAGCTTGGCTTCTCCGGTGATTCAAATGAGCTTCCTTTAGGTTGCAGACATTCCATTTCTATATTCATCACCCCCTATTTTATGATATTCATCAACCTTAGTCAACTTGCACATAGATTGCATGGAAATGTTTCTTTTAAAAGGCTGTTGTAAATAAAAGGATTTGCAATGCTTATCTTGTTGTTTGTTGACAGACTATAAATAGATCCTCATTGAGTTGCAAATGTAATGCCATGTTCTAGACACAATATGAAAATATGATAATTGGTTGGTTTTCCACATTGTTGCCTTTACTCCTATTCCTAAGTGTTCTCCAGAAGAGCGCCAGGTGAGGGTTAGGCTCATGATAATGAGCCAACCACAGGACTATCTTCCGTGACACACTAATTGAGTTGGTTATGGCTTCTTAACATTCTTCTCCCAGTGGCTCCAAGTGGGAAGCTGGGCTAGGACAGGAAGGGCACCGAAGAGCCAGTAGGTTCTTCACATGAGGAAGCAGCTGCCCCCTTTTTCATGCAGTCAGCTTGCAGAGTCTCAGTGCCTGGATTAGAGAATTTAAACCTTAGCAATGCAGCCTTTTTTTCTTCAAGAACACTACACCCATCTGTTGGCCTCATGCACAGGCAGCTGCGCTAGGGCCCGAGTATCAACATTCTTAATGTCAAGGGGTTGTAAAATTTTGCTTTTGTGACAAGAAGTCTTCGGGGCCATAATTAACAGAGTAGGGAATTTCAACCCAAATATTATAACTTCTTTAAAAACTATGCCATCTGCTATCCTTATGTCCTCAGTTGAGCTTGAATCCTTGAAAACAGCAGGGGAAAAAAAAATCACAAAACTTAATTGTGAGTTTGATTTAGAGGAGGGGGGCATGCAGGATGGTGAGAGAGGAGGGGTGCACATTGTTCACAATTTACAAAGGAAGTGAGCAGAACTCTTATAGTTGGACTTGCATTCTGCTTTTTAAATTTTTCTCACTAGAAGTAGGGTTATAGGTTTGGAGAACACGGATTTACTGTGATACGATTAACAAAGCTTATGCTTTTTTATTGCTGCTGGTTCCTTCTTCCCTTCCTCCCCATTCACCTCATTTCTTTCCAGCCTTCCCCAGGTTTGCGAAGCAACTGCGTTTTCTGTACGTCATGTGGTAATGTGGATAAGCCTCACACTGATACTTCTTTTGGCCAGGGTGGGAGAAAGTTCCAAGAAAATGTCAAAAGTCTAGAATCTAGCTATGTTACATGGGTATCCTTCCAGTCTTTTTTTCTGTATATCTAGCTTTTTCCTTTCTTGCAGAATTGAGATATCAGAAGCATTTATTAAGCACTTATGGCAGCGGCCAAAGATATAAAGATGAATAAGACATAGTGATAAACCACGTAATAGTTAAACAGATTATTTCAACCCAGGATGAGAGTGCTACAGTTAAGGAAGGCTCAGAGTACCACAAATGAAAGAGCCACTGAGCCCAGGATAAGCAATTCGAGAAACACTGCCCAGAAGAGGAGTCACCTGAACTAAAAGGATTTGGAGTTGGTTTGGTGACAAAGGGTCAAGAGGGCATTCCAGATCAAAGGAACAAGTGGATCCTAGAGTAGCAGCGAATTGACAACGGCTCAGAATTGCGAGAGCTGGAAAGGCCACGTTGGAGGCTCTTAAGTCTGAGCAGAGCCCAGGTCTAGAAAGCTCTGCTAAAGAGCTTCAGTGTTACCCTTTAGAAAACAGAAGCATTTTAACATGACATTAAGTTGCCATTTAGATAGGTGACACCAGAGGCAGTTGGGAAGCTTGAATTTGAGAGAGTTCACGCCAGAGTCTGCAAGACCAGTCCGGAGACGAGAATTAATCCAAATGGGCAGAAAACAAGAGAAGAGAAGAAAATCCAGGCTGTTTGGTGGGTTAAGTGGACTAGGTGATTATTGTTTGCATGTAGGAATTGCAAGAGAAAGTGTTCTCTCTAAATCACCACCATGAGGGAGGTGATAAAGACCTCACTCATTTAGACGAAGCAGGAGATGGAGTTTGTCTTGATATAGGGAGGGGAGGCAAAAGCTGAGTTCAGCTCTCTAGGTTTCATATGTAGGGTCTAATATGCACAGAAGAAATGATGCTTAAGTTCAGAAAGAGGATGAGGGATAGAGGTGCAAATGTAGACTCTATCTGCGTGGAAGTAAAAACCAGGACTGGGGGGGAGACAACCCAGAGTGTACAGAGGGAGAAGATTTGCAGACAGCAAAGCCCGGGCTCATGCTCCAGAAGCCTCCATAGTGCCAAATATTGTGGTCAACATGTTGAAGGGTCTCCCTAAACACCCGTTTAGTTGTAAATCAAGATGTACCCCCGCTCAAAGTACAATAGACAACTTATGAGTCAATCTTTCCTCAAAGGTTATTCCCACTGGGTTAGCTACTTGAATGAGTCATCCGTTTGTTCATCAAATCTCCGTTAAGCACCACAAGGCAGGCAAGAATTCAAGACACTGTGGGTGACGGTATGAATGTAATGGTTGTTAAAATATTAAAATATTTCTGTACCAGATGGCATATAAACAGTGGTTTTCAGCTAGGGTGATTTTGCCTCCCGGGAGACGTCTGACGGTATCTGGAGATATTTCTGGTTGTCACAGCTGAGGGCGAAGTGACAATGGAACCTAGTGGATATAAACCAGAGATGCAGTTACACCTCCTACAGTGCACAGCACAGTTCCCAACAACAAAAAATTATTAGTCCCAAAATGTCAAGCATTCAGAACCCTTGGCGTGTAGTCACTGTTATGAGCCCCCTGAGAGTTTCCCATCCCTCCTCTGCCTCTCACTTGGCTCACCCCTCATCCCTACCTTCTCAGGATCCAGCAACTGAAGGGTTCACATCTGTTCCTAAAGGGCCTCGCAGGACTTTGTTCCGCTTTATGGCTCAGGTCTATTCTGATTGGTGAGTGTCCTTGTCAGTTGTTAAATATTTGGAATATTCTATAAATACTTATATTTATATTTATTTATTTAAATATAATTAAATATATATTATATTTATATTTATTTTATAAATATTTATAAAATATGGTCTTTCTCATCAATAAATTTACCTAAATCATCTGAGCAATGATATTGACCAGAGTTACTTCCTTTAAGAAAGATCAAACCTTCTACTAAATAATATGTATCACCAGAAAAATGAAGAATTGATGCACCCAGCAATTTTTGAGGAGTTGGGAAACACATAAATTAGCCATATAATAACATGATTGTTGCCAACATAAAGGAATATCTGGAATAACTTTGAGAAGTTTAGGAGGGAATGACCTGGACCTATATAGTTTATACCAAAGCATATTAAAGCGTAACGATTTAAACAGTGTTCAAAAAGGTATTTTCAACATAGCAGATGATAACAGGAAAGAAATTTCCTTAAACAGTCATTGAGCCGATAATTTTCCACCCTTAGCCATTTACATAAATTGCATTAAATATGAGGTACAAATACCATTTGGATAGGCAGCACATTTTTAAGGCTTTCATTTAAACACTTCAAAAAAATGAACTATCCCAAAGAAATTACATAGCAAAGAAAGTCTGTTTTGAATATGTTGTTTCTTTCAGAACATCTTCGCATATTGACATGGTTAGTTACTAAAGATAAACATAAATTATTAATCAGCCACCTACAGTGTTGCTTTCTGTTCTGTGCTACTGGGAATTAAGTAACTGAATTATGCTGATTAAAATGCACTGTAAATTAGAAAAACGGTTTTGTAAAGACTTATAATTTTCATGGTCATACAACTTAAAACAGAGTAGCATGCCTGTCAATTTAACAGCCCTCCAAGTTCCCCTCCGGTTCACCAGAGCATCTAGAGCTAAATAGGTGACATTAGCATGAAAGAAGTCTCCCGCACCCCTCCAGGATTTCAGATTTTTTTAGCCAACAATGTCAGTGTTGTAACTATACACCACTCCCATAATGTATAAGCCAGTGCCGCCTTCACAGTATACTTCGATTCCTTTTGTTACATTAATTTTCTGCAGGAAGACGCTATCACAAGAAAATGAGTTTGGACCATCTTCTACATAAGATTTCATCCAACGCTTGCCTGCAAGTGTCACTCAAGAATTGGCTTTAAAAATCAAATGAGATAACAGAACCAAAGTGCTTTAACAAGCATAGAATAAAAAGTTTCAAAAAGCGTCTTCCCATTGTGGCTCATCCACATGGCACTTGATGCCAGCCAACTTCCTCAAGGTTAGAGACTCTCTCTCTGTTTCTTTTACTCCAAGCGCACTTGGTTCTAGCTACAGAGGGGGCTGCTTGAAAACTGCCTTGAAAGCCATCAGCTCTTGGGGTGATTTGCAGACAACAAAGCCCGGGCTCATGCTCCAGAAGCCTCCCCAGTGTCAAAGATTGTGGTCAACATGTTGAAGGTTGGCTCAGTCGGTTCAGCGGCTGCCTTCGGCTCAGCTCATGATCTCAGGGTCCAGGGATCAAGCCCCGCTTTGGGAATCCCTGCTCAGCAGAGAGTCTGCTTCTCATTCTCCTTCTGCCTGCCACTCCCCCTGTTCTCTCTCTCTGTCAAATAAATAAATAAAATCTTAAAAAAAAAAAAAGGAAGTAATCATTTCTGGTAATTCATGCAGCCGGTCACTGGTAATTAAAAAACAAAAACAAAAACACAGTCGATGCTTACCCATTATTGTTAACAGAAACAAACAAAAAAAATGTATAAAGTGAAAAACAAGAATCTTTACTCTGACTGTCACTGAGGAAATAAAATCTTTAGAACAGCACAGGCTTGGTTTGGCACAAGAAAAGCCACAAAGAACCAGATGTGTATTGCCCTTATGATAATTACATGATTTATTGCCATCTGAAATCCCACCTGCTAGAAAGGCCTTTGATTTGGCAGCTTTTTCCCTCGAGAAGCAAATCTTCATGTTAGCTTTAATTCAGTGTTGACTCACAGAGTACCTGTATTATGTGCAAGGTTCTGTTCTGGACCACAATTGGTTTGGCATTTCGAACTTTCTCATGGATGCCAGGACGTTGATCAGAGGGCCACAATGCATTGTGTGTGGTCTAAAGGACAATGAGCCTGGAAATTAGGCAGGTAACACCAGGCTCTATCCCAGGGCACCTACATGAGAGCTGACCCCACTCCTGTCCAGGTAGTTCTTGAAGCACTCTAAAGGTTTAGATTCACTTGGAACAAAGAGGTCCATGGTAAATGCTTACTAAATACTTGTTAAATGAATGAATTTCATCTTTTTAAGTTTAGAGAAGTTTCACTTATTTTATAAGACACCTTAGACCTAATGCATACTATTGATTCACTTAATTCCCTTGAAATTTTAAGGAATTTACTTTTATCCACATGCATGCACATACACACACAAATCCAGATGGAAATGAATCTGTTTTGTGAAATGCTCTTATTGTGTCTTACAAATAAATGATGGTTTGTATTGAGATGCAAAATTTTTATAATGGCTAGAGAAATCCAATTTTTCTAACGTTTCAGAGTTTCAAAAGACTTCAGATGTCTAAATCCTTTGAGTCTCAACTACTAAAAATGAACACTACCACACATGAAAAGTCAATGACTGGATATTTCTATGAGAATAAAAATTGAGCACCCCTAAACTTTCATTGTTCAACATCTATTGAGAATCTACTTCATCAGATTTTTATTCTTTTTAATTCTATTTCTACATCTATCAAGTACGAATAATAAAACTACTTATGGCATGAGTTTGTTGTTAGGCGTAAATGAAACAGTGCATGCAAAGGAATGAGTACATTTTTTTAAAGCTAGATCTCATTAGAATTTTTTTTATTGCTTTTCGAGGAAGAAACACTTTTAAAATGATAATGGTAAGCATTGATAATGATTTTGTGAAATTTCCTCTTTTTATAGATTAGTAGTGAGAAACTCTTGAAAATATTCCCACACTTTGACCCAACAATTCCAGGATAAAATTGTTTTCTAAGGAAACATCTAGAGGTCTATGTAAGAATGTTGAAATTCGTATTAGTTATGAAAACAAACTGTAAATAACCGAAATTCCCAACCATAAAGAAAACTTAATTCAATTATAGACCATTCATACAACAGAATATGAGGAATGAAACATTAGAAAAATTGGATTTCTCTAACCATTATAAAAATTTTGCTTCTCAATACAAACAATCATTTGTAAGATACAATAAGAGCATTTCTACAAAATAGATTCTTTGAGGAATGAGGAATGAGGAATTTATTCACAAATTGAATTTTAAAGCTTGGAAGGACCCCAGACCTCTTTGTTTTAGAAATGAGAAAATTAAGCCTCAGAGAGGGTGAACTGAAGAAAGTCATGCAGCTTGTCGGGGAAGACCCAGAATCAAAACCTGGGTCTCAAGACATCCAGCTCAGTGTTACTTCCATAGAATTATACTAGAGTATGAACTAAACTAACTCTGAAATAATTAATAGTAAATTTTGTGTCATAAAACCCACCATAAAGTTCTACCCTCAAGCTAAGCCACTCAACAACAACAACAAAATATATCTTATTTTGGATTGTAATGCAAGCCTCAACAGTGACTAATTTGATTTATTTTCCAGATTAGTTATCATAGATGCTTTTCTACAGGCTTTCTCATGGAAGTAGGAGCTAAATATGAACACTCATTAATCTTTTTCTTCTATCTGAGAAGGAATTTTAATAGAACCGCTAGCTATCACATCAAGCATCCTGAGTTCTTCTGCATTGTCTTCCCATCACTGAGACTGTGAGTCCTTGAGAATAACCTGCTGCCCAATTCTGGGAGGGCTGTCACAGGAAGTGGGCAAGCACCTGTGAACAGCGGTTGCGGGGGAGCGGGGCCTGTTTCAGCTTTTCTACACTTGCCTCTCCTTCCTTCCAAGGCCTTCTCTACCTAAACGATTCCCAAAGCTGGCTCGTTCATCAGGACCAACTGGGGAGCTTGTATGTTTGTTTAAAAAGAACTTGTTCGTGTATTTTCATTTTTTAGCCTTTGATTATAGACATTTTCAAACATACACAAAAGGAGAGATCACGGTAGAATGAATGCCACCGTGTCCCCACCTTGATTCAACAAGCCAGCCACATTTTGTCCATATTTTCTTTTCTATCCTTCCCCCACTTTTTTGCCCCCTTCTGGATTTTTAAAAGCAAATTCCAGTCACCATATCATTTCACCTACAGAGATAGTTAACATATATCTAACAGATAAGGACTTTCTAAACAAAAAACATAATCACAGTGTCATGCTCACACTTGATAAATTAGCAGCAAATCCTTAATATCATCTAACACCCAGTTTGTGTTCGATTTTCCCAGATTTTTTTAAGATGTATTCTAAAGTTGGTTTGTTTGAATCAAAATCCAAACAAGATCCTAAAAATGTGTTTGGTGGACATGTTTTCTAAGCCTCTTTAGGTATGTACTTCTCACTGTCACCACTCTCATCTTCTTTATGCCATTTGTTTGTTGAGAAATGGGTTATTCTGTCTTTGAAGATTTCCCTTACTCTGAATTTGGCAGATTGCATCCTCAAGGTATCAATTTATATGTTCCTCTTTCCCTCGTGTTTCTTTTAAACTGGTAGATCAAGATGCTTAATTAGATTCAGGCTCAATTTTTTGAGACACGAATACTGTATAGGAGATACTTAATGTCTGATTTTTGCATTTTTAGTGATAAGATTGATCCGTGGGTTCAGATATTATCAGGCTACTCCATCCCTTATAAAGTTTTCCCCTTAAGTTTCTACGTAATGGTTTTAGGAGCCTTTGTTTATTACTGCCTAGATCCATTATTTTATTAAAGTTTGCAAAATGAACATTCTCAACTTCTATTATTTCTTCTGCATTTTATTTGTTTATTAATTAATTCATTCATTTATTTTCAGTTTTATGGAGGTATCAGTGGCATATCACACCGAATAAATTTGAAGTGTACAGCATAATGACTTGACAGGCATATATTGCAAAATGGCATGCATTTATTGCAGGCAGTCTCATCCAAACACATTACCTCCTATATTTACAACTTCTTTTCTTGCGATGAGAACCTTTAGGATCTACCCTCTCAGCAACTTTCAAATACACTATATAGCGGCCCTGACTGTAATCACGTTGTTCCCTATGCCCCCAGTACTTGTCTATCTTATAACCGAGGTTTTTACCTTTTGACCATCCTCACCCACTCCCACCACCCCCCACCCCTGCCTCTAGTAACCACAGTTAATTTTTTGGAGTATCACTATTAACTTAGGAGTTTTTATTTTATATATTTGATGTGGTGCAATCCATTGCACTTCTTTTTGCTGCTGAAACTATCATGTCTTTGGCCAACAGACACTTTCCAGTTGGCACCTGTGTCCTTTTGACAAGGCCCTGGTTTGGCAGCCTCCTTACTTTCTGACACAAGATGCCCTCAGAATCATCTCTACCACCTGCGCTGCAGATCTGGTGTAGCAGACCCTGCTTATGTGCCTGCCTGGATTTGCTTGGCTGTAAGTTTTTGGCTCCATGCTACTGAAGACCATCCAAGAAGGCCAAGCTGGCATTAAAGCGCAGAGAGCCTCTGGTGAGGATGGGCTCAGTAAGTTTCATCGGCAGCTGCATGGTGGAGGCCCATCACTGGAGCGCACTGCCTCGTTGGGCTCCCGGTCCTCCAAGTCACTTGGGGGCACGACCCCACAGCTCCTCACCTTATGCCTCAGATCGCACGCCTCCACCCTCCCACCTGGACTTTTGAGGTCATCGCTCAAGTGCACCTTCTCACTTCGCCGGCCTCTAGGCTGCAGGCTACACTCAGCAGTGCTATAAATTGCACCTGCTCACGAGTTCGCCTTGCGTCCTGCGGCTCTGTTACCCAGGCTGCTTGAGGGGCCTCAGTTAGAGAACCAGGAACTCGGGCGAACTCTGACCAATGCAAGAAGGGAGAAGGGAAGGAGTTGGCAAATTCCTTACCCTTCCTCCTCCTTGACGTCGTTCCAAGATACAGTAGTTCCACATGGCCTCTCAGAAGATATCCCTCATGACCAGGCGACCAGCTGTGTCTTCTAGTAGAACTGCAGCTAATTGGCGATACACTGTCTTGTATTTACTTCCCTCCTTTTTCTGCCTCTTCTCTGTTTTATTTTTATTCTTGCTTCCCCCGGGTTGCAACACTTACACACACACATCAACTAAGAGTTGGCATAGAGGTCTGAATGATACAAATATATTAATATTTTAATAAATGCCAGAAAAACATTGTCAGCTAAGAACACAGATATCTTTATTTATTTTTTAATGGCTGGTAGTATTCCATTATTTATATATACTCCCAGAACACAGATATCTTTAAAAGAAAACCTGTAAAAGGTTATCATTACAACAATTTCAGTTTGAAAGGCACCAGTTGCCCAAATAATGTTCTCCCAGGCTTTGCATCTCCATATCCTACACCCTGAGTAGGAGTTATGGCACATACTTTGGGTAGAAGTCATACACACCCAGGGAACACAAATACTCTTAGCACAGATATGAGGAAATCTTTAACACATGCCAACTTGTAAATGAAACTCAAACTCCAAGGCTCAGTAGGGTAACTCTGTAACTGGGTTGCTCTTCTTCTAACAGATCCACATAAGTTTCTAATACTTGTGCAAATCAATTTTTATATAGTGTTATTACTTTTGTTAATAATTTTGTATTTCTTGGGTTGCTTTGTTTTTAGCACTTACTTACTGCTTTATATAATAGATAAAATATACAATATCCAGCAGTGAAGAGCAAATCCATAAGAGAAACTTTCAGTTGGTAGAGATTTGGGGGATTGTGATCCCTGGAAGGTAACAGTAATTGTGGGAAGCTTTAAAAAGGAAAGAAAAATAAAGATTTTCTGCCTTCTATTTGGAAAATTCAGATTTGATAGGATCTGAGGTGGGCCCTGGAAAATTGTGCTTCCCCAAAGCTCTCCAGATTATTCTGATGTGCTATAGGGTTTTGAAGGCAATGCTATCCCTTTGCCTTCCTCCTGAAGGGAAGGGAAGGAGTGGGTGAAGGAGTGGGTGAGAAATAATCACACCCACCCCCGTTGTTCTCTTTTCTTGTCTTCACTTAAAACAAAATGAGGGGAAATTGGGCTTCAAGTGTAATCTCTCAAAGCCTATCCGAGCATTTCTACTGATTTCAAATCAAATCAAATTTTCCGACCAAGTAAGTGAAACAGCATTCCAGAAAAAGGAAATAACGGGTCCTGAATGCTTATTGACACTACACTGCTTGATATCTGTCCATGTTTAATATACAAGGCCAACCCGCAAATAGTCTGAACTGCTTATTTCTATTGTTTTGGTTTTTTTAATCTGAGAATCTCAAAATCCCAGCCTTACTCATCTGCCACCCGCCGAAAGCTGCTGGACCCAAGGAGCTGTCAATAAACCAGCACTTTTCTTTAAAAGATACTTTTTGTTGTGCTGAACAACTCCAACCATAAAGGAAAGCAATTAGGACAGCACATCCACTAGATTTGACATCTAGTCTTCTTCTGTTTTTTAAGAAACAAAAACCTCATCGATATAGAATAAGCTCTCTATTCTCTACCCCTCAATATCATTCTTTTCACTCTTCTCTGAGAAGTAACCACTTCTCTGAATGTGGAATTTATTATTTAATCACATTGCAATAGTTCCACTACATATATATCCATAAGGAACATGGACTAATATTTGGCATTTTCTAAAATTTCTATAAGTTATATTATGCTGTATGTAGTTTTTTGCAGGGAGGGTTTTTTTTTTTTTTTAACCTTGTTTTTAAGATTTATATATTCGTATAGAAGGTGATTGTTCACGGGATTTAACTTTTATTCCACTCTCTGAATATTTTACAATTTATTCTTTTTAAAGAATCTTTAGATCATCTCCAAATGTCCCTATTAAAACAACGCCGCAACGAACGGATACGCATTGGTCAGCTTTTGCTGGGGTAACAAACAACCCCCAAATCTCAGAGGCTTCCAACACTTATTTTTCTATCAGTGGGACAATGGTTCAGCTACAGCTCCATTCTAAGACCAGGGCAGGAGAGCGCCCAGAAAAGGGAAAGAGGGGCGCCTGGGGGCTCAGTCGTTAAGCCTCTGCCTTCGGCTCAGGTCACGGTCCCAGGGTCCTGGGATTGAGGCTGGCATCGGGCTCTCTGCTCGGTTGGAGGCCTGCTTTTCCCTCTCCCACTCCCCCTGCTTGTGTTCCCTCTCTTGCTCTCTCTCTCTCTCTCTGTCAAATAAATAAATAAAATCTTAAAAAAAGGGGGGGCAGGGGGAGAGAAAAACAAGGGCGGGGCTCGCGTCTTGCTCTGAGCATGTGCACTCCCTTTCCTGCGCTCCTATCCATAGCAAAAGCAGCCTCAGCACCCCCTGGAAGCTTGTTGGAAATGCAGATTCTCAGGCCCCAACCCCAACCTACTGAATCGGAAGCTCTGAGGGTGCAGTCCAGCAGTCTGTGTTTCAACAAGCTCATAGTGGCTCTGATACCTGATAAAGTTTGAGAACCACCAGCACGGAAGAATAAAGAATTAACAGTAATTAACATCCTAGGGGAGGTTCCCTTTAATTTCCTTAAGGTAGGTGGATGGATGTTTATCAAACAATGGGATTCTTTTTTACATTATGGATTACATTATAAAGTATTCAAATTGTATAAACTATGAAACATGAAGAGAAACCAAGGGATGCTACACTATTTATCGACATATTTATAAATAATCTTGATTGATGTGATAACGGAGTGTATTGCTCTTGATTTATAGGAAGATTCTACTTTGATTTATGCATTTGTTTTATTACCACTGACCTTTTAGTGTGATCCCATTTTGTGAGGAAGTTCTTTGGATCAGAGTACTACAATATTTGTCTCTAAATGAATACTTCTACTGGAGTTCATTTTCTGGCTAATTTGCATCCAAATAGCCCTATCTGAAACACTGATAACAGGGCTAAAGATAGTTTAAAAGGCCCAAATCTTTGGAAGAAAGTATATTAGAGTTCAGCATGAAGAGTTGTATTATGCTAGGAGATAAAATTTCCTATATAACAATTTTCTAATCTACGCTTTTAAAAGATATAAAACAGACTTTTAGGTTATTGCTCAAATAAATAGAATCTGAATACATTTTACAACAGTTAATAGATAACAAGTATATTTTAAAAGGGAGAAAGTGGAAACCTATATTTGAGGACGTGCTATGTTTCAGACTTTTTCAGGTACTTACACATGTTATTTCAATAATCTATTGGCTAAATATTATCGTGGAAATGTTTAGTTAGGAAAACTAAGGCTCTGAGCCCTGAAGTAACTTGTCCCACATTGCAAGTGGCAGCCTAAATCCCATGTTCTTTCCTCTGTATCACTTGTATACTTCAGCAAAACAATTTTTCCATGAAGTTTCAATGAATAATGACTGTGGTAGATGCATTAAAAAGGGAGTCTTGGCACATGGAAAGTGCAGCACGAGTTTAGCCAACCCAAGGGTCAAATCTGAGCCTAAAATAAAGTTAATTGGTAGCTAAGTTCATAGAATGTGTAAAAACATTCACCACTTTCTAACATTGAATGAAAAACATTCAAATTAGCTCTCTACATTTGGCTATGTAATCTTGTCTAAAAATGAATTAGTGCAGCATGTCAGGATAATGATTACAGTGGCACAATTTGTCATGAAAAAAACTGCTTAATGAAAAAAGGCAAGGATTCGTGGCCACTCTCCTGGATGCTGTGTCTGCCTTGTCCTTTCTCAAGAAGTATCGTGATCAGAGTCACTGTGTCCCCTGCGCGAGGCCTGTCTGGGAAGGCACAAGGAAAGATTACTGATACTCAGCAATCTAAATGCTGCGCTGTTAATAACTCTTGCTTTCCACAGAAGTGGTGAAGCTGAAGTTTGACAGAATAAAGGGTTAAAATAAAATGCAATACAGAATAGAAGTTGCCTTTATAGTGGAATTCAAAAACTAACTTTTTATCCATTTCAGAAGAACATTAAACTTACAAAGAAAGAGTTTAGGGGCATCCTGAAGATTTTCAGAAATGGGTTTACTTGAACTGGTAAAGTCTACCAAAAAGTTAGTGCTTACCATTTACTATTTAAAACAGAAGCACTTACTATATTTAAAACATGCACTAAAATAAAAGCACTATTAAAAAGTACTATTCAGCAGGAAGTATACGGACCTAAAGGTAGTCCAGAATACATTCCCATTGCTAAACCTGTCCAAAATACATACACATAGTCTAAAGGCAAATTATATACATTTTTACTTAAATAGAACATTTCAGAAGCAGAACATTTCTGGGGGAAATAGGTATCTTTGTGTGTGTGTGTGTATATATATATATATATATATACACACACATATATATAAACTATAATATGTATCTTTAAATATATGTAATATAATATATAATTTATATCATTATATATAATCTATAATACATATAACCTTATCTATTATATATAAAAATATCTTTATATATATCATATATCTCTCCTTTATTCCAGACAAAATTTAGAAACCTATCTCTTTGTTGTCTCTTCATAGTGAAAATAAACAGACCATAGATGACAAATGTACAAGTTCAAAAAAGAAAAAGAAAAAAACAAACAGAGGTAAGCCAGTTACTTTGGCTTCTGTAGTCAAAGTATTTCATTCATTTCCAGAACCTTTCATTTCATATCCACGCAATATGATATCAGGGAGTCAGTGCCAAATGAAGCACAATGTAAATGCATTTTATGGCAGACTATTTAATCAAAATGCACTTTACCTCAGAGAATCATTAAGAGACATGATTAAGGAGGATTTCCAAGAAAAAAAATCAAGAAATGTTAAAAATGAATAACTAGTAACTTTCATCAAACTAAAGATTGAGCAATGAGGTTTTTGATAGGTTTTTTGCATAGGCACTATGCGCTGGGCAGTAGACATTAAATATTGAACCCCTAAAAGATCATACTTCCTAGGAGCTGACCAGG
The DNA here is from genome assembly GCF_009762305.2 of Zalophus californianus. Classification (NCBI taxonomy): domain Eukaryota; kingdom Metazoa; phylum Chordata; class Mammalia; order Carnivora; family Otariidae; genus Zalophus; species Zalophus californianus. The sequence continues at coordinate 185,709,097 of NC_045596.1, forward strand.
TGGCAGTGGCAGCGATCTTAGAATATGATGCTATAAATGATTTATGAGGTCATGATAAAACTAGTTTTTCATAGGATCATTTCTAGTTATTATCTAAGATGTATAGAGCTTTAGGGAACCATTCCTTGAGCTCTTATAATATTGTCCCCAACACGGTGATGTCATCCACTTACACTGTTGGCTCGTCACTTCTCAACGATGTACTGAAATGTAGAAGGGATAGCTGAAATCCCTTGAAGCACCCTCTCCAATGGTAAATCCTGATGCAAGATAAAAGGCATTTTTCTCCCCACTGTCACAGTTTTAACTTTGGTAATAACCAATCCATAAAATTAACATAGTAGACATCCAGGGTGCCTGGGTTGGCTCAGTCGTTAAGCATCTGCCTTCGGCTTAGGTCGTGATCCCAGGGTCTTTGGATCGAGCCCCGCATTGGGCTCCCTGCTCATTGGAAAGCCTGCTTCTCCCTCTCCCATTTGTGCGTGCTCGCTCTCTCTCTCTCTCTCTATGTATCTCAAATAAATAAATAAAATCTTAAAAAAAAAACACAACATAATAAACATCCAATAAGCTAGCAAGTTCTTCTTGAGCTGGAGCTATTAGACCCTGGCCTGCCTCTGCCCTGTTATTGCAGGGAGAGTAATTATCTCACACTGAAATTGTTTTGTTTTGTTTTTTCCACTCACTATGAAATTTGGAGAGGGTATGAGCTGTAGAATTAGATGATGATCCCATTAACACAAATCTCTTCAACAGGATCCTTCAGTTCATTAATCTCCAATAAAGTAATCTATTTAGGACATTGTCAGAATCGCCTTGAGTCACTAGACACAATGGTATAATGATCTCCTGAGACTCACCCCACATTAAATTAATCTAGAGGGAATGTTTTTATCCTGGTGTCTAAGTTTCCCTCCTAACCTCTTCTACCTCTGGAGTGCTGGAAAATTCCATAAATGTCAGCCATCCGGACTCAGACTGTGCTATTTCCTAACATGATAGCAGCAAATGGGACAAGAACCCAGGATGTGTGTTGCCTGTCTCTGGTCCCATCATTTCACCATTAACTTTCACTTGCAGTTAGGGCTGCTAAATAAAAGACGTGAGTTGGCAGGAACCTGATATCTTTTACTTGCCCCTCTACCGGCTACCTTTCTGCACTCGGCTCTGTGTCCCAGCGATTGGGCCTTGTGGATTATATCAATGGCCTTCCTTGCTCTTTGGCTTCCCTGAGGAGCTCAGATGGAAACTGGGGGAGAGAGGCTAATGAAGTCAAGGTACTTGTTCTTCTGGGTTCCCTCCCTGTGCAGTTACCTTGGGTTGCCTGTGTCCTTCAATGGCAAGTCACTTCTTTCTCAAGGTTCCTGGTTTCTAGGAACATCCCACTTCCCTCCTCCCTTCAGGCTATATTATATTACAAAGTAATATTGGGGCGCCTGGGTGGCTCAGATAGTTAAGCATCTGCCTTTGGCTCAGGTCATGATCCCAGAGTCCTGGGATCGAGTCCCACGTCCAGCTCCCTGCTCCTTGGGAGCCTGCTTCTCCCTCTGCTTCTCTCTCTCCCTCTGTCTCTCGTGAATAAATAAAATCTTAAAAAAAAAAAAAAACAAAGTAATAGTAATCAAAACACTATGGTACTTGCAGAAAAACAGACCAATGGAACAGAATAGAAAGCCCAGAAATAAACCCAAGCATACAGTATTAACTCTTTTTTATTAATTTTATTTTTTTATTTTTTTATTTTTTAAAGATTTTATTTATTTATTTGAGAGAGACTGAGAGATAGAGAGCACGAGAGGGAAGAGGGTCAGAGGGAGAAGCAGACTCCCTGCTGAGCAGGGAGCCCGATGTGGGACTCGATCCCGGGACTCCAGGATCATGACCTGAGCCGAAGGCAGTCGCTTAACCAACTGAGCCACCCAGGCACCCTATTAATTTTATTTTTAAGTAATCTCCATAGCCAGCATGGGGCTCGAACCCACAACGCTGAGATCAAGAGTCGCATGCTCCACTCACCCAGCCAGCCAAATGCCCCATTGTTAACTAATTTTCAACATGGACATCTAGAATATACAATGGGTAAAAGAGAGTGTCTTCAATAAATGGTGCTGGGGAAAACTAAATATCTACATGCAAAAGAATGAAATTGATCTTATCTTACACTGTACACAAAAATCTACTCCAAATGGGTTGAACTCTTAAACATAAGACCTGGAACGGGTCAAACTCCTTGAAGAAAACACGGGGGGAAGCTCCTTGACATTGGACTTGGCTATGATTTTTTGGATATGACATGAAAAGTACAAGCAACAAAAGCAAAACTAAACAAGGGCTACATCAAACTAAAAAGCGTCTGCATGTCAAAGAAAACAAAATGAAAAAGCAACCTAAAGAATGGGAAAAGATATTTGCCAGCCATATATCTGATAAGGGGTTGGTATCCAAAATATATAAGGAACTCATACAACTGAATAGCAAGAATAATAATGATAATAAGAACAAGGTGGTTAAAAAAATGGACGGAAGACTTGAGTAGACTTTTTTTCAAAGAAGACATCCAGATAGCTAGCAGAGGCATGTAAAGATGCTCAACATCACTCATCACCAGGGAAATGCAAATCAAAACCACCGTGAGAGATCACTTCACACTTGTTAGGGTGGTCGTTATCAAAAAGACAAAAGATAACAAATGCGGGGAGGCTGTGGAGAAACAAGAGGAGCCCTTGGGCACTGTTGGTGGGAATGTAAATTGGTGCAGTCACTGTGGAAAACAGTATGGAGGTCTTCCTCCATAAAAATAAAAAATAGAACCACCATATGATCCAGCGATCCCTCTTCTGGGCAGCTAGCCAAAGGAAATTAAACCAATACCTCGAAGGGATATCTGCACGCCCATGTTTACCACAACATTATTGGTTAAGAGCCAAGGTATGAAAACAGCTTTAGTCTCCATTGATAGATAAATGGATAAAGAAAGGGTGGTTTATATATATGAGGAATATTATTCAGCCTTTATAAAGAAGGAGATCCTGCCATTTGCAACAACAGGGATGAAAGTGGAAGACATGATGCTAAGTGAAATGAGCCAGACACAGAAAGAAAAATACTGTATGATCTCGCTTAGGTGTGGAATCTACAGAAAGTCGAAATCATAGAAGCAGAGAGTAGAACGATAGTTACCAGGGGTGGGGAGATGAGGAAATTGGGGCGGTATTGGTCAGAGGGTACAAAGTTTAAGTGTTGTAGGATGGATAATTCTAGAGATCTAACGTACGCCATGATGACTACAGCTAAGAGTACTTATTCTATGGCGGAGATTTGCTCAGAGTAGGTCTCAGAAGGTGCTCTTAGCACATACACACACAAAAAAGGTCACTATGTGAGGAGATGGGTATGTTTTTGTTTTGTTTTTTAAGATTTTATTTATTTACTTAAGAGAGACAGTGCAAGAGAGAGAGTAAGCTCGAGGAGGGCCGGGGGAGGGCAGAAGGAGAGGGAGAAGCAGACTCGTGACTGAGCAGGGAGCCAGATGGCGGGCTCCATCCTTGGACCCTGGGATCATGACCTGAGCTGAAGGCTTAAGCCTCCTTAAGCCACTGAGCCACCCAGGCGCTCCGAGGAGATGGGTATGTTGATTATTTTGACTCTAGTAATCATTTCACTATGTGCATGTATATCAAAACACCATGTTGTACACAATATACAGCTTTTATTTTAAAATTAAAAGTTCCACTGCTGTCAGCTTCAGGATGCTGCACTGTCCACTGTGATCCCCGTAGGCTAATGGTTCTCATGCCTTAACACATATTGGAATCACCTGAAATGTTTATTAAAGCAGATTGCGTGGCCCACTAGCAGAGTTTTGGATTCAGTAGGTCTTGGGTGCAGCCAAACTCTGCATTTCTAACAAGTTCCCAGGTAATGCTGGTGCTGCTGGTCGGAGCCCACACTTTGAGGATCACTGCTCTATACTGACACCTTTGTTTACAAAGAATATAGGCAAATGGTGTCTGCTAATAGCTGCCAGGAAACCACTCCCAGGGTTGCCAACAGCTGGTTTGAGAGAGATAATTAATAGGCCTGCTTGTACCAGTTAGGGTCCCAACTGGAAACAGATGGAACACTTCAATAGGATAATTCCCTGCAGCCAGTACGTGAACGTGCAAAGCTTGTTAGGCCCTGGGGTTTTGTACCGAAGACCCAAGCACACAGGTAAAAAACCTGAACTCTGCTCATCCCTGCACACACTCATTTAAAATAGCTGACACAAGGTCAAGTTAAGAGGTTACATCCATCTGTACTCCAGCTGAAAGGCCCAGGTAGGTATCCTAGCTGTATATTCTACAACTTTGTTGTTGTTTTTTTTCCCTAAGAGTACCTGGTAGCTTTGGCCTGTTGATCCCACTAATTCATCTTTACTCAAAGCATGACTCATAGGATTTTCAGTGTCTAGGAAAGCTTTTTGTGATGGGTCAGACTTTTATCTGGGTAGTCCCGTCTCCCTCCGTCTGAGCTATGGCCCATTTCCCTACAACCTACTGTAACAGCCTATTCTCACTTCAACACATGGGCACAGGGTCATTTTATTTCTCTCCGTTTCTGAACTTGAGGTTATATCCATTCCTGCTACCCTCCATTTCTCCAAATACCTGTCAAAAGGTATTCAACAGACACACTGACAGCTTTAGGTTATAGATGATCTCTATGTGGCCCTAATTATTACAGCATTTTCCATTGCTTGTTTCATTTTGGTATTACCTATTTTTAAAAGTAATATATTTTTAAGAAGAGCTTGCATAAAATATGTTTAAGTTAATAAGCACAGAACAAATATAAGCATCTAGGAACCCATTCCCTGTCTCAGGACTAGAATATTCTGTACCAGAATGTATCTCCCCATCACATCCACCAGCCTTCTCTCAAGTAGCCAACCTTTTTAAAAAAGAATATGGTATATCTTATGCATATTTTCCTAAGCAACATATTATTTAGCTTTGCTGGATTTTGAACAAACTTTCTACAATTTCTATTTCTCACTTCATACTTTCTAAAAATCATTCATATTGTTACATGTAACAATAGTACATTCATTTTCCCAGTGAAAATTTCACAATGTGAAGATACTGCAATTTATTTTTTCATTCTCGTTGCATTCTCTTGTTGTATGTACGCTTCCAGTTTTTTGTTATTATGAAAAAAACTGCTATAAATTTTGGGGGGCACCTGGCGGGCTCAGTTGGTAGAGTCTGCCACTCTTAATCTCGGGGTCATGAGTTTGAGCACCACGTGGGGTGTAGAGATTCCTTAAAAATAAAATCTTTTAAAAAAACTGCTGTAAATTTTCTTATAGGTTTCTCTTGGATATGTATTTTAGAGTGCCCCTGGGGTGTGCTAAACCTGGTGGTGGAATTGCTGAACTATGAGGCTATGTGCAGATTCATCTTCACAAGGCAAGACCCAATCGTTCTCCAACATACGTGCACCTATTTAGAGTCCTACCAGTACCGGATGAGAGTTCTTCTTGAGCCATATCTTCACCACCTTGGATATCACCAGACATCTTAATTTTTGCCAATATGGTTTGTGTATAAGGTATTTCACTGAGGACTTAACTTTCGTTTCTCTAATAACGAATGAAAGTTTCTCTTCTTAGGTACTGTATTAGTTTCCGAGGGCTGCCTTTACAAATTACCATTACCGGGTGGCTTGAAACGACAAAAATGTATTCTCCCATGGTTCTGGAGGCCAGAAGTCCAAAATCAAGGTGTCGGGACAGTTGTGCTCCTTCTGATGGCTCTCGGGAAGGATCCTTCTTGGCATCTTCCAGATTCTGGTCGCGCCAGGCATTCCTTGGCTTGTGGTTGCGTGGACCCAATCTCTGCCTTTGCCTTCCTGTGGTCTTTTAGCTCCGTGTGTCTCTTACCTGAATGTCTTATAAATCCACTTGCCATTGGATTTAGGCTCACCCGAACAATCAAGGATGATTTGAAATGATCAAGATTCTTCATTTAACTGTGTCTGCAAAGACCCTTTTTCCAAAAAGGTCACACTCACAGGTTTTAGGGATTAGGACATGGACAGATACTTTGCAAGCCATAATTTAACCCACTACATGTACAATCACTATTCATGTCTTCTTCCGAATTACTGGTTTGTGATTTTCCCCATTATTCTATTGAATCTTTCCTATTTTTCCATTGAGTCTTTTTGTTTTCGATTTGTAGGACTTCTTTATATTAAAGCTATTAATTTTTTTGCTAATTACATTTATTAAATGAGCATTATCCCAAATCGTGGATTGTATTTACACTTTTTAAAATGATGTCTTTTGGGGGCACCTCAGTGGCTCAGTTGGTTGAGCATCTAACTTCATCTCCGATCATGATCTCCGGGTCCTGGGATCGAGCCCTGCGTGGGAAAATCCCTGCTCAGCAGCGAGTCTGTTTGTCCCTCTCCCTCTGCCTCTCCCCCTGCTCATGCCCAATCTCTCTCTCTCTCTCTCTCTCTCTCTCTCTCAAATAAATAAATAAATTTAAATAAACAAATAAAATGTCTTTTGATAGACAGAGGTTCTTATTTTTATGAATTGAATTTCTCCATCTTTTCTTTCATGGTTAGAACATAGTGTGTCTTATCTAGTAAATCCTTCCATAGCCCCAAATAAATTTTTTTCTTACATTTTTTTCTAAACATTTTAACAATTGGCCTTAGAGCCTTACATCTTTAATTCATCAAGGGAAAATTTTTGTGCATAGTAGGAGCTAAGAATCTAATTTTACTTTTCCCCATGGAGGGGGATAACCAGTCCCCTTCATCCTGTCTCAGTGGCAGGAACAGGAGCGGATAGCTTACGATCACGTGACTGCAAGCTTGAGGCTGTCAGGCACGATCTGACATGACAAAGGGATTTTATGTTAAGGATACAGTCGACATTTAAGTGACAGCTTTATTATGGGGCACAATTCAACATATTTCAGTTAGAAAGAATAAGAAAACCCATTCCTGCTCTACTAACAGCATTACATGTATGTCGTCCTACAAGCCTCAACTAATATGACCTTGTATACACTTAAGTCTATCTCTAGTTAGGTTTAACTATCATTGCAAGTAACTTACAGTAGCTGTTTTGGAATTTGGAGTCTCATATTTACCAAATGAGATCACTAAATAAAGTGGTGCCAAGAAACACCGAGGTCATTAACTCTTTCTCACCCATCAGGGGAATGAATCAGCAGTGCCCTGTGTAGTTAAGGTAACCGTGGGCACAATTGGTTCATTCCATGCTTGTTCAATCAACCATGCAAATTAGCCAGTTGTGTGAGACCGTCCATTGAATTGATAATTTCATGTTTAATAAATTGCCTGCATACACACAAAGGGAAATCTATCTGAGGTCTCAAAAAAACCCAGTTTTACAAAATGCATTGTGTTTTTTTTTTTTCATACAAGGAAGGAAATATTACTTAAACTCAACCCATAATTTCTGGACTTCATAAAAACACAAGTTTTTCTTTAGAAATTCATAACTAGTAAAGACAGATTTTTATATACTGTGTCCTCTTTGACTCTGTTTTGGAATAGGCATTTGTTGGGTTAGAAACCTCTAGACCTGTTCTGTCCAAAATGGTAGCCATTAGCCACCTATGACTATTTAAATATAAATGATTCAAAATTAAGTAAAATAAAAAATTCAATCCCTCATCTTATACTAGCCATATGTCAAGTACTCAGCACCATACAGAATGGCAGAGATTGAACATTTCCACCTGCACACAAAGTTCTTTTGGATAGTGGTGTTCTAGACATTTTCTTCCACTGTATTTGTATGGCTCTAACATTCACGTAGTACTTTAAGGTTTTTCCATTCATGCTTATACTGAGCCTTCGCTGTGTTATTGGTAGGAAGCCATTTTTCCAAATTTCTTTATCTGTTGTTAAGCAACAAAATCCCCCCAACACAGCAGTTTAAATTAACAAACATTTATTATCTCACAAAGTTTCTGAGGGGTAGGAGTCTGGGAGCAGCTTCATTGGGTGATCTGGCTCAGGGTCAGTCATGAGTCTGCAGTCAAGCTATCTCCTGGGGCTGCATGCATCTAAAGCCTTGACTGGGGCTGGTGGATCCACCTCAGTCTTGGAGTTCCAAGTTAGTTAGAATCGTGGTTGTTGGAAGAAGGCTTCAGTTCTTCACTGTGGGGTTTAGCCTTGCCCCAGAGCAAATAATGAAAAAGAGAGAGAAAGAGAGCTCATTGTCTTTTATAACCTAATCTCAGAAGTGACATACCATCACGTAGGCTTATTCTACTGTCCCAGACCCTGGTTGGTAAGATGTGGGAGGAGATTACACAAAGGTGTGAATGTCAGAAGTGGGGATCACTGGGGCCCATCTTGTGGTCCAGCAGATCACATTGCTATTTATGAAGCTCAGCGACTTGCCAGGAAATGTTAGAGGCAAAATCCTCACTTAAATCCTCTTTCTTCTCCAGTACTCTGCCTTCACCCATTTAGGCACCACCTCAACCTCTTCAACAGTTTGGCTTTTTTATAAACCAGTGACAGACTAATAATGTTAACCTGCAAACATTACAGCTGAGATTCAAAAGGTCTTGGAAGCTTGATTAATAACAGTTGTCCTCTCCTTTGCTTTATTCAGGAAAAATGATTACAGGAGAGTAGAAACGACAGAAGGAGCCTGCTACTGACAGACTCCCTCCTGGGCCAAACTCTAGACAGGCCTCTTTAAGCCCTCTAGGCCTTGACCTTGGTATCTGTCCTTGTCAGGCCAGCATCACTCAGTTGTAGCAAGAAATCTGTTAAGTTGGCTGAGTCAGAATCCCCCACCCTGGGTATCTGATCGTCCCCACCATCTCCCAGGTAATACTGGATCACCTTGGCTGCCTTCAGCAAGAATCCTGTCCCATCCATTTGGCCGGAATCCTCTCTCATTCCCCTTGCCTTACAAAGATGGCTTTGTTCTTTGTCTACTCACACAGGAGAACAGAAGAGGCTTTTTACACATTGTTGCTTAGGAAAGGGAGACTATCTTCTTCCCTAAACATATAAAACAATAAAGCTGACTTAAAGATCACCATATCTTCAACCATAGCACATGTTAATTAAAAAAAATTTTTTTTTAATGATTCCATTTTAATAAAGGGCAAAGTATGGACGAAGTGGGCCATGGTGAATATAAACTGATTTTACTTTTGGGCTTGGCTTGGGATATTGGCAATTGGAGGAACAAATAGATACAAATTCCAAATGTCACGGATTTATTGCCAGTGGGCAATCCAGCTGACTGCTTTATCCTCTGATAATTATTTGAAATCCGGTTAACATTCACTGTAGATTCTAAGAAATTACTTCTGGGAGTTAATTACAAAAAGTATTGGGAAGTATGCTAAAAAGATTTTGGCACTTGAGAGGAAAGAACAGTAGGAATGAAGGAAAATATTTTAGTTGAATAAATAAAATTTCATGTTCTTATATTCATCTTCCTTATGGTAGAAAAATGGACAGTGTGCAAGACTGAATCATTTTGTATCTAAGAACTTCTTTCCCACCATTAAGGAAAAATCTCCAAGTGTCCTTCCATCTTGTCATTAGAGTTAGGCTCAGTTCCTATTGACCAATGAGTTGAGGAGGTATATTCACTTATTTTTTCTTTCAAACAATTCCAACTATATTTTAAAAAGGATTATCTAGCTGTGGGAGACGATGTCAGGTACAAGCACCCCAAATCCTGACACAATCCAGACTAAGTAAGATGGAAACTTATGATCTCCCATTAAAGAAGTCTTGAGTTAATATGGACTTCAGAGATGGTTGATTCAATGTCATTGAGAACCTTTATTTGCTTTCCCTGTTTTAGGTCTCATCCTCAGCAAGGAAGATAACTATAATCGTCCCAGGCATGACTTCCTAATCTGACAATGTCCAAAGAAAGACATAATGTCTCTTGTGGATCTCTCTTAGGAGAGAGAACATTTTTTTTTTCCCCCAGAAGCCTCCGGCAAACTTTCTCTAATAGCTCATTGACTGCAATTGGTCCACATACCCACGACCAAGGCTAAAGAACTACCCCCTGGGCTTAGATAGATCATCTTTTAGAGAACGGATTTGGGGGACTATTGAAATTCTCATTAAAGAATCCCTTTCCCAATAGTAATGGGATCCTTTAGTCTCATATTAGCTTTTATGACCAAAAAAATTCTACGGGGAAAAGGGATGGTATCATAATGGTCAAAAAGTATTGGTAGAGGGAATTTCCCACGTTGTCATATGGGAAAGTAAAAAAGAAAGAAAGGACACACTCGTAGTTGCAGATCAGGAAAAGGAAAAGTGAAGTATAAATTGAAATGCTGATCAGGAAATCCTGTGAGATAGTCCTTGTCAGAATTCACTGAGAACCATTGGTGTGTATTTTTCTGCTGTTCAGACTAAACAAGTTAAAAGCCAGACAATGATTTTGAATCAAAATGTGTTTAAGTGTATGGATATCTAGGAGCACCTAGGCGGCTCAGTTGGTTGAGCGACTGCCTTCAGCTTAGGTCATGATCCTGGAGTCCCGGGATCGAGTCGCACATCGGGCTCCCTGCTCAGCAGGGAGTCTGCTTCTCCCTCTGACCCTCCCCGCTCTCATGTGCTCTCTCTCTTGAATAAATAAGTAAAATCTAAAAAAAAAAGAGTATGTATATCTACCTAGAAAAATAGGAAAGCCAAACAAATAATGGGTGTATCACATATAGATACTCCTAAACACAATCAGTGATGCTCTCATTCTGCGATTAAAGGACCCACTTTTAAACAATTTCTTCTCCATACTCATTGTAGCTGCTGCAAAGGAGCATTGTTCTCCAGCCATCATTTGATAGATTCTCGTTCTCCTCTAAGGTTGCTTCTTGAACCACAACAACCACCTTGGTTCATAAAGGGCTCAAATGAGGTACAGGGTTTAGGAATTAGTGTATTAAATTGATAAAGAGTGTTACCTAATCTACCTAAACTTTAGTTGCTCATCTGGAACAAGGTGGTAGGGTATTAATTACTAATAACTTATAGGATTTTGTAAGAATTACATGAGATGATACATATAAAGAATTTGGAGCAGAGTCTGGGGCACTATTGGCTTCAAATCAAAGTTACTTTTTACTATTGGATACAAAGCCTCATAGCTGGGATGCAGCGGTAGGGTGAGAAATGGTGGGTAAATTTGAGGAGAATAATGATATTGTAGTCATTATCCACACTGTTTACTGGTATCTCTCACAACTGTCAAGGCAGGGTTTTTTTTTTTTTTTTGGCTTTTCTTGGAGATGCACCTTTATAAAGGAAAGTGAGACTCCCAAGTTCAGTAAGAACCAAATACATTAGATTTTATGTGGCAAAGATTAGACTCAAATCAGATCTACTGACGTTGAGTGCAATGTTCTTTCTCTTACCTTTTTGGACAAAGTATTTTAACAGTTTCTGAAAGATTCATTGCTTACTGTTCAAAAAGGTAGACTTGGGATCCTTCAGTCACTGAGCTGAGACGACATTGTTAAGAATTACATTTATCCAGCCAGATGCCTTCCCAAACCACTTGGGGATGTTGATTTTATCTTTGTAGGGACCGAATATCCACAACCAGCCAATTCTACTATGTGTTTATTCCTAAAATGAAGGTATACTTTTTTTTTTAAATAGTCATCCAGTAAGTGATTTGTAATGCCTCCAAATATTTGCCCAACTGGCCACGGCATCTGGAATTTCACCATTAGAATAAGATTTTACCATTGAGGTTTAGCTTTAAGAAAGCCCTTGTTACAGGGCACTTGGAAGCGGCTAGGAAAAGTAACATATTCATACCCATAGTTAACCACTACTCATTCTCATCAGATTGAGTAGTTGCCTGTTCTAATGGCCCCCTTGGAGAGTACAAGCCGATCCCAGAGGAGAGCTGTATTTGAATGCAAAGAGTGAAATAATTCCAAAGCTGGGGAAGCGGAGAGGGCGGAAGAAGGTGTTAACTCCCGGAAGTGTAGGCAGAAAGGGAGCAGAGGTGGTTGTGAGAGCAGGGACAAGGAACAGAGAAGTCAATCAGACTACTTAAAATTATTTAATCCTAGGACTAGGCCTAAAAGTGTCTTAGAAGTCTTTTCTGCTTTAAGTGTAGTGATTTTCCCTGGTTCTAGTATTCGGCAACCAAAGCAAACAATTAAAAGTCCATGTTAGGTCATGTTAATATTTCTTAATCACCAAACACACCTAACTCATTAAAATTCGAGTCCTTTGTAATTTCTCATAGCATTTTGTTGGTACTTGATAAATATTTGCAGAATGAGTGAATCCTTCTGTGATTCTGGTTTTTTGTTTTTGTTTTCATTTGTGTTTTACTTTGGAAGTAACTTAATATTGGGTGCATGAAAAACTGTAATACTTGATGTAGTGTTCCAAAAACAATAGCAAAGTCTATAATAATGCTGTACAATAGAATTCTCTGTCATGATGAAAATATTTCATCGGCCCTGGACAATAGATAGCCATTAGCCACAAGCTGATATTATATACTTGAAATGTAGCCAGTGAGACCAAAATAACTGAATTTTAAATTAATTTAAACAACCACTTGTGGCTAGTATCTACCTATTGTGTAGGAGCATACAGGTCTGGAGGTTGTTAAGTTTTCTGCCCCTCTCACTTTGTTTTTAAAAATAGCTATTTTGATTGATACCATCAATTCTAAATAAGTTCCTTTTGTTTGTGTTTTTTTAATGGAAATACTTTGATTTAACTATGATAACTCTAAAGATCAAATTGACTTGCACAGCAGCATCTGGTAAAAATTTATGTGCCTCATTAATAAGAACTTGTAATGTGTGATCAATTTCTAATTTCAACTATTGATGTAAAAGGAGTGAGCCTGTGTACTTGAAATAGTGAAGCATGAGAAGTGTGTCCTCTGCACTGACAGGCTGGCCTCCCAAACCAGTCTTTCTTTGGATTGCCTCCTCCCTCCTCAGGAATCTGGCACCTTCCGGCTGCCCTCTGGTCTGCAGAGGCCCCTAAGGTCCTTTCCCCAAATTCTCTGTCTCCCAGCTTCTCACTGCCTTCTCTCCTCCCTTCTAAATCAAAACGTATCTTGAATTACTTGTGATAATCTCCCTTTTACTCTTCCGAATTTTAAAGATGAGAAAGCTGACACACTGCGAAGGATCGGGAGAGTAAGAATACGGTTATTGATTGGCTACTGTGTGCTTGGCTTCTAGACACTTCCGATGATGCTCAGTGAAAGTGTTGCCCACAAGAATGGATGTCTCTCCCTGGTAAACACATGGCATTCAGTACATTTTTTTTGAATGAATAAATACACGAATGCATTCTTACCGTGTGAAACAAATACGATTCCTTATCACAGATGAAGACACTGAAATTTAGAGAAGTTATACGACTTCGACTTCCTCATACACAATACTCCAACATTTCATCTTCCTTGTCTCCTCACTGTTTAACCCCTTGCCTTGTTTCCTGTGTCCTCAGGGTTTTGCTCTTTACCCTGCCAAGAAAACGACCAGCTAAACAGACCAGAAGATTTACATCAATGGCTGCAAATGTACTGATAGAACCCACTCCCAGCATCCTCGCCCTTTCCAGGGTTCTCTGAATGTTAATGCCAACCTTCTGTGGGCAGTGTCAACTCACGGAAATGGCTCCTTGGGAATTTCACGCTGATCTCTCCTGATTTTATTTTGGTACTTTAGCGGCATTAAACACACACACACACACACACACACACACACACACACACACACACTCCACAGTAGGTATTTTTCCTGCGGTCTGGACGCTTACATAAAAACGATGCATTCATTTATAAATTTTATTTCAGGGTTGTTTGCATTTATCTTACTCTACATTACGAGTAGACGACTGATTTGTGTATTGGCCCCTTTCACTAGGGACGATTTGTAAGACATTAAAAATTGGCTCCTCCTCCATCTCTTCCCCCCACTCCTCGGAACCTTCTACGCTTCGGAGTACCGTGTAAAAACGTAGGCGCTTTTGGAAAGGATTTGAAAATTAAAATATGGCTCTGTGATTTTCAACACAAAGACCACAAACAGCGCTAGAGCACAAGAACTATTTAAAATATATCACATCCAGAAGTTGTAGGGCTACAAAGTACAAGTCGTCCAGGCCAGTGTGCAGAGACTGTTCTTGCTTCCGCCCTGCAAAAACCCGGCAGGCGACACGTCGCGACGAATTTCAGCTGCAGAAGAGGAAGAGCATCACCTGCAGTTCGACGCGTGGGAAACGCTGCGGGAAGGGGCTTGCAAGAAAGAGCACCAGAGAGGTGCGCGCCGCGGGGCTCCGGGGCAGCTCCGGTGCCGAGTGCGAAGAACGCCAGCGCTCGGCAGAGCCGGGGAGACGCCGCACGGTGGAGAGGGATACACGCCTCCGGGTAGACAGCGCTGCGGCACTGGAGGCCGCCCCAGCCCCGAGCTCGCCCGCTGCTACTGTCGAGGAGGCGGACCCCGCAGGAGAATCCCGTCCGCGCCGCGGGGCGGGGGGGCGAGGCGGGGCGCTGACGTCACCTCCCCTCCCCCACCTTCTCCAAGAGGGAGGGAGTGGGGAAAGAGGCAGTGATCCGCCGCAGTTCCCGGCCGCAACTCCTAAACTCGGCGGCTTGCTGCCTGGACATGTCCTGACAAACTTGGCTTCTCCTCGGCCCTATTCCGTAGCCCTAGCGCACTCTGATTTCGCCTCCTCTTAGTGCTCAACTTTCCACCCAGGACGGGAACCTCCGGAGATGTGGCCACCTGGGTCCGGGCAGCACGGGCGGATCGCACTCTCGTTGGGGACATGCTGAAGATCGGAGGGAGGCAAAGTTGGTACTTCAGATACGGCTTTTAACAAATATCCAAATTGCTTGGGGATTACGGAGCTGCCGAGGACTTTAAAGCCAGCACCCAACGACTCGAGTGCCTGGACTGGTGAGTTCTTTGTTTAGTATAAGCCTTTTGTATTTAAGTTTAAATGTAAATGAAATTACGTGGGGTGTTTGGCCCTGAGCTAGTGCGGGGAAGCGTGTGCATCCTCCAGGCTTTCTGCCTGGCGAGCCGCACGCCCCTCTGGTTGTACATGGCTCGGGAATGGAAAGATCAGTCTGCACAGGTTTTGGAATTCATAAAATACATACATACCACTGTTCAAAAGAACTTGAAAAGCTATGCTGTTTGTGCGTTATTTTGAATGTAACTTATTATAGAAATGGTGCCCAGGGAGGGCGCAACTCGGGGCCGCGCGATCTGCAGTGGCGCAGCGCCCTCTAGTCCGGACACCCGGCAAGGCGCGCGGTCCGTGCTGGATTCCGCGCGCGGACAGAGAACTTGGACCTGCCGGGCGCTCCTGGGACGTGGGCGTGAGCTCGCAGCCTTCACTTACCACCCACTCCGGCCCATTCGCTATCTAATTTTCAAATACTAGCTTGGGTGGACTGGTTGGAGAGGCGGTGCTGGAGGAAAGCGTTTTTGTTTTCGGGAACCGTCCCCTATTCCCCTAATTTCCAAAAGCCTTTGGGGACAGGGTTAGGGAGGGCCAACAATCGAAAGGACAAACGTGGAGCTTGAACTACATTTCTCTTTCTTGTGAAGGTAATTCGATGGTAGCAAAGAGGCATCTGTATTTCGTTTCGTTAGGGCTAAAGGAGCAGAAAAACGTAGCAGCTCCAGAGTCTGAAATCTCCATCTCTGGCTCTCGGCTGTTCCTGTGGCGAAAAAGTGCAACTTCTTCCAGGCAATTAGCTTTCGCAGTGAGCCTGGAAAATCGGGATTCCCAAACAGATGTTTTAGTTCGAGTGAGGGTTTTTACTTATTAATGAATGGTAATTTTCTTCAGGAATTTTTTTGTGTGTGTGCCATTTAAGACATCTTGTGATTTTATGTTACGGGATGATGTCTTTTTACTTTTTACTGCTCTTCTTTCCCCTCCAACTCTCCCTCCCTCCCCCAGCAAACTGTTGGCGTCTGTGATTTATTGAATTAGAATTCGGCAAGGGGCGCAAACCGGTAGAGCTTGGAGATCAGGTCACCTATTTTCGAGGTGTTCCGAGTATAAAATTGACCTGTAACTCCAGGAGCACTTTGCGCATTTATGGCCATGGCCAAGTGTTTGGATGATGGTGTTTGCTGGGTGTGTGAATTTATCTGTATTCCAAATCATGGGCAGGGAATACACCACATACTCTTGGTGCTACGAATCAGCACATTCATTCTGCAGGCATTATTTTTCCTTCGCAGCCATAACCTGCTAGACACCTTTATTTTTTCAAACACCTTCTTTAGGATGGTTTAAGAAGACACTGCATTAACTTTGAACCAAGGAATTTCTCTCTTTAACCCTAGACTCCCTCGCCCGCATCTGCCTCGCAGTTCCCCCTGCAGACCCCTCCACCGGTTCCGGGGAAATCAGATCTCTTTGTCCTCACAGTGTTAAATGTTCGAGTCCCACAAACTTTCCGAGGTCATGTCGGCCCTCTTCTCTGGGCTGTTTTCCAATGCCCAGGAGCACTCCGGGCTTCGGCCAAGGCTCAGCTGTGTGGAGCCCGCGTCTGGAGATTTGCTGGCGCTGAGGCTGGGCTCAGAGCCTCTGGACCCCGGACTGCGCGCTCGGGCTTTGGGGGAGGCTGGGCTTCCCGGAGCCGGGCGTCCGGACGCCCGGGGCTTCCCCTTCTCCCCAGGGAACTTGTAGTTTCACGTTAGACTGGGTTCACAGATTGTGGGGTGGACTTGCCGGCTGGGAAAGCGCACCAAGGCGGCACAGCAGCTTTTTGTCCCGCAGACGTGGGAGTCTGGGTTGTCCGCCGGAAGAGGCCGGCGTTGGGGTTCGTAACCAGGGTCGGGGAGGTTATGGGGTTTAACTAGCTCTGCACAATGAAGAGGCGGAGGAAGCGCTTTCATTTTCCCTGGATCTTCGTGTAGACTGAAGAAGGAAGTAGATCCGATCTAACTGCATTCCTTTTGAGACCTTTTGGAAGATTTTATTCCACCGAGCAATTGCAGACCCAGAACAGAGGCTTTCAAATGCAGATACAGGAATTCCCTGAAGGTTCTAGAGAATCTAAAGGGAGCCGGGGGAAGCTTTAGTAGCCTTAGCTGGCTTTTTTTTTTTTTTTCTTTTTTAAAGCTAAACTGTTTCCCCTTTCCAGAAACAGAAAACATTCCATACTAATTCCCTGCACAAATCTGTGTAATAGCCGTAACTAACAGCCGCACTAGAGCAAGCCCCACACTGTTCCTCGGAGTGTCGCAAGATCACCCTGGACACTCGCTTGTCTCCTCGGGAGGAATTGGCGGCTGTAGCGGCAGGGGATCACTGACCGGTGGCGGGGAGTCGTTGCCCGGGACCCGCGAGCTCAGAGTCTGGCCGCCAGGGAAAGTCAGATCGAGTTTCCGCGCGGGAGAAACGAGCGCCGGCGCTCGCGGGCGTGGCTGCGGGCGGAGGGATATATTCCGTGCCGGGCGCGTGAGGCGCCGGTGCCGAGCCGGGCGGCCTCGGAGCGGGGTGCGCGGACGACGAGCAGTGGCCTCGGAGCGGGGCGCGCGGAGAGCGAGGGAGGGCCGCCGACACCATGCGGACCCGCCGGCCCAGTGAGGCCCCCTGAGGCCCCCTGAGGACCCGGCCCCCACTCGGGGGTGCGCTGAGGCGACGAGGCGCGCGTCCTCGAGAGCGCCGCTGCCGCTTGGGGCCAACTTTGCTGTAAGTTTGCTGGAAACGAAGTTGGGGCTGGAGGGCGGGTGAACGAGGGGCGCAGCGAGGCGCCGGGGCTGCCAGTGCGCGGCCGGGGCCGGAGCTGTCTGTGCCCGGGAGGCATGCAACTTGCTGCTTCGGGGTGGCGGACTTTGGGCTGCATTGGTGCGTTTCCCTCGCTGTCCAGCCCAGGACCGCGCTCCCGTGGGTGCTCTGGGAAATGGGATGCAAGCAAGCTCCGCTGGAAGGTGGTATAGTGCGGCGGCGCCTGCCCACTTGAAAAGTTCGGGACGGGCTCGGGATTCGGACTTCTCTGGGAGGACGCGGGGGCGGAGGGGTGGGAGGGGGATAATTTGCAACGTGAACCGAATGGTAATTTTCGAGCCGAGTGCTGCTGCGAGCCGGGTGCAGGCTGCGGCGGCGGCCCGGGCTGCAAGGGTCTGGTCCTGGAGCCATTGCTGGAACTCAAAGCGGCGGCCGTGGCGCGGGGGTACGGGGCGGCGGGAGGGCGAGGACTTCCGCTGCGCCCGGGAGCTTGGAAACTTCACCGCCGCGCCCCGCTCGCTGTCCCCGGTAACTCTCGTGCCTGCTAATGACTTAACTGATCTCGCCCCTAGGTTAATTCTTCCAATTTATGAGAGAGTCCCAGCGTAGGTGAGATGAAAGGAGAGGCCAGTAGCCAAAGAGATGGGATCTTTGAAATGGAGTCCCAGAGTTCTCTTAGATGTTTTGTGCCCCGAGGGAGCGCTGCTCTGGGGGTTAAGTACTAACTGGTTGAATGTAGATAGAATAGGTGCGATTGATAAATTGCGGGGCTAAACTTTTATTAGTTTTTTTTCTAGAAGAGAAACTTGTAAGGTCTTTTTTTTTTTTTTTTTTTTTTAAGAAAGGGATTCTCAATCTTCACTGCTTTTTCTTACAGTGCTTTCTTCCAGGAAGCTAACTTTCTGTTGTCTCCGTGAGATTTTTTTGTTCCCACTGATGTGAATTGCAGAGCATTGAAAACAAGGACGCAATTGTATGCATTAGGAAAGTAAACTCTATTTTTTATGCACTTGATTTTTTTTTTTTTTTTGCATGTGTTTGAACTGCGGTTTCATTAAGTGGCTTTTATTAAACAACTCTGGTGCTTGGTAGATTTTATTTTCATTTTTTACTGGGTATTTACAGTGAGTATTAAGATCGGAAAAAATTAAAAGGCATATCTTCATTTTTTATCTTTAATAAAGGCAGCTTTTTTTTTTTAATAAAGGCAGCTTCTTAAGGCTTTGTATGTTTGGACACGGGTTTCAATAGTTGGAGGTATCTGCACGTGTTAAAAGTAGGGTATGGTAGTATTTTTTCCATATTCTTAGAGTTGTGGTTGTTACCCAACATGTCCAGTTGTTAGTTATTCATGAAAATGTGTTTTTGCAGTTGTATAGGTTAGTACATATAAAATATATGATATTTGGCTTTATCTTTGAGTTTTAAAAGAAGAGCTCTGGTTCCACAACTAGAATTATTATTCCTCCTTATTGTAGTATTAAACTTTAAGATGGATTTAAAAATACTTGAAGCATTACATAATTTTTTAAAAAACAATTGATATAACTCTAAGTTAAGCCAAACATGGCATTTAACAAGCTCAGCGTAAGGTTGGATTTCAATAAAGTGTGCATTTGTGCACCCATTTCTTGAAAAAGGACTATCTTAAATGAGCCAAATTCTTTTGTCACTCTGAAAGGAAGCAAGATTGTTAAAGGACTTTAGCATTCAGGTCACCTGTATATTCCACCTGTATATTCCTTGTATCTTTTAATTAGTCACTAGAAGTCCCCCCAGTGGGTTATCATCATGTTAATAGATCATTTAGTCCATGTTGTGGACAAATGCCAAAAGGGGAATCTGAAAATTAGGCGTAAACTGTTTTCGGTCCCTAGCTCCCCTGCCTCTCTGGTGTGTATGTCTGTAGACTTAGCTCTTGAGCCACCTCTGAAGCAGTTATTTCTTTGAATGTTAGAGGTGAAAGGGATCTTACCGGTTATTTAACCTCCCTATCAAGTCGGCCACCACCTGTTTTCCACCCAAGTTTGGCTCATTTTACATAGACTCAGTAAACTGAAACAAATTAGTGCACTATTGTTGCATTAAATGTTGTCTCAGTGGCCTAATTTGTGGCCTAAAGGACCTGACTTAATAGCAGGAACCATAAGGCAAGGTGTCTGTTTAATCTTTATGAGTGGGAAATTGCAGTAGGTAAGCTTTCTTTTGACCACATTATATAGATGATGAGGCCAAATTGTATTTTTTTTTCTTTTGGTCTCACTTAATTGGTCAATTTGCAAGTGTTAGGTTATCCTTAGGCACTGGAAAGGAGTTTTTGAAATGAGTGATCTAGGTCATTCATTTAAGATCCGTTCCTTGCCATTTTGTCTTCTGATTTCAAAATGTAGTCCATCGGATGAAGAATCTGTGTATTTCACATTTTAAACTTTTTAAAAAAACTTGCCTTTCTTTAAGCCCCAGATTTAAATATATTGCCAAAATTCTTGCTTAATCCCAAAGGCTTATTATATGTGTGGATATATATTTATAATTAAATGTCTTTTTTACAAAGTATTTAGGAAAATCAGGCAATATTTAATCCTTATCCTTCATAGACTATTCGAGCAGAGAGCTTCCACATAAGCTCTGCATGGCAGAAACTGATCTGGCATCTCCTGTAGCCAATTTGGAAGCATTTTGAGGTGGGTGTTGGTGACCTCTTTCTTAGCTGCTAGAAATCAGAGCCATCTCTAGGGTAGCCATCTGCACTGTTGTAACTGGCCTGGTGGTTGCACCTGGATTTTCTGTTAATTTCAGAAGGATGGATGTATATTTTCCCATGTTATCCCTCCTTCCCTTCCCTCCCCTCCCCTGCTGGAGTCCTGCCTCCCATTCTCCATCCATTCATGAACTCAGCAACTATGGATCTCCTCTGTGCCGAACATTGGGCCAGACACAAGATACAGAGTGAAGAGATCACATTTCCTACCCTCACGGAGCTTACAGTCCAGTGGGGGAGAAGGACAAATAAGCAGTCGGTTACATCCAGCATGATAAGAACAGAGTAGTTCATCCTAGCACCTTGGTGAGCTGGGCAGGGGCGGGGAGGTGGATGTTAGCTTGAGCTCTGAGGGAAGAGTGAATCAGAAGGGAATAATTCAAGGACAGGAAATGACGTCTGTAAAGCAAATTGTAGAAACCTTAGTTGTGACATGATTTGTGGCATGCTGAAGCATACCGTGTTATCATTAGGAAAAGGGTTGGTTGGTTTATTATAAATGCCTCTTCGATCCCGTTTTTACATGACTTTTTTTTTTTTTTTTTTTTTTTTGGTGCCAGTAGAACGTAGAAAATCCGTGACCTGGGCTTACATTGGTTTATAGAGAGGGAGGGTAGTTTTTGGGGGGCAGGTGTTAAGAAGGGAAGGAAAGAAAGAAATGTAGAAGACAGAGGTGACAACTAAATGTGAGGAGTGAAGGGCAGAAAAAACAATGTTTAGCTTATCTTTTATAAGAAGGCAGGGGATGGAGATCTTGCAAGTTTAGAACCCTCACCACTAGGTGGTGTCATCTGCTCCGGACAGCTTGGTTGTTCCAGCCTGTGGGAAGTATGCCTTTTTCGTTTGAAATAGAAAGTAAATTAATTAGAGATTAAGTTAGTAAAGTAGTTAGAGGTAAAATTATCAGAGGTCTTTGATACAAGGCTAAGAAGAATATACTTAATAAGCAGGCTAAGGGGGAAACACTGAATATTTGCAAACCAAGAACTAATGTTGCAAAGAAGTTTTTGTGAGATTAATGTGATTGCCCAGCGTTGATAGGCTAAGTTAGTAAGGGAGCCAGAAAGCGGGAATACTGGAAAGCTAGGATATGTTGTGCCTGAGCAAATACAAATAAGAACTAGGTGGCAGCAGCTAAAACGGAAAGGGAACAATTTTGAGAAATTGAGGGGAAACAAATGTCCAGTCTCGATAACTTTAGATATGGAGGTTTGGTAGTTAGAAATAAAAGATCAGCTTGTGTGTGAGAGAGGGAAGTGGTGGGTGCAGGGTGGGGAGGAGAGAAGCGTCTCCCTGGAGGGAGGAGGCTGTAAAGATTTTAGTACAATCTCTAGCTTTCCAAATAAAGAAATGGAATCCAAGGATTAGGTAACTTCCTTGAATCCACACAGTTGGTCAGGGTTCAGAGCCTGGGCGAGATCACAGTTTTTATGTCTGCCAGCCCCTTTTTTCTTATTTGATTTCTTAGGCTGCAAGCCTGAGTGATTTGTGACTTGGGACGTGGTGAAACTTCACTGGCATAGAAATGTGCAATGGAATAATAGAGTGGAATGGCTGGTATTTTGCAATTGGGAGTGGGTGAAAGGCTGGGTCCCAGAGATCTGATGGTAATCTCAGGAGGGGTGTTCCCGCTCTTGAGGGAGGGGAAGGCTGGAATGTGGGATTCCAAAGTAATCCTTTACAGCCAGGGCGTAGTGGGTGAGGTCTTTAAGGATGATACCTTGTGCCTGTGTAAAAAGAGTTGGAAGACAGAAGTTTGTAAATGACAAACTTGAAGGCGAAAGAGTGTTGAGAATCAGGAAAACTTAGTGTCATTCATCGTTTTACGTGTTGTGGATTGCCATGTTTTAGGCAGTCTGTGACACATAAAGGACACAGCAGTATCGGGGAGGGTGTGGGTAGTGTGACATTGAGTCAGGGAGTGCTGAGAAAAGGGCATCTGATTTGACATTGGCTTTGACTTGTGACACGGGGAGAAGCTGTTTGTGAGGCCCTGGAGAGCTCTTGAGGGGAGAAATGGCCTCTTTACAGGAGGCAGAAGTCAAGGGAGCCCTGAGCCGGTACGTTTTTAAAACTTTGCCTGAACAAGAGAGAGAAACCTAAGATGTGAGTTTGAAGGAAGTGAAGGTTTGAATGAAGTTTATTTTCAAGTAGGGACGAACTCTGTGTGTGTGTGTGTGTGTGTGTGTGTGTGTGTGTGTGTGTGTGTGTGTGTGTGTGTGTGTGTGTGTGTAGACTCTGTGAAAGGGGCTGGTTGAGAAGGGGTCATTTGAGTGTGATTCTTGAGAGGAGTGATAATTTAGGGAAGAGCATCAGAAGAGGCAGAATTTTATGGCCTCACAGGGGGTCTTTATTTGTAGCTAGGGTGGGTCCCATCTCTTCGGAGAGGTGGGGAGAAGGGAGAATAGGGGAACAGAGCATTTTAAGGGAGGAAGAGGAGGGACTCTCCCTGGTGACTTTGCATTTTCTTACTGTACAGGGAACCGTTCGCATTCCTGATCCATTATTTAGTGAAATACCTGTACGTACGCTTGAAAATAACCATAATCCTAATTTGACCAGGAGTAAAACTTGACTAATTTGGGAGTGGAGGAAGTGGCCAGTGTTAATTACCGGCTACCCTGCCAAGGTGACATTTAAGTGATTTCTGCTTGCAGAGAAAAATACATCAGGTGAGATGATCTTAAATCACAGGGGGTGAACTGTGTTTTTGGAGCTTCTTGGTGAGCACCGTTTGCCCTGGAGCGTGGGTGAGGAGAAAGTGGTTGGAGGGTGAGTAACGGGTAGTGGTCATGTCTTGTCTGGAAAAAGAGGAGAGAGGAGTGACTAGCGAGGCATCCCTAGCCCAGCCGGAAATGTATACGCCTTGGGTGTTCTCCTGGCTTGTCTTTCATGTCACAGTAGCTCAGAACAGCCAAAGACCATCCTCTTAGGATACCCACAGACATGTTTTATAGATTCATATAGAAGGTAAATTACATAGCAGATTTTATATAGAGGCTACTTAAAAATTAAAAGGTCTCCTTAGCTTAAGGTTTTAAGTACTGGAAAAGAGTTCTCAGGTGCTGAGGGGAGAGACGTGGAGTTCTCAGTTGTCAGTATTAGTAGTTTGGAGACCGCTCGGAGTTAGATTGGAATTGGTTGTTGATCATTTGAAGGCAATATTTAAATCAAGTCATTGCTAGAGTAATCAGACGTACTGCAGCTGCAATCAGAACTAACAGCATGCAGCATTACCAGAAGCAGCTAAGTGATATATACCAAGCCTGATAAGGCTGCTTTTCCATTCTGGATTCAAAGCTGGGCCCTCCACCCCTATTTTTACTGACAGACGTCTTAACATGGCTTAAAAGATCTGGTATGCACCCAGAAAATAAAGACCCCTCCATTAATTTTTCAGTGTAACAATGAAAACTTTTAAAAGTCCTGTGCTTGGTTATTATAATTCATTAGGAGAGTGAATTTTTTTTTTCCTCCTGTCAATGTTATGAAGTTGCGAATTGGTCATAGCTGAATAACAGACTTACTTAGGACACGATCTTTTTTTCTGACTCTAATTAAATTATTTTAGAGGCCATTAAATACTTAATATACTATATTTTTAATAAGAGTCAGGTACATTTCATGTTGTTCTCTTTAACGACTTTGTGACATTTTTCTTTGAAAATGTGGGTATCTTCCATGCAGTTTGAGACCTCTTCAAAAATACTTTAAAAATGTGACGCTATTCAAACTGAACATCAAGCTCTGAATTTCGGTAACAGTTCAACTCAGTGACGCTCTTACTGCTACTGATACAAAATGGGAGTATGTGGGAGAGCACGCTGAGGGAGAACACAGTTCTTCGTGTGAATATTTTCGTGTATTTTTGTCATCACGCGTGGAATTGATACTGTTTCCCTGTGGCGTGGAGGACTCATGGGCTGTTAAGAATTGGGACCTCTAAATAATAAATGTACAATATTTAATAGAATTTATGCTTGTGTAATGCTGTGTCCCATCTAATCATGTCTTGGGAGCAGTTGAAACATTTCTGAATATTCAGCTTCAGATCTAAGTATTTGAATTGATGTGGTTATGTTCTCAGCGCCGGGGCTGGGGCTGTATTCTGTTTTGTGAAGAATGCGTGGTCACGGTCATTGACTTGGAATACTTGACATGGAGGTCTCCCTAATGAAGAAATATGAGCATCTTAATACCTGATTACTACTAGAAAAGTTATTTTTCTTATTTATGGATTTTCAGAAATCTATGCTAAAGATCTTTCAGCTTTGGACTTGAGGCCCTTTTCTGTGAGGGCTGAACTAAAAGTAAACACTCTTGGTTTTCACTTTGGAAAATGCATAGAAGAAATCCTAACTTACTGTGAGTTCAAGGAGTATGATCACCTTCTAAATATCAAAGTGTAGCCTTCGGCTAAAATCATTTTAATTTTCATAAGCCTGAAGTCTAGGTAATGTACTTTTCAGATGAAATGGTATTAGTATCTTTCTGGGTTTTTTTCCTTCCCCCTTCAACCTTACGGTTTATTTAGCATAGAGGAACAACCACCGTTTCTTGGATCGTGGCATTTTATAGCAGGACCTGAGTTCACAGTTCTGGGGTACGTTACTGAAGGTTAACAATATCTCCTGCTTAAAAGTGGATTTTTTTTTTTACCCCTGATCAAAAGGATTGCCTTTAACAGTTGATTCTAATCACAGCGGCATTCTGTCAGCCAGGTTGTCAGGAGTCAGTTCTGGGGTCGGAAAGGTTTCTGTGATGAGTGTGGTCCAGCAGGTGTCCTCCAGCTTTGAGACGTCCCTGACAAGAACTGGCGGGCGGGTTGAGGAGGGTGGTCCAGGCCTGGGAACGGGGCTGTGGGAGAGGAGTGGTGCAGGCGGAGCCCATGGTCCTGCCGAGTGGCCGAGCTGTGGTGGGGAGAGAACAGGTGCAGTACGGGGGGATGTGTTGGGTCTCCCCTCGGGCAGGGTTTACCGCCTGAGAGGGCATCCAGGGCCAGCCAGCAGTGTGTGCGGCAGCATGGGACCAGCCGGTATTTATGGGTCATTTCCGCGTTCCGTGTTAGGCTTCGGCGACTCAAAGATTGTTGGACCTATCCTGACTTTACCACGCCACCATTTCCTGCTTCTCCATCAGTGACCGTGTCCTGTCTCCGGTGCTGGTTCTTCTCCTCCTCTGTCCTCCAGGTCTTGGGGAGCATCAGGGCTTGGTTTTCTTCTCTTCCGCATCTGTGCTCTCTCACTGGGTGATCTGATTCAGTTTTGTGGCTTTAAACAGCATCTTTTGTATTTTCGGGCAACTCTCAAATCTGTGTCTCCACGCTGGACCTCTCCCACCCATCTCCCTGCCCACTTGAAATCATTGCTTGGGTAACAGTGAGTATTTCCACCTCAGCTTTCCCGAACTGATCTCCTGATCTTAATCTCTAGATCCTGTTCCTCTCGGAGTGCCTGGCAGCTCCTTTCTCCATGCTCAGCACCCAGTCCTTGGAATCTTGATACCTGTCTCCTTTCTCCCCTCTCTCTTCTTGCTCCTCCCCCCCCCCCCCCCGCTGCCCCTCCAATTTATCCAGAATTTGACTGCTGCTCCCCACCTCCAGCACTAGCATTTCTGGGCTAAGCCACCAAGGCCTGTCACCTGTTAGTGCAGTAGCCTTCTAACTGGTTAGTAAGTGTGTACTAGTTCACTAGCTGTGACGAGTGTACCATAATAATGTGAGATGTTAACAACAGGGGAAACTATCTTCATAACTTTTCTGTAAATCTAAAATGCTTCTAAAATTAAAAATTTATAGAAAAGAAAATCTCCCTTAATGCTCACCCCCCCCCCGCCCCCCCGCCCCGTGCCCTAGCCACAGTGGTCTCTGCTGTTTCTCTAACTCTTACTGCTTCTCTCCTGGAGGTGATTTTGAGCCCCAGGGAACATTGGCAATATCTGGAAACTTTTTTTGGGTGGGGGGGAGTGTGGAGTGAGATAGAGGAGATGCAACAGGCTTTTAGTTGGGTAGAGACCAGGATAATACTGAACATCCTAAAATGCATCCTGTGCCTTTTGAATTTAGGGTTTTCTCTTTCCCTTCAGATTCCTGACCATAGTCTTGTGCCCTTCTCTATTTTTCTCCTATCATCAGCATGTGATACACTCTTTCTTCGCTTCTCACCAGGAAACATGTCTTCCATGAGGATTTGTTGCTAGTTTGGCTCACTTTTTTTTTTTTTTTAAGATTTTATTTATTTATTTGACAGAGAGAGAGACAGCGAGAGCAGGAACACAAGCAGGGGGAGTGGGAGAGGGAGAAGCAGGCTTCCCGCGGAGCAGGGAGCCCGATGTGGGACTTGATCCCAGGACCCTGAGATCATGACCTGAGCCGAAGGCAGACGCTTAACGACTTGGCTCACTTTTGTATCCCCAGCAGCTAAAATTATTCCTAGCACATAGCAGGGGTTCATTAAATACTCACTGAATGAATCAAATAATTGGGCGAGGAGAGTGAATGATTGATACAGATACCATGCACCTATGCTAAAAAATTCAGATAGGAAAGTGAAAATGTAGCATGAACATTTCCCCAGCTGCCTGTTCTCCAGAAGTTATCACTGTTGACAGTTTATTTTTTTATCCATCCAGAATTTTTATGTTCATTTTTCAGCACATTCGTGTCCCATGCACACAATTCATCTCCCGTCCCTTTTTACAAACATAAATGGGATCAGTTTCGTTTTGCCAGTTAACCTATCTGGACGATCTTCACATAGCAACATGTAGAGTGCTGTCTTACTCTTTTTAATGGCTGCATAATATTTTATATGTAGAATTAAGCAAAAATAGTTTAATTGCTTGCAATAGAATCCTGGCATAATGCTTTGTTGTAAAGTAGATAGCAGTAATAAATCCTGTAAAACAACAGATAGTACTCGTTTAACATCAGCTTTTTTAAGTGTTCATAAAAAATATTTTCTCTCTATGTGTGTACATACACACACACACATATATACACGCATATGTATTATTCCTAGTTTGTTAATGCCTCAGGATCAGGAAATAGTCTTTAGTTCCACGTACCTTACATGGTAGCAGATCCTCAATACCTGTAGGTTGAATTGAAGTTTTCCCTTGTTTTGATAAAATTATTGGGTCATTACATAATTAAAACTTCCCTGAATATTAGAACTGTTGACCAAATGAAGAGATTGTTTGGGGGGGAAAATCATTTTCTTATTTTATTTAAATGATGGTTGTTCTCCTGGAAGCCAAAAATCTGTGTAAATCTCCTGACTTTATCTGCTGAGGATATGGCGTGATGGCTAAAGAACCAGGTAGGGTGCCCAACTGCAGCATAATTCAGTATCAGTCAAGCTTCTTACTGCTTTGCGCCTATCAGGGCTTCTCTCCTTTTCTCCCCTCATAAAATGACTAATGGGGCAATGTTGGCAATGGCGCAGTTAGGATACTGTAAATTAATGCCGCTGTGCTAATTTCAGCTGACCTTTAAACCAACCCTCCAGTCTATTGCCTCTTTCACCTTTGGGTTGGACTCCCATCCCATGAATCTTCATCGGAGAGTTACTTTGCCAAGGTGCAGTGCTGCCCTCTATTGAGCCCTGGGATGTTTTGTGAGGCTCAGTTGACTTGCAGGGTGCATTTGTTGGCATGGAGAGGAACAGTTGGTCTGAAAGTAATTGTCCTGCTCAGCCCAGTGGCCTGCCTTTCTTCCCATGTGAAAGGCAACCCTGTCTCAAATGCCCCCTTGCCCTCTCTCTCACCCTCCGACCTTCCCACAGCACCCGCCATCTTGCAGCATTGATGGGCCCTCTCCATGTGTTTAGTTTAGATGCTTTAGCTGTGTGTGTATGTGTGTGTCTTGTATTTAGTTGTGAACACTGGTTGTTGACAGCAGTGGTGAGAAAACATTGATGGGGTTGGTGAAATCTGCTTTGCTGACTTAAGAAAAGTTCTGTTTGATATTAAGCTGCTGGTTTCCCATTGGTAAATGGACTCTTTTTTCTTTTTTTTTAAGATTTTACTTATTTATTTGACAGCGAGAGAGGGAACACAGGCAGGGGGAGTGGGGGAGGGAAAAGCAGGCTTCCCGCTGAGCAGGGAGCCCGATGTGGGGCTCGATCCCAGGACCCTGGGATCATGACCTGAGCCGAAGGCAGACGCTTAATGACTGAACCACCCAGGCGTCCCTAAATGGACTCTTTTGACTCATGTTGGTCTAGAGGTGATCTCAGTATCAAAATGATCTAATTATTTTATAATTATTTTAATACTCCGAAGTAGTTATATAGTGCTAAGTGAGACAATAAACCCTTACATTTTATAGGGAGTGAACTTAATTACTCTTCTAAAGAAATAATTTCAGGATAAACTTTGAAAGGAGATGACAGAATGTCATTATGGGAGGTCATATGAAACCACCTTTAAGAGTTTTTGTTGTCCTAAATTAATTGTTCAAAGCTTTTGTGCTTAGGATACTGTAGTGGCATTAAATTCGTGAGCTTTGGGGCATTTAATTTATTGTATATGAGTAAACCCAAAAAATGTTTGTTCTCTCCCTTTGTTAACAATTGGTTATATTTGCTTTGAAGATATAAGTATAAGAATGCAACTTAGCTGTTACAGTTGGCAGTCTTTGATCTGATGTTTCTTGTAGTTCTTTAACTCGAATCATCAAAGTATGAGAAAAAGATTTTTCCTAAACTTAGTAATTCCAAACGTGTTAGAGGTATTGAGACTTGGAAAACAGAAAAAAACAACAAAAAAACCCTAATAACTATTGCATTTATTCATGTTTCATACAGATGTACAATACTTTATTAAAATGTAAGGTCCCAGACAAGCTAACAGAACAAATTTACACTGTTTTGTTTATTTTATTTCTCTGAGGTCATGATTCTTATTTCTTTGTTCGGTTTTAGGTTCCTGAGGGTTAAGCGATGGGGAGATCCCTGGTCTTGCTTCTGCTTCTCCTCCTCCTCCTGCAGCATTTTGGAGATGGTGACGGAAGCCAAACACTTGCCCAGACGCCTCTCCAGTTTACGCGTTTCCAGTACAACGTCACGGTGCACGAGAACTCTGCAGCGAAAACCTATGTCGGGCATCCTGTGAAGATGGGTATTTACCTTACAAATCCATTGTGGGAGTTAAGGTACAAAATTGTCTCCGGAGACAACGAAAACCTTTTCAAAGCTGAAGAGTACATTCTTGGGGACTTTTGCTTTTTAAGAATAAGGACCAAAGGAGGAAATACAGCTATTCTGAATAGAGAAGTGAAAGACCATTACACACTGATAGTCAAAGCCATTGAAAAAAATTCTAATGCCGAAGCCCGAGCAAAGGTCAGGGTGCAAGTGCTGGATACAAATGACTTGAGACCTCTCTTCTCTCCCACTTCGTACAGTGTTTCCTTACCTGAAAACACAGCCATAAGGACCAGCGTTGCAAGGGTCAGTGCCACGGATGCAGACATAGGAACCAATGGAGAGTTTTACTATAGCTTCAAAGACCGAACAGACATGTTTGCGATTCACCCAACCAGCGGTGCAGTCGTTTTAACTGGTAGACTCGATTATGCAGAGACCAAGCTCTATGAGATGGAAATTCTTGCTGTGGACCGTGGGATGAAACTGTACGGAAGTAGTGGTATCAGCAGCATGGCCAAGCTGACCGTCCACGTGGAGCAGGCCAACGGATGTGCTCCCGTAATCACGGCGGTGACGCTGTCCCCATCAGAGCTGGACAACGACCCAACATATGCAATCATAACCGTGGATGACTGCGATCAGGGTCCCAATGGGGAAATAGCTTCCTTAAGCATTGTGGCCGGTGACCTCCTTCAACAGTTTAGAACGGTGAGGTCCTCCCCGGGGAGCAAAGAATATAAAGTCAAAGCAGTGGGTGCCATCGACTGGGACAGTCATCCTTTTGGCTACAATCTGACACTCCAGGCTAAAGATAAAGGGACTCCTCCCCAGTTCTCTTCTGTAAAAGTCATTCGTGTGACTTCTCCGCAGTTCAAATCTGGCCCGGTCAAGTTTGAAAAGGATGTTTATAGAGCAGAGATCAGTGAATTTGCTCCTTCCAATACACCCGTGGTCATGGTGAAGGCCACGCCTAGTTATTCTCATTTGAGGTATGTTTTTAAAAGTACACCCGGAAAAGCTAAATTCAGTTTAAATCACAACACGGGTCTCATTTCTGTTTTAGAACCCGTTAAAAGACAGCAGGCGTCCCATTTTGAACTGGAGGTAACAACAAGTGATCGAAGAGCCTCCACCAGAGTCTTGGTTAAAGTCTTAAGTGCAAATAGCAATCCCCCTGAATTTACCCAGACCGCTTACAAAGCATCTTTTGATGAGAATGTGCCCATTGGGACGACGGTCATGAGTGCGAGTGCTGTAGACCCCGATGAGGGTGAGAACGGGTATGTGACCTACAGTATTGCAAACTTAAATCACGTGCCGTTCGTCATTAACCATTTCACTGGTGCTGTGAGTACTTCAGAAGACTTGGACTATGAGCTGATGCCTCGAGTTTATACTCTGAGGATTCGAGCGTCAGACTGGGGCTTGCCCTACCGCCGGGAAGTAGAAGTCCTTGCCACGGTGACTCTCAATAACTTGAATGACAACACACCCCTGTTTGAGAAAATCAACTGTGTGGGGACGATTCCCAGGGATCTGGGTGTGGGGGAGCAAATAACCACTGTTTCCGCCATCGATGCCGACGAACTTCAGTTGGTCCGATACCAGATCGAAGCCGGAAATGAACTAGATCTGTTTAGCTTAAACCCCAACTCTGGGGTGTTGTCCCTAAAGCAGTCGCTCATGGATGGCTTAGGGACCAGGGTGTCCTTTCACAGCCTGAGAATCACAGCTACAGATGGAGAAAATTTCGCCACACCGTTATACATCAACCTAACCGTGGCGGCCACCCGCAAGCCAGTACACTTGCAGTGTGAAGAGACTGGCGTTGCCAAAATGCTGGCAGAGAAGCTCCTGCAGGCAAATAAGTTACACAGTCAGGGAGAGGTCGAGGATGTTTTCTTTGATTCCCACTCTGTCAATGCGCACGCGCCTCAGTTCAGAAGTACCCTTCCAACTGACATGGAGGTAAAGGAAAACCATCCGGTGGGGTCTGACATAATTTTCATGAGTGCTACTGACCTTGACACTGGCTTCAATGGAAAACTGGTCTATGCTATTTCTGGAGGAAATGAGGATAGTTGCTTCATTATTGACATGGAAACTGGAATGCTAAAAATTTTATCGCCCCTTGACCGTGAAACAACAGACAAGTACACCCTGAACATTACAGTCTCTGACCTTGGTATACCACAGAAGGCCGCTTGGCGTCTCCTAGACATCAGAGTTCTGGATGCCAATGATAATCCTCCGGAGTTTTTACAGGAGAGCTATTTTGTTGAAGTGAGCGAAGACAAAGAGATAAATAGTGAAATCATCCAGGTTGAAGCCACAGATAAAGATTTAGGGCCAAATGGACACGTGACCTACTCTATTCTTACAGACACAGATAAATTTTCCATTGACAGCATGACTGGAGTTGTTAAAATTGTGTACCCTTTGGATCGAGAAGCACAGCATGTGCATTACTTAAAGATTGAGGCCAGGGATCAAGCCCGAGAAGAGCCCCAGTTGCTTTCCACTGTGCTTTTGAAAGTATCATTAGAGGATGTTAATGACAACCCACCTAAATTCATCCCACCTAATTACCGTGTGAAAGTTCGAGAGGACCTTCCAGAAGGAACCATAATCATGTGGTTGGAGGCCTATGATCCTGATTTAGGTCAGTCTAGCCAAGTGAGATACAGTCTTCTGGACCACGGAGAAGGACACTTTGATGTGGATAAACTCAGTGGAGCAGTCAGAATTGTACAGCATTTGGACTTTGAGAAGAAGCAAGTGTATAATCTCACTGTGAGGGCCAAAGACAAAGGGAAGCCAGTTTCTCTGTCTTCCACTTGCTATGTTGAAGTGGAGGTCATTGACGTGAATGAGAACTTACACCCACCAGTGTTTTCCAGCTTTGTGGAAAAGGGTGTAGTGAAAGAAGATGTGCCTATTGGTTCCTCCGTAATGACAGTATCTGCTCGTGATGAGGACACAGGAAGAGACGGGGAGGTCCGCTACTCCATTAGAGATGGGTCCGGTGTTGGTGTTTTCAAAATAGATGAAGAAACAGGTAAATATGTTCTTTTTACTCCGGTTTTCCTAAAGGAAATATCTGCCCTGCGCTACCTGCTTTACCTTTACCTTTTGGCCTCTCCGGGCTCAGCACAGAGGTGAGCGTGTATGCTTTTTGTCCTTTTACAGGCGTCTCTGTGCATAGTAAGCAATGAGTTTGGAACCAAAGGAACCTGAATGACTTGGCATAGAATGAGTTTAAAAAAAAAAAAAACAAAAAGCAAACAAAAAAAACAACCAGGAGAAAATTGACATCATCACCACTGATACTGATCTTTAAGTTTGTGCTCTGTATCATCAGAAGCATCATTGTGGTTTTGCTGCAACTTTGAGAAACTGTTCCAGACTGTTTGCAGACTTACAACAGCCCCTCCCACTACCTAGCATGCCTTCCAGAGATTAATGTACCCCTGCGAAGCGATGCAGCGCGCAGAGAGAACGCTCTGCTGACTTACGTGATGTGGGCTGCTCTCCTTAGGAGGTCCTCCAGGTTTTGTTGGAGAGGCAGAAGCAGGGCAGTGCCATGTTGAATTGAAGGGACGTGGCTCTTCCAGGGTGATCTTGACGAGTTAGTCATCTTGCTGAAACTGACTTCGTCTGTAAGATGGGGACACTCAAAATGGCTGCAAGATGAGTGGGAGATAAAGTGAAATGCCACGGGGCATTTGTTAGGGCTGCCCAGCATGTGTTAGTCTGTTCATGTCTTGGAAATGGTAGGAATGCTTTGTTACGATACTCTTCCACCTGGAATAAGAGCCTGAAACCAGAACATCCAAGACAGCCAGTGTAGGCTAGAGTCTGTATTGTTTCACACTTTGCGCAGATCTCTAGCGTAGCTGCTTTTCACGGGTATTCCAGTTGTATGTCCGTCTCCCTGGTGGGGTACGAGCCTTTGTATGAGTTTGCTGAGGGCTGCCGTAGCAGAGTGCACAGACTGGGTGGCTTAAACCACAGACATTGATATTTTCACAGTTCCGGAGGCTAGAAGTCGAAGTTGGAGGTGTTGGCATGGTTTTCTCTGAGTCTTTTCTCCTTGGCTTGTCTTCTCCCTGTCTTCACCCCATCTTCCCTGTCTATGTCTGGGTCCTGATCTCTTCTTATAGGGACACCAGTCCTATTGGATTAGGGACCACCCTGAGGACCTCATTTTATTTATCTCTTTTAAGTCCTTATCTCCAAGTCGCCTTCTGAGGTACTGGGGATTGGGACTTGAACGCATGAATTTTGGGGGGCACAATTCAGCCCCAGACCACCTTCCGGGACAGGCTTTTAGCTCCTACGTTTTCTGTCCTCAGCCCTAGCAAGAAGTACCAGGCAGGTAGAAGCTGCTCCTTAAATGTTAAAAGAACAAATGAGTAAATTAATGATTATTTTGGTTTTGAATGTCCTGCCCTCTGAGAATGGTAGTGGAAATAGAAGGAAACTGGGTAGTAATCACAGTGCTAGATGAACTGCCCTACCTGGAGTTCAGTTTATTAATCTCCTTGATGTTTCCTCTGTGAACATATCCATTCTAAAAAAGATGCTTTTCTTAATACATTGAAACTTTTAAGTTTATATTCAGTAATACCACAAATAAATTCTTTAGTTAACACCCACTGCACCAACCATGCGTACATCTAGTATGTATAAAGTACAAGAAGCATATAATTATCTTAGAAATGAGTTATTTTAGAGGCTATGATACTGTTAATGTACTTTTGTTTATTCAAGGGATTCTTTTTCTAATGAGTTCTATACCACTCACATGTGTTAGATATATCTATGAATTATATATCAGTCATCTAAAATACCAGATTTTTCTCTTTCCCTTTCTTTCTTTCTTTCTTTTTTTTCTTTCTTTCTAGTTTCTAGAGATTTTTTCTTTTTGTTTTTTGTTTTCAATATATTTTTTAATTTCAGTGTAATGTATAAAATACCACATTTTAATTTTTTTACATTATACTGCCATTTAAAATCTTTAATCAAAATTCATGAGATTTGTCAGCTATATGACATGCCATGATTAGCTTTCTATAGACAGCTTTGCTTTCTGTGTAGAAATCCGTGTCAGTAGCATAAAAAAATAAAACCTTACACTAGGCAAAGAATTTAACCTTGTTTCAAACTTTATTCCCAGGCTTCTTCAGCTTAATTAGCTGCAAAGAATGAATTGTGTCTAAGCAAAAACTGAAAAGAACTGCAGTGTCCAAGGGGCTTGGTCTTAAAAATATTAGAGCTCTAGATTTTATCGGACCCCTGAACGACATTTTAAAAAGGCGTGCTCATATAAAATAGCAGTTGCCAGTAACTTCTTCAGGTTCTGTCTGCTTCAGAAGTTGACTCCGTTCCCTTCGCTTTGTTCTTAATTCTGCACATGATCTGGAACGTCCCCATCATCCTGGTCCCCAGCAGCAAGTGGTGCTTTTCCGTCCACAGGTTGTGTGGGCAGAGCGTAAGCCTGTCTTCTTGAACTGGTCAGACCACCTGCACCCAGTTGCTTTAAGAGGCGGGGTAGCGTTTCTGTCAGTGGCTCTGTGTCCGCATGGTCTGTAACGGGCATGCCTTCCCGGCAGCTTTGGCCAACTGGATCCCCTGTTCCTTGGTTTGTGAACATAGTCACTTCTTTAATACCAGAGGTAGTGTTTCCCCCTAACTTCTTCAAGCAGAACGGAAGTTTTTTATCATCTGCTGTAGCTGTTCTGTGAACCACCTTTTCTTTCCCACCAATGCGCACTGGTGCTCGCAATTTGGCGAAATTCTCCAGGTTCTGGTTCATGATCCTTTCTTTCATCTTGTTGAAGTGGAAATGGGACTGCGGGGGGCGGGGGGACGACCCAGGGACGGGGGACTAGGGTTAGTGCTCAGGGTGGGTCTCGGGTGGCCCAGCTGAGATTCGGGGCTCACCCCTGGGGAACACAGATGGCTGCTAGAGCCAGATTTTTAAATAATAATTTAACCGGCTGCTGTTGGTTATGCTGTTTTCTTTTAGTCACTCATCTGAAGAGTAGAATATATATCTATCTTGTCATACTCTCCGATATTAATTCGAATTTTCAGGTACAATGTCAACATGCAAGAATATCCAAAATTTAAGAACTGCAGCTGAAACAATGAATATGTTTGTGAATTTCCTGAGGACAATTATTCCTACTTTTTTTCTTGTTTCCTTTTCACTCTGGAAAGCCTAAAAAGAATTGGTACAAGTTAAAGTTGAGACAGAAAATAGAACCACGTTAATTTACACATTACCTGATGACTTAAATTATGTGAGCACTGCCTCTTGGGTTTTTCTTTCAAGGGGAAAGAGTATTTTTATTGTTGCTTTTTATGTATGTATGATTTTTTAGAGAGAGCGAGAGCGCATGTGAGCAGGGGAAGGGGAGAGGGATAGAGAACCTCAAGCAGGCTCCACGCTCACCATGGAGCCTGGTGCGGGGCTTGTCTCCTGAGCTGGAGTCAAGAGTCAGCCACGTGACTGACTGAGCCACCCAGGCACCCCTTTTGTTGCTCTTTAAAGACTCATTTAGAAATGACTATTTTTTTGCATATAAATTTAAGAGATCGGGTTATTCTTACTACCAGGAAAAAAGGGGAAACAACCAAACAAGGCTGTGTTCTGAAATCTGTAGTAGTTTTCGGAGCTGAATGGCAGTGCTGGAGTTTTCTAGTGGTAACTTAGTGGGGGATGAGGGGGTGAAATGGGCAGAAACTGTTGTGCATCTCTGGAAATACTGAGATTTGAAGGTGCAAAGTTGTAAATTTCTTGGTCATCTGTTCTGTAGTCTTTGGCTTTATAGAAAAAAGTAATTAAGATTACGGTAGATTAATGTTTATATATTTTTTGGAATTGAATCAAAGTGATCTAATCATCTTTATACCTTGTAAGATGTGTTTTGGGGGGCAATAGAATTATCAGCCCAAGTTATTTTAGAGGTTCTTGGCAAGACCGTTGGCACTGTAGTATAGAATTCTTTCAGGAAAAGTCCGTATGTTTTGTGCAGTAGAAATAGTAAAATTAGGTATGTTCTTTTGGGGGGTTTGTCTAACGAATTCCTAGTGCAGGTCGAAAGTGTGGAGAGGTACCGGTCAGATGAAGAAAAGTAGGAGAAATTCAGGAACAAGGAGGGAGGACGCCCATAGGACAGGCACTGAAGTCAGCATGAGCTGGAGATGGCCCAGCTCAGGTCAGCCTTAATAGCACCTTTCTAGAACTTCACATGCTCTTCATTGCCCATTTCTTTTGTGCTGTTACTTTGTCTTCTAGTGACGCGTGTTATAGTGGACTAATTGACAAGGTGCAGGACCGAGAACTTGTGCACTTAACTGTTCGCCTTTTGCCTTTGACTTAACTTTAAACTATAGTGTTGGTTGAATAATATAAATAAGTTTTTTGGGTATTGTACCCATTTCAGCATTGTCAAATAGGTGTATCATTTGCATTCTTTTCATAGAACAGAATATAATCAGCAATCTGAATTTAGTTCTTACTATTCTTATGGTCCCGTTCTTTAAAAAAAAAATCTACTTAAATTTGAAACATCCCCTGAAAAGTAGTTTTTTACTTGTGGGTTTTTGTTTTTTTTTTTGAACTAGAAATTCTATGAACTACCTAAAATATGTAGCCAAATGTACAGTCCTGTTAGCTCTGCATTTTGTACATATTTTGCTAATTGGCTTTGCAGGGAGGTAACATGGAATAGCAGTGTGGGGGTGATAGTCATTTGACTCCTCTGATAATCTCTCACTGTACCACATGCTTTTCCTGGAGAGGCCTCTGGGTGTTGGTGAACTGTTGTGACAAATCTGTGCCCACGTGATTGCTCGTCCATTTCAGGTTTGGAGGTTCCATGAAAAACGATTTGGGAAATAGGTCTTGTTAGAGAGCCAATCTCCAGGGCTCTAGTTAAAATTATCCCCCCCACCCTTTGTCTGCTGAAAAATCTGCAGGGGTGGTTATAAAGCAGATTTAACCGAAATGTTAGTGGAGGATCTCTGAAGCATGTGTAATTTCACATTCAGATTTTGATTTGTCTGACTTTATACTTCTCAGCCTTCACCCCCATTGTCACTTCAAGTATGTGCCGGTTGCTTTGTTGTCAGCCTCAAAGTTGAGCAGAATAGAATCTGGAGTATCCCTCTTGCAGATTTATGGAATAAATTCAGGTTAGTGTTCTTGGCTGATAGGTACATAGCCAAGTTAATTATTACTTGAGCATCAGTAAAAAGGTGCAGCTTCTTGTTAGTCTTTAACCTGAGATGTCTAGAAAAATGCTTGGCCAAAAGATTTTTTTTTTTTTTTTTTAATTGTTGGTAGTTGGGGTCTAGTCCCCTGATGTATGTGTTGTAATGGGATGCCTGAGTATGTTTCCCCTTGGTCTCTAGAGTACTTTGGTTCAGTTTTTGGCTGTTAGTATAATGTAACCCAGTAAGAGTGTTTCCCCCTTCCACTTCTGCTTATTTGGGGAGACCATGTTTTTCATTAAGATAAGACCAATTTCTATACGTACTAATGCTGCGTTGCTCTTAGAATTCCAATTGTGGTTTCAGAATTGAAATTTACATTTCGGTGAAAAGACTTGGGGAAAATTAATATGGAAGTACAGCTGTTGCAACAAGATAAATCACCGTTCATGACATGTGGGAGGGAAAATAGGGACCTTTTTCTGAAGAGAACATGGTTACATTCACATCGTGAGGGAGTGGTGTTGCACGGTTCCTGGATTACCCATCTGGGGACTAGTTCCTGGCTCTCCTTTGTTAGGGGACACAGAATGAACGGATTTGTGTAGTGGGACCGGAAGGGAATGCCAATCCAGGCTAATCTTATTGTTGACCTCAGTGAGAGGGGACAGTGTTTCTGGGACTTCTTTCTGGCCTGGCAGAAGTCTGAATATTTTAATTATTATCTTAATTACCAAGTTAAAAAAAAAAAAAACAACAACAAAACTTTTCCCCCAACTTTTAAAGTAGGATATCATGCATACAACCAGGGCCCTGTTGTCCTGACGGGAAGTAGAGTGCACAGGATGGTATTAGTGGCCCCACGTGTTACGACCAAAAAGTTTGTAAGAGTGGCCAAAAGCTGGGCAGTCCTTGGAGTGTAGGCTACTGTGGAGGGACCCCTTACCTCTGCTGGAGCTGGGTCTGGAATTCCTGGCAGCAGGAACTTGAACCAAGACTGGGAGGGGGGAGGCCCCGTAAGGGAGTTCCCCGATTTGTCGGTGAAGGGGCTTTGGTGTTGGCATCTCCCGTCTTATGTGGCCGCAGCTGCTGGCCTCTTCTTACTTTTTGTTCTCGTCCTCAGAAAGTTGGACAAGAAACCAATTTCTTAGCAACAGAAAGGTTGAAAATCAGGGCTTGGCAGAAATTATGTTATGATAATGTGCTGTTGCTGTGTTTAGGAGTAACTGCTCGTGTGTGTGTGTGTGTGTGTGTGTGTGTGTGTGAGAGAGAGAGAGAGAGAGAGAGAGAATCGGCGTCCAGGCAGGGAGGGCATGGTCTTTCTGCTGGGGACAGGAGCCTCCTCTAAAGCTGGAGGATGTTCAGGTGAAAGTAGAATCTAATTAGGAATCCTAACGAAGTTCATTTTGTTTTAAGAGAAAACGGGACCCGCTTTTCTTTGGTTATTTGTGTGATATTTAGCAAGTTGGTGCTTTAAGTCCTGACTGAATGAATACTGGCTGGGGAAAGAGTTGGGTTGTAACTCTCTTGGTGCTGAGATGCAGGTGGGACTGGATATGTGTGGGGGAGCTCCGCAGTGCCTTTATATAATCCTGAAGCATGTGTAAGGGCCAGAACCTGGGCCGGATGGAGTAGAAACAGCTTAAAACATGCTCTCTTTGGCTGTGTGCTTTCAGTGGTTATGATGATAAGGATGAAGGGCGTCAGTAGAATAAACCACAGATACTTAACCGTTACCGCCAGGTGTTGTTCTAAGCACTCTGTGCGTATTCATTTATTTAATTGTCACGACTACCAGGTAGTTACTGTTATCCCTGTGTTATTGATGAGGGAACATTCACAGAGAAGCTAAGTCACTTGTTTTTAAGGCCACTTGGGTACTAAGTGGCAGAACCAGCAGGCCTGGG
Organism: Zalophus californianus; assembly: GCF_009762305.2. Taxonomy (NCBI): domain Eukaryota; kingdom Metazoa; phylum Chordata; class Mammalia; order Carnivora; family Otariidae; genus Zalophus; species Zalophus californianus. The sequence goes on from NC_045596.1 coordinate 185,748,912, forward strand.
CATGCCAACACTACAATTTAGTGCCTCTCACCCTTTATAGAGTGATCTGAAGATGCTCTAAGGGAGCCCATATGGAAACTACTAGTTGAAGATTGGCTGAATGAATTATTTGCGAGCACAAGCAGGGTGGGAGGGGCAGAGGGAGAGGGAGAAGCAGGCTCCCCGCATGGGATTCCATCCCAGGACCCTGGGATCATGACCTCATGACCTGAGCCGAAGGCAAACGCTTACCCGACTGAGCTGCCCGGTTGCCCCTGAAAACTACTAGTTGAGTGCGTTTCTGGGCTGAATTGGGTTGAGCCGTGCTGGACTGGAGACTTGAATCCTAGATTTGAGGCTTGATCTTGAAGTTACTGGATCTAATGATCTTCTTCCATCATTTCTTCTCAAGGTGGCATAGTGGTCTTGAGCACATTGAAATGAACAGGATTTAAGGAATACATAGGGTGGCATTTAAGCAATTTAAGATTATTCCAATGAAGTGATTAGTAGTGGGGGAATCATGCTGAGTACAGACAGGGAGTTTCACTGTCTAGTGGAGACGGACGGGTTTGCAATTGTGAAGGTCCAATCATCTCATAAATAAAAATGCTGCTGGTGTGAACTGTGCAGGATGTTAATTGGAAACTTTCTCATCAAGCTGTTTTAGATGGTTGTTAGGGTCCTGGCTAACCTTTAAAACTAATCTTAACCCACTGAAGTTGACGTTAACTTACAGGCCCCCACTGCCCTACTGAATCACGCTCCTGATGGTCCTTGCTCTCTGGCATTGTCCTCCTTGAGGTCTTGGCTTCAGCACGCGTTCTCCCAGGCCATCTGGTTTGTGCCATTGAGCTTGTTTTCCTTCTCAGCCCTCTTGGCAAGGAACCATTTTTACGTTCCAAGACTCGCTGAAGACTTGAGCGCCTGTAACCTGATGAGTGGCCCCTGTGTATAGACATTTAATGCTCAGGTAACATCTGGCCTGATGAGTGGCCCCTGTGTATAGACATTTAATGCTCAGGTAACATCTGGCCTGATGAGTGGCCCCTGTGTATGGACATTTAATGCTCAGGTAACATCTGGCCTGATGAGTGGCCCCTGTGTATGGACATTTAATGCTCAGGTAACATCTGGCCTGATGAGTGGCCCCTGTGTGTGTGGACATTTAATGCTCAGGTAACATCTGGCCTGATGAGTGGCCCCTGTGTGTGGACATTTAATGCTCAGGTAACATCTGGCCTGATGAGTGGCCCCTGTGTGTGGACATTTAATGCTCAGGTAACATCTGGCCTGATGAGTGGCCCCTGTGTGTGGACATTTAATGCTCAGGTAACATCTGGCCTGATGAGTGGCCCCTGTGTGTGGACATTTAATGCTCAGGTAACATCTGGCCTGATGAGTGGCCCCTGTGTATAGACATTTAATGCTCAGGTAACATCTGGCCTGTTCGTTTTTTTCCCCTTATTCCCTGCCTTGCCCAGTTATAAAAACTGAATAGATCTTAGAACTTTAGGGGTTTGTCCCTTGTTGGATTTTGGTTTTTAACCAATGAGTCCCTGTTGTTTTGACTTTTGTGGATTATTTTAATTCATAAGGCTGGATTTGTCAAGATTCGATTACCTACTCGCCTGTATCTTGCACACTGTTACTTTGCAGTTACCTTTATGAAACTTACTTTTTAAAAAAAAATCAAACCATCTTGGTTATAAATAGTGCATGCTGCCCAAGACATGATTCCACGAAGCACCATCTCTCATGTGTTTGTTACTGGGAATAATTGGTCTTGGAATGCTTCCTCTCTGAGGGCACATGCCTGTACTTGCTGAACTGGCAGTTACCCAGTGTCATGGCAGTGATAGTAAGTCTAGGAAACGGTTCACACGTGCACTTCCAGGGTCAGACTTCCCGGTGAAGTTGCCTTGCCGGTTACATGGTGACCTTTCTAGAATATCCGAGAACGGTGGGGAACCCGTTGCCGGGTGAGGCCTCCGCATGGCTGCTTGAGCCGACCTGGAAGAGATTCTTCAGGATTGTCGTCTTTTTAGTTTCAGCCTAATTGATTTTGTTTTTCTTTTTTTGATAAAAGTTACCCAACAATTTCCGTAGTTTAAGATTTCTTTCTCGTTTGTGGTTATTTAACCATATTATCTTTTGATTGCTGGTGAGCTTTTTCTTCGTTATCATCATCCATATATAATTATAGGCCACATTAATTGAATGCTTACTGTGAACCAGTGCTGTTTCAAGCTCTTTTCCTAAGTTGTCTCCCTAGATCGTCTCAGTAGTTCGTGAGCAAAATTAGACGGTAACAGGCTGTGTTCATGTAGGGCCTGTATGAAATTCTAAAGATATGACAGTGATGGGGATGATAGTACATACTGATCTTGTGCCATTGAATTTTGAAATCGTGTGTGTGCATGCGTGGGCACGTAAGTGGTGTAATAGAGATTGATGTGGTTTGAAGTGTGGTGCTTTGAGGGTATTGTGGTAGTATAGACATGATTTTTGAAGCAGAGGTGTTCCATCTCTCATGGGATCTTTCTTAAAACCCTTTGGTGGCTCCCTTACATAAAGCCCAAGGTTTTTAGCGTAGGCTGACGAGCCTCCCTATCCCACTTGTCGATGCTCACTTCTGCGCTCCCGTTCATCCCCTGTGCTTTAGCCAAATGGAACCAGGCCCTCCCCCCCACCCCCTCCCCGGCTCCGCCCCATTGTGTCCTACCTCCCTGCCTTTGGGTGACACATTGACCACTTGATCGGCTCTTATTAACCCTGACTCTGCATGATAAATCTCTCCTGACACGCCTTCTCCTTCTTATGGATCTCATTCTTCTTTTATTGTATGTACTTTTTTAATATTACTGTAAGTATCATTCTTGTGTGAATGTTTGTCCTTTTTCCTCTAAATTGTCAGCTTCTTGTGTGGGTGGATGCTAAGTCTTTAACCACTGGACTCCTAAAAGAGGCACTCAGTAAATATTGGTTAGGTTGGCCTCACAAGCCATTGTTGCCTCTCTTGAAACACGTAGTCTGCTTTGTTCCAGGAGCACTTTCTGTATGTTCTTCTGTCACATGTCAGGGTATTGTTTTTCTCTTTCTTGTCTGTCTCCCCGAACTCAAGGACAGAGTAGTCTTAACTCCTTTTCTAGCCTCTCCTAAGCGCAGTGGCCGACATGGCAGTGCCTAGCCCTTGTTTGCTCAACAAACAAATGATTGTCCCATGTTAATGATGAGACATAAGGTTGAGAGAAACCTTTCCTTACCACCTATTTCTAGACTTCCAAGCAGTGGTTCTTATTAGTTTTGATGTTACAGAAACTTGAAAAATCTGTGGAAAGCTGTACATTCTGTCTTCAGGGAACACAATTTCGTTGTAATAGCGGGAGGCTTGTGAAGAGCTGACCTGTGTGTCCTTGGATCCTTGGTTTTATGTCCCTCTGTTCTGGAGGTTCCAGGGCTGCCAGACCCCATGAGTACTCCTGAAGGAGGACCAGATGGCAAGGAGAATGATGGTGGTGGTGGTGGTGGTGATGGTGTGATGGTGTGATGGTGATGGTGTGGTGGTGGTGATAGTGATGGTGATGGTGGTGATGATGGTGGTGGTGATGGCGGTGGTGATGGCGGTGGTGATGGTGGTGGTGATGGTTGTGGTGGTGGTGATGGTGGTGGTGATGGTGGTGGTGGTGGTGATGGTGTGATGGTGATGGTGTGGTGGTGGTGATAGTGATGGTGATGGTGGTGATGATGGTGGTGTGGTGTGGTGATGGTGATGGTGGTGATGATGGTGGTGTGGTGGTGGTGGTGATGGTGGTGGTGGTGATGGTGGTGGTGGTGGTGATAGTGATGGTGATGATGGTGATGATGGTGGTGTGGTGGTGGTAGTGGTGGTGGTGATGGTGGTGGTGATGGTGATGGTGGTGATGATGGTGGTGTGGTGGTGGTGGTGGTGGTGGTGATGATGGTGGTGGTGGTGATGATGGTGATGACAACAATTACAGTAGTAGTGACATGCATTTGAAAAAGGCTCAACAGCCTGCACCTATTTTTATATACACTTCATGGCTCTTAGTCTAACATGTGCTTATTTCACGGTAGGTGTCACTGCTCTTTTATAAGTGAGGTAGATCAGCCTGTACAGTAGATGAGTAGCAGCCACTTTCCTGTATACTTGTAGGTGTGTTTGAAATGATTCAACACAGTCTGTCATTCAGGACTCCTTCCAAGTGATACAGTAGCCTGTAGTTCTTTACAAACCTGTATCATCAGATAGCCCTGTCTCCCCGTGTAAGTGTACAAGACAATTATAATAAAACAATTGCAATACACAGGATATCCATTTTTAAGTTAAGCAGCCCTCCAGGCCAGGATCTGATCTATTGTGTTGCCATTTTACCATGGAAACCTGCTACTCGGCTAGTATGCCTCTATTAAGGTAAAATAATCTGTCAGCAAACTCAGATCATAAAGTTAACTTTCTTCACAGACTGGATTTTATTTAAATGGACTTAAAAAATCAGAGTATTTGGGAATTAATAAACCATTTTAGTTTTGTGTAAATAGTCCCTTATTCCGTACAACAGAAAAAAATTGAAAAATGGTGCCTATTCTTAAATGTTGCTCTTCTCATAATGAAAGGGTGGTTTTTCTCCTGTCGTTGTAAAAGGAGCATTCAACAACTTTATAGTGATAGATGGAATAAATTTATATGTGGCAAAATGTTCTGATATGTGATTTACAGTCATTTATAGTCATATCACTTCAAGTCAGTATGTTTTTTGACCCCTGGAGATGAGTTTTTGTAAACAGCGATTTTGGAATCTTTCAGGAAGTCATGTTTTCTTTATCATAAGTTGAAGACATTCTGTTAGTTGAAAGCAAAAACAGCTCTTTGGAAATGACTTTTTTTTTTAAGATTTTTTTAATTTATTTGACAGAGACACAGCGAGAGAGGGAACACAAGCAGGGGGAGTGGGAGAGGGAGAAGCAGGCTTCCCGCCGAGCAGGGAGCCCGATGTGGGGCTTGATCCCAGGACCCTGGGACCATGACCTGAGCCGAAGGCAGACGCTTAATGACTGAGCCACCCAGGTGCCCTGAAAATGACCTTAAAGTTGGGTTAACTTTATTTTAAAGCAGTCCCACCATAAATTCTTAGTTAAAAGGTCCTCTGAAATTCATTTGCTTTGAGTTCTTAATATTTTTATTTGCGCCTTTACTCTCTTTTTTTTAAAAAGATTTTATTTATTTATTTGACACAGAGAGAGAGAGAGAGAGAGCGAGCACAAGCAGGCTGAGCAGCAGGCAGAGGGAGAGGGAGAAGCAGGCTCTCCGCTGAGCAGGGAGCCCGATGCGGGACTCGATCCCAGGACCCTGGGATCATGACCTGAGCCGAAGGCAGCCACTTAACCGACTGAGCCACCCAGGCACCCTTTGCGCCTTCACTCTTAAAGCTGCTTGACATCAGGCAGTTCCAGACATCTCTGTCTTCTGACAGTGCTTGGCACACAGCTGGTATTTAGTAAATACTTACTCGGTGATGTTCATCTTTTGATAAACCCAGTAAATGTTTGTGCCATAATGTTGTTCTTTCGATCTGTTGCTCGGCTGAAGGTGTTTATATTTTTAATGGAAGAAAGATGAATTTCCTGTGTGGATACGGAGTTAGTTTGTTGGGTGAAGCGTCAGAATGGAACTCAGTTACTTTTCAAGGGTTGATCTAAACATTTTTTTTTAACAGAAGTATTTTTTCTTAATAGTGTGTGAGCCTCATGTAGAAGATGAAAGCTGATTAGGAAAGCATGAACATGAATACCCATGTTTGGTTTCAATTAGCTCGGCGCTGTTGATTTTAGAAAGAAGTCAAACTAAGGATCATCACGTCTATAGAATATAAAGTTTTATAATTTAAGGCTCGTGATTTTTTAAATGGTGTTTTACATATAGTGTATGTCATGAGTGATTTTAGCATATTAAAAATCTGCTTTTGTCATTTTCTTCCACAATGTGAGCCTTATGAGCACAGGTGGGGACTTTGTTCAGCTCCGATTGCTGGTGCCTGGAACTGTCCCTCGCACGTGGTAGACCCCCAGCAAGCACTTGACACGAGTCCAGTTTGAATGTGACTTTGAGGATTCCAGAATATTAAAAGGAAACCCATAAGTAACTATGACTGGGAAAGACCTTTTAAATTTGTTCTCTAGTCCCAATTAGAATTTCCTTTCTGTATCCAGTGGAAGTGTCATACGTGCTAGATGTTCTTTTAGTGCAGTTAAAACTGCTCTTCCCTTTCAGATGCCCTTTTTCCGTACCTCTGAAATGGCTCACAACAAGAAAATTAAAACATCCATAACAACACTCCGTAACAATATAGCAATGCAGTTTCCTTCTGTTTATATTTCGTTCTCTGTAGAAGCAATTTAATATATGTTGGATTGAGTACCAAAGCCTAGAATTAGACATCTTAAAATCTGTGACTTTTCAGGTGCATAATACTGGGTGAGGCATCGCTGTTTTCTTGGGCTGGAGAGTGGCGCTGTCGCCCTTAGCATCCTCTGGATTGAAAAATACTTTTTTTTTTTTAAGATTTTATTTATTTGATGGAGAGAGAGCATAAGCAGGGAGAACTGCCAGGCAGAGGGAGAGGGAGAAGCAGGCTCAATCCCAGGACCCTGGGATCATGACCGGAACCAAAGGCAGATGCTTAACTGACTGAGCCACCCAGGCGCCCCTCACTTTTTTTTTTTTTTAAAGATTTTATTTATCCACTTATTTGAGAGAGAGAGTGAGAGTGAGCACATGCGGAGGGGAATGGCAGAGGGAGAAGTAGACTCCCCACTGAACAGGGACCCTGATGCAGGGCTCGATCCCAGGACCCTGGGACCATGACCTGAGCCTAAGGCAGATGCCCAACCGCCTGAAACCCTCAGGCGCCTCTACTTCTAAGTATAAAAGATGAATCTCCATTTACATCATTACATTATATGGCAAAATTTTGAACATTTGAAAGACTCTCAGATTAGTAGGATCTATTTTTGTTAGTATCACTATTGGTGAATTTCCTAAAGCTTCAAAGAAGTAATTACTTCTAGAGATTCACAGAGTCTTTGAAACTGTCCCGTCATGGATTAAATTGAGCAGTATAGATGTAACCTTGTAAAAAACTGTTTGTGTTTATTTTAAGTCTTTGGTTGTTTCTGCTGATGGGGTGCTATTAACTGATAAGCAAACCCTTCTTTTAAAGCCTAGTTGAATTAAGGGAAATCCAATGATGAGGCTATTTGAAGGAGAATAAAATATGCAAAAACTAAAAATATTTTTCTCACTTAAATGAATGCATCTAAATAACAAAATTTTTTTAAAACTCTTGCTTGGTCTTGGTCTACCTTTGTTACCTGGGCCTCTAATTCTGTGAACTTTTCATCCATGTGAATAGACCCCAAGAGTTTGTTTGGTCAATTGTGTTTTTCTAATTTATAAGGAACTCCTTAGGATGATCAAAGGAAGGTCTGAAAACCCTTGTGGAAGTTTTCTCTGCGTATTCGGGTAGAGGTCTGTTTGAGGAGGCACATTTGGCACCTGAGAACAGGTGAGAGTTACAGAAACAGATGGTAGCTAGGTTCTAGATTTGATAAGGGAGGTTAGTGCAGGCATGTCCAAATCTCAATTGGGACTTTTATTCTCTGTGGGCTGATAATAAATATTGTGATGAAATTATAGAGAATTGTGTTATTTAGCCTTTTGTTGGGAAATAAACTGCCCTAAAATGTAGTGGCTTTAAACAGCCACCGTTTATTTAGGTGACAAATCAGTTGGTTGGCAATTTGGGCTGGACCCCCACTGGGTGTGTCCTTTGGTAGTTTCAGCTGGATTTGCTCCTGCTGGGTCTCTTGACAGTCAGCTTGGTGGCTTGGCTTCTGGGAGTTGGCTGGATGTTGGCTGCGGGCAGGGGCTCCTAGGGCCTGTGTCTGTGTCATTCAGCTGCCTAGCCTGTACGTCAGGGTTCCAAGAGGTGGAAGAGAGAAGTAGCTAGATCTCCCGGCCTAGGTTCAGAGCTCATATCCTGTCGGGCCGAGTAAGGTGATTCAGCAGGTGGGAGAATAGGCTGCTCCTCTTGGTGGGAGGAGTTACAAAGTATTGGGTTCATTTATCAATCTACCTCAGAGACACTTTATCTGATTTTTTTTCCCCTTTGATGAGGACATTCCTTTTGGATATTAAATGTGCACAAGAATTTAAAGGCTTTTGAAAATTGTGAAAATATGGTGTCTTAAAAAATTTCTACCTTAGCTCTATATTCAGGTTTTTAATACTGTTAAAACGTTTAGTGGTATTAAATACTTCTTCAAGTTATTTTTAATATGTTTCCACTTAAGCTAGAACTTTTTAAGTAAGAGATACCGGGAGTATTGCATGAGGTCTAAAGATACTAAGGCAGTGTTCCTTCTCTATTTCAGTTTGTATCACAAAGATTTCTTAAGTTTCTTTCCCCTGAGAGGATCCCAGTTTTTGAACGGCCTTTTAATGCCAAAGGAAGAGATGGGTTGAGGAGTAAAAGGCAGCAGGGAGTTCTTCACAATGGCCTTTTTCTTGCAGATCCTGTTTTTGCCTATTAGCACCACCTTTCTTGCTAATTAATTTGTCACAAATTATTTCACTCATTTATTGCTTTTTTTAGAGGAGAAGAGACGTGGGGGAAATGGAATGAGAAGTAGGTGGGAGATTTGGGGGATGTGAAGACAGAAACTGGAATAGAGGGGGGAACACCACAGTGTTGCTTTGGTGTCTTTTGGCTTCATACACATCCTGATATCTCTGCTGAGTTTCAGCTTCAGTGGCAGTGTATTAAAAATAAAATTGTATTTTAGTGCTGCTTAGTATTATGTTAAATTTGGCTTGTATTAGAATTGTTAGGGGACATATTTGCAACAGAATAAATAGGAAATAAGGCCCCATGATGAGTTGAAACAGAAATCACAGGATTTGAAACAGAAACTGCTAATTGTACTGACGCACTAAATGTTCTGATGTTTCTGTCTGGAAATTTTGGGAGAGTTAATGTCTTTGAACACATTGACCTGTATATGGAAAAGGAAACTTGTGAGTATATTTCACAGGGTTCTTTTAGAGAAGATATAATGAAACCCCAGTTAGTATTTTTTACCTCAAAGACATTAGAAAAACAAGCAAGTAAAAATATTGTTAGAGATGGAAAAAATAAGTGACCTCAGTAAAGCCTAAGTGTTTGCCATTGTTTACTGCTTAAGAGAGTTCAGTGATCATTATCAAAACAGTCAAGTTTCTAATAAAACTCTTTCATGGGTGGAGGTGGGGCAGTGCCTGGATGGCTCAGTCAGTTAAGTGACTGACTCTTGGTTTCTGCCCAGGTCATGATCTCAGGGTCCTGAGATTGAGCTCTGCCTGGGGCTTCACACTCAGTGGGAAGTCTGCTTGAAGATTCTCTCTCTCTGCTCCTCCCTCGCCCCCCCAACCCCTGCATGGATGTATGCGCACGAGTGTGTGTATGTGTGTGCGCGTGCGCACGTGTGCAGGCTCTCTCAGATCTTAAAAAAAGTAGAACACTTTCATGGGCTGAAATTGAGGTTCTATAACAGGAATGTAGGTTTCATGAGAAACCTAATCTAGAGGTGCTGACCTAAAATTTGATACTTTAATAAATAGTGAATCGTGAATGTGGTCTGCAGAAGACCAGAGTATCTAAGAGAATGACAGTCTTAAATTTTGTTTTGGGATTAGAGATGATCCTGCATTATAGATACCTAATCCGTACAGCCTGTGTAAATGAAAAGAAACACAACAAAACAATTCCTGTCCCAGAATATACCCTAAAACCATTTATTGGAAGTATTCCATTGTTTAGATTCTGTTATTTAGATCCGAGTATCCATGTGAAAAAAGTGAGCGCATTTTCACAGTCTGTATTAGCACAGTTGTGTAAGTTCTGGCAGTGTTTACTTTTACTTTTTATCTTTCAAATCTCCGAAGGAGTTAGTGCTGCCAAGTTAAAGCAGCACTGCTCAGTAATACCGTTCCATGTATGTAATTTTAAATATTCTAGTCGCCACACTAAAGACACAGGTGAAATTAATTTTAAAATAATAAATTTTATTCAGCAGATCAAAGAGGGTCATTTCTGCTTGAAATCAACATAGAAAAGTATTAATGAGATCTTTTACTTTTTTTTAAAGATTTTATTTATTTATTTGAGAGAGAGAGTGAGAGAGAGAGAGCATGAGAAGGGGGAGGGTCAGAGGGAGAAGCAGACTCCCCGCTGAGCAGGGAGCCTGATGCGGGACTCGATCCCGGGACTCCAGGATCATGACCTGAGCCGAAGGCGGTCGCTTAACCTACTGAGCCACCCAGGCGCCCAGATCTTTTACATTTTTTTAATGCGCATGACGTCTTTAAGTCAGTGTGTGTTTTGTAGTTAGGAACACATCTCAGTTTGGCCCAGCCCCATTTCCAGTGTCCGTTACCACAGCAGAGGTTTAGAGATCTGTGTATATTTCAGCCACTTTAAAGAGTTATTTGTGGATGTAAAGCCAGGCTCAGTCACCCAGGTGAGGTGGTGGCCGCTGTGGTCTGTCCCTCCAAGACTGGCTGGCATGCCCTTGTGGGAAGGGCAGGTGGAAAGGGTTAAGTGACTTTGCATGCTGAGTTCAGTGCTGTGTGGGAGTCAGATACCCTCTTGTAATGTATTCACTGAGGATGTTAAAAACCCATTATGCTGGTGTTGCAGAAAATTTCTTTGTCAAAGATGCTGATGGCCTAGATTCTGGCATGGCTTTTAAAATATTACAGTAAAGCAATTCTTGTGATGTTAAACTAGTGTCAAAGCCAGATGGAAACTCATTTTGCAATCATTTGACTCGGGCTCTCTCTTGCTTTGTGTTAATGGATGTAGGAAAAACATAACCTAATAGTTAATTTCAAATCAGAATTTTGTTTTCAATTAAAAATTGTCCAGCGATAGCTTTTATAAAATTCTGAGTGAATCAAGTGTGTTTTTTTTTTTTTTCAGGTTACGCATCTGTCATTTAGTTTGCCCCATTCAGATTGCTTTTTTGCGGACATATTTGGGGTTGGTAGAAATTCTAATTTGATGTAAATCTTTCTCTGAAAGTATGATGTCTTAAAACAGATTTACAGTTATTTTCCAAAAGACTTGATTAGATGAGGTCTGCCATTTCCAAGTGAAAGCAACCTTTAGTAATTTTAACAAACAAGTTCCTGTGGGTTTACAGAATTGTTAACCTGTATAAGTAATTCAAAGCCCTTATTTTTTATACATCTTTTTAGAATTATGGGCAGTCATGAGAAGTCCCTCTTACATAAACTGGCTCTTTGTATTGTTTCAATGTTCTGTTCTTTTCTGAGTTAAAGTCACATTTTTAGATTTTGGAATTTTCTGTGTCAATTTTGGGATGTGTGCACCGAGATGACTTTTTAGTCGTATTTATTCTAGTCATGACCCTTTTCATGGCATTTAAATGGCCACAGACTGTTAAAATCTGTGTCCTAGCACTGCTGTCCTTGGAGATCACAGATCTACCTATTTCCATTTGGGCTTCCACCACAGTTCTACATCAAAAGTTGTGAATGAAGCTTAAGCAAATATGTTTATTTTGTGCTGGCTGCTGACCAGGAATCTGCTGAATCGCCTGGAGGTTTGTTTTCTTTCTTTCTTTCTTTCTTTCTTTCTTTCTTTCTTTCTTTCTTTCTTTCTTTCTTTCTTTCTTTCTTTCTTTCTTTCTTTCTTTCTTTCTTTTTCTTTCTTTCTTTCTTTCTTTCTTTCTTTCTCTTTCTTTCTTTCTTTCTTTCTTTCTTTCTTTCTTTCTTTCTTTCTTTCTTCCTTTCTTTCTTTCTCTCTCTCTCTCTCTCTCTCTCTCTCTCTCTCTTTTTCTTTCTTTTATTTATTTTTTTTTCCTTAAACCCCTGTTGGGTGAACGATCACTGTGACAGGTAAATAGCATTCCTCAGTAAAGCCTGAACTCTTCCTGGCTCCCCATTCATTTCTTCAGGACTGTTGAATGTAGGGATTGTCTTCCTGGGGACCCCATTGATTAGATCACAGCCTGGTCTGCAGAAAACAGAGATGCCCTGGGGCCGCCTCTCTGCAGGGTATTTGCTAAAGCCCATGTGAAAGGGCCACGTGGGGGTCTCAACTATTACCTTGTGAGCAGGAATCCGTTCAGGCAGCAGAGCACATATTAAGGACCTATTAACTTCCTCAGGCTTCTCCTGGAATTGGAAAAGCACTTGGAAGCAAAGGAATAATAAAAGGAAATTGTTGCCAAAGCCACTGATGGTGCATCCTGCCCTATCTCTGTGGGTGCATCCCTTCAGCAGCAGATTTATTTCCTGCTGGGGAGTCTGTTAGCTTTAGAAGTCCCCTTAAAGGTTATGGAAGGGGAGTTTGAAAATGATTATATAATGTTGATTTTTTTTTTCTTTGAAGAGTTGATTCTCTGTTAGCGCATTTGGGCAAAATTGGCTGAGACCTAACCCGTATTTTAAAATGAGCTTTATTTTCCAATAAAACAATATATCACCATTGTAAGAAGTCTAGGAAAATGTAGACTATTACAAAGAAGGAAAAATCATCTTAAAATTCTTCTGTCCAGAGCACCATGGAAGTTTTGTTAAATTGTGTACACACACACACACACACACACACACGCACACACACGCACACCTATAGCTCCAGGTACTAGATTTAAAGAAAAGTAAATATATATTGCACATATTGTTGACTCCCTTTTAACATACCCACAGCTTTTTATGATTCTTACGTATTCTTACATAATATGATTCTGGGTTATATGGAATGTCATCAGAGAGATAAACTCTCATATGTATAATAACACCCAATTTTAGAACATTTAAATTGTTTTCTTGTTGGTGTATTTCTGTTTTGCCCTCATGTAAATTTCAGGAAGCAGAATTACTGGGTCAAAGAAAATAAAAATTTAAAAAGCTTTCTGATACAAGACAAATTGCCACATTTTCATCCAGAAAGAAAAGTCTCATTAGCAGTTTGAGAATATTAATCTCTCTGCATTCTTGCTGACACTGTTTGGATTTAAAAACAGGAACCGGAAAGGTGCCATTATTTTTGGTGAAAAAACTTCAGGGAACTATCATAACTGAAATGGGGATTGTTAGTTTTGTGTCTGGTTGTATGTTTGAAAATTCTTATTTTTTATAAACCAACTTTTTGAGACCATATTCTGATTTGCTTAGCTTTTTTTGGATTTTTGTGCCCAGTGACCTCTTAAGACTTTATTTCTTTAACTTGTCTTTTTATTTTATTTTTTTTAAGCTTATTTATTTATTTATCTATCTGACAGAGAAATAGAGAGAGAGCACAAGTAGGCAGAGCGGCAGGCAGAGGGAGAGGGAGAAGCAGGCTCTCTGCTGAGCAGGGAGCCCGACATAGGGCTCCATTCCAGGACGCTGGGATCATGACCGGAGCTGAAGGCAAACACTTAACTCACTGAGCCACCCAGGCGCCCCTAACTTGTCTTTTTTTAAAATGGGTGTCTCCTGTGTGTCAGATAAATGTCCTGTGGGGGAGACCTCTAAAAATGGAGGCTTTTTATTTCACTTGGTTAGCTACTGTTTATAAAAAGCCTCTGTTTAGTATGAATTTCTAACTTGAGTTGCTGTGAGGGTTTCCAAATAATAAATGGGATTAAAAATGGGATTAAGAGGTATGCACATCCAGTTATAAAATTAGTCACGGAGATGAAAAGCACAGCATAGGGAATATAGTCAGTGATAGTGTAATAAAGTTGGATGGTGACAGTGATTGCACTTACTGTGGTGAGTGAGCATTGTGAGTAATCTTTAGAATTGTCAAATCACTGTTGTACACCTGAAACAGATATAAGAAGCATGTCAACTAGGCTTCAGTAACTTAAAAAAAAAAAAAGTGATTTTACTGTTAGAACCAAGATTCTGTCTTCTCTAAGTGGTCCTTGTAAATTGATTCACTAACCCGAGTCCATAGTGATTGAATTGAGACAAATTATCTTATTCATGGGATGATTTCAGAACAAATTATCAAAGATCTTTTATCAGGCAACAAGCAATTCTTGGCAGCTATTAACTCAAGTGAAGGACCCAGGAAAGAGTATGAAGCAGATAAAACACACAGGTTTCTATTCAAAACATAATTGGGCAAGTAACAGTTAAAAAAAAAAGTGATAGTTTTAGTTGATTTAGGCAATGGATCTAAGAGTTAAATATTAAAATTATAATATAGGCCCAGGTATTATGAGGTTAATACATTGATTTAAATATACGGAGGTGATTTTACTGAGCCCTTGGAAAAAAGAATACTCATTTACAAATCCAGTAATATTTCATTTTTTGTTTGCTTCTTATTGCATACTTAAAATCGCAGTAACTTACAAAAACTATTTTTAGAGTCCAATTTACTAGTAAAAGGATAAAGATGGGAGGAAATAGGGAGGCAAAAAAAATATCTACATGGTTTTTTCATAATTTGGGTGGAGAAGAAGATTCACAAATAATTATGGTACACAAACTTTTCTGCCTTATTTGCCTTGGGGGACTCATTCTAAGGCGGCTGTACTGAATGGATGCATCTTTAATCATCTGGAAGTAAGAAATCCATTATTTTTCTAAACCAGACAGTGGTTGTCTGTTTTAATGGAACAGTTGGTTGATTACAGCTCTTCAGGGCTTTATTTTCCAATGCTTCCAGTGCTTACTTCCTGTACATATTTGAATTCAAGCTTTAGGGATTGTTAAAAGTGAGTCAGAGCGTCAAAGAATTTAGAGTAGGGATTTGATTAATATTAGTTTTTTTTTTTTGTAATATTACAGTTAGACTGTTTAAGGGAAGTAGATTTCCTTATAGCAGCAGATCCCCCAAACCTGGTTGCTTAGAAATGGACCTCTGTCTATGAATACATACGGTGAACTTGGATGGGTTTATGGTGCAGCCTCCCTACCAATAGAACAGGGTCTGCCATTTTAGTAGAGGGCCCGTGCTTCTTACCTAAATTGGAGGGAATCAAGTAGTTTCTTGTAGAAGTTAACAAAAAAGTCTTCCCTGTTTTTTAAAGTAACCAAATGTAGGTTGGCTTTATGGAAATCAGAGATCTGTGTTAATTACAGAATCCCATATATAGAAAGCATTATTCAGGTTGCAAATTACTGGCTAAATGCTTCAAAAAGTTAAAAGAACCTCTGAGATGTATTCAAAGGAAAAGTTAACTGAAGTTTTGTTTTTTTTTTTTTTTTTTTAAACACATAGTCCTTACCTGAGGAGTAACTAGAAGCCCCCAAGCAACCCCCAGGCCTCTCTTCGCTGGTTGTCAATCTGTGATTTAAGAAAATCTCAATGAAGATTTTTCATTTGAAGTAAATTGTAGGCCTTTATATAATTTATGTTCTAACTGAAACATAAGGAAGTTTGGCTTTCCTATTAATGTTCTCACTGTCGTGGTCATTTAAGGCTCTCTGATTGCCATCCCACGGTCTATCAGCTATTTGAAATTTTATTTAAGGACAGACAGAAATGCTTCATTACAGCTTATTCATTCATGAAATGTAAGACTTGTTCTTGCTGTCCCTGTGAAAAGAGCTTCATGTGATTGCCTCTGCCTTTTTGGAATGCGTTGTTTCATCTAAGGGGTGATGCCCTTGGAGTGCCCTTCCAGGAATGAAAGAAAGGTGAGGTCAATCACAGGCCAGATAAGAAGGGTATGCGCTTCTTGGTTACTTCTCCGTCATTTTGGTTTTGAGACTTTGGCTGTTTACTTTATATTTTTTTCCCAAAGGATTAGGATGCTGGTTGACTTTTCTTCCTTTTAGATGACAGTGTTTCATGCACAGATAGGGCTTGCTTGCTGAATTCCTGAAATTCATGACTTGATTTTTGGACATAAAAGAAGTTGCCTACAACAATAAGAGATTGACATTTTCAATTAGTCCAAACCGAACACAGAATGGTAAATGAAAACCACACCTCCAGTATCCAGAGGTTACCCTTTAAGTTTAGATTTGCTACATTTTTGTTTTGTTACCCTATTTAAATTATGTATCTGAAAGTGTTACCTGCTGCAATTAATACTGGTGGGGTAAAGGGACCTGTGTTGTTGTTTTTTTTTTCCCCTCCCCTGTTAACCCCAAACTGATGATTAACATATAGTCAATGACTTGTGAAAAGAATACTGATTGCTTTGGAAAATACATGGTAATTTAAAGTTTCCGAAAGAAGTTTCATAGTTACTTCATCCTGTTGGAAAGAGGCCAAATATCAGTTCTATGTTCTGTGCATTGGAATGTTCAGGTGTGGAAGGCAGGCACATTCTTCTCAGGAGGAAGCACAGTTAACAGTAGCTAGTGAGTCTTGTATGAGCGCCAACAGGAAATTTGCAGAAGCACACTCTCCTCACAGCCAGGCTTGGCCTTTCTACAGACTCATTTCAGTGTCAAGCACAAAGCTCTAATATGTACTGTGTGATGGAACCTCCCATCTGGGGTGGGTATTGTGTCATTGGAGAGGGGGTTCAGTCCAGATCACAGACTTTAAAAAAAAAAAGTAATTAAAAAATCTTTTAAAAATTTGTTTTTGTTTTTTGTTTTTTTAAAGGAGATGATTAAGTTTATTGTTGTCAAATACCCATGGTTTATAATGACCTAATTGGGTAGATGGGGCTCCTACGGAATGAAGAATTTCTTATAGATTTAATACATTCTTTTTTTTTCTTTTAAGATTTTATTTGAGAGAAAGAAAAAACATGCACAAGAGAGACCAAAGGTTGGGGGGGGGCGGTGGGAAGGGGCAGAGGGGGAAGCAGACTCTCTGCTGAGCAGAGAGCCCTACATGGGGCTTGATCCCGGGACCCCAGGATCATGACCTGAACCGAAGATGGACGATTGGCTGACTGAGCCACCCAGGTGCCCCTAGATTTAATACATTCTTAAATACAAATAAACATGATTAATTTTAGCTTATTTTCTTAAGTAGGTAAGCATATATTAATAGTTTACTAAACTATTATTTGCTTATTCAATTTGCTTATTCAGTTATTTGCTTAAGTGAATTACAGAATGCCTATGTGTCAGCTCAGTGGAATTAAGTAGTCTGTGCTATAACTCTTGAAAACAACAGGAAAATACAGTTTTTTAAAATTTTATGTGCAATATTTTCTTAAAAATTTTGTTAAAATTTTTTTCAGTGAAAATTTTGGGTGTCCCTGCGGGAATGTAACCATTTTCAGAGGAACTCACTGATTGTTAAAAGGATTAATAACTCTGGAGGGTGAGCAGAGAGAATGAAGAACCAGACAGCAAGCCCTCAGGGTCCCTGATGGCTCTGTGATCTTGTTAGGGAGAAGAGCCAGTTTATTGGACTCTCCTAGAAGCCTGGCAGGAGGCGGTGGGGAAATGAGAATGTGGGCATGGAGAAGGGGGCAGGAGTCTTTGTGGTCCGGGAGTCTGTGCGTCAGCAGTCTCAAATCCTCCTTGGCTCCCCAAAGGGTGAGGACTTTGGAGAAATCACCAGTGGTCTTTGCAAGTGAAGCTTTGGGAGAACTTCATAGAAGCGAGATTACAGATGGTGGAAATGGGCCTTAATGAAGAGTTCCTTCATTCATTCACTTCCTGAAGACCATTTCTAATTTATGTTTATTTTTTATTGTTTTGCTGATGACCATTTAGTGACTGTCTCCCACACGCCAGCGCGTGGGTGCTGGGGTTTCTGCACTGTACGAGGCACGCACACAATCCTGTGGACTCCGTGGAACTTTCTGGAGAGAGGAGACGGCTCATTAAACACAGGCCAAAGAAGATGCAAACACACACATTCAGCTTACAAGTGCTGCGGAGAACATTAAACAGGGCAGCATGATGGTGGCTTTTGTAGGCTGCCGATGAGACTTTCTTTAAAACCGAGTTGTCAGGGCAGGACTTCTGGGGAGGCAGTGTGAGCTGGGACTTGAAGGACAAGCTTAGGGCACCAGCCCTTTTAGGGCAATTTTTGATCCTAGGGAAGAGCAGCCCCTGGAATATGAACAGGCTTGTGTGGCTAGAAGTTGAGATGAGGTAGGTGAGAAAGGCAGGAGCCAGGCCATGCGGAGGCATGTGGTCTGTGACTGAAGGTGAATGGCGGGGGGTCCAGGGCGCTCAGTCCCGGGGGTGGGGGCGTAGCCCTGCCTTACAGGGGAGGGCGGGCCAGCCGCTTGTCTCCCTCGTTTTGTGGTAGATGCGCCTCCTTTTTTTTTTTTCCCCCTACTGCTGACGTCTTCACCGTTCTGCAAGCCCTTTTGCTCGTTTTGTTTCCCAATCCAGGCTTTACACTTGGCTCCTTGGGGACCGCTGTGATAGCAGGTAATCACTAGTAACAAGGAGAAAGGAAGGAAAATGTTCCTCTTTTTTTCTTTCCACTCCTCCTGTCAATTCTGATGGTTTGCCAAACCAATTTTCCTCTTTGGTAGTAGACTTTTTCTTTTGGATAAAAACCCTTGGATGAGATTGCTGTTTCTAACTATGTATAAAGGAAATCATTAAAAGCCACTTCTTTTCTCTCAGAAACATATTTTTTGTTTAAAAAAAAAAAGTCTTTGCACGTCTAGGTCATAAAACACTTTGAGTTAGAAACATTTACGATTTTTAGCAGTTCAGTAGGTAAGTTACTGATATTTTGAGAGAAATCTTGGGAGGTGTATGATTCATATTCTGGTACCTGGGTGGGGATCTTAGGTTTTTCTTCTCAGGTCTTAGTTAAGGAGGCACTCAGACGTGCCTCATCTCCATATGATGCTAATAGTTTCATAGATGTGGTGACTAAGCGTTAACTGTTATGTAGATATAAGGTTTATGCTTCAAATACATTTTTTTTTTAGTGATCATGGTGCATTCTAGCAGTGACTTCTGTTGAACTTGGTTAGTTTTAACTCATAAATCTGTAACGACTACTGGAACCTTGCTGAAATTGGATCAAAATTTGATGAAAATAAGTGGGGAAGGAGATAGTATTTGACGCAAAGATGGACATAATGTTCTTTCTTTGCTCCAGACATTTCTAATTTGATTCTTCCTAGTTTTGACTATCATGCCATATTTGAAATTGGGACTTTATAGTGTCTCGTGAAAGTCATTCTGTACTTTATTGGGGCTTGGGGGTGAGTTAATAACAGATCTCAAAGGCCGCTTGAGCAGCATTGATGCATGCTGTGCACACGTTTAACATATTTTTTATACCATCAATGGAAATTATTTATATGTCTATTGAAAATACTGCCACAGTGGTTGAATTTCTTTGGCTCTGCAGTATTCAGTTCAGAACTTAGGAGTATTTTGGTCACCTGGTCTTTAAGTGATTCTAACAGTTTTGTTTCAAAATACTACTTTATCATGATGTAGTTTCTATTAGCCGGTTTACTCCCTGGAGTAATAGTAGCGTCCTTGTAAGCGCAGAGGTTAGGAATTAAGGTGTTTACACTTCTGGTAAGAGTTTTCCTCAATCTTAACTTTGCTTTAGTTTCTCAAGCATCACAATAGGTTATTAGTAGTAATTACCTTTATTTTTTTATACTCATCACTTAGTCCTTATAAAACATCTGTTTCCTCATTTTCTACCTGAGGAAATTGAGGCATAACTTGAGTTTGAGTTCTTACAGGTATTGGGTTTAGCAGCAGAGTGGATATTTAAAGTAGCTGAATATTGCCTCTAAATTACACCTTTTAAATTTCTAAAATAATTTGAATTTTTAAAATTTAAAAACTGCTTTGGAGTTAAAGTTACAGAACTTTTTTTTTTTTTGATCAAAAGTGAGGAAGACTGTGACTTTGGAATGGATAGGAAAGGGAGGGGGTTTGGTATTTGCTTCCACTTTTCAGTTCATGTAAACTGTACCTACCTTTGGGCAGAGCTGAGCGGCATGTGGGTCTTAGGTTTTATTTTAAGAAAAACAAATAGGTGCAGTTTTCTGTGTTTAGAATCTGTTTTATAGGAAGCCTAAACAAACCTTAGAAAAAGGAAAACTTGCTCTTCTACCAGCCTGGTGCATTCTAGGACTCGGGAGACAACTGTCTCTTTTGGAAAGAGCTGTGTTTATATAGTGGCCCGTGTAAATCCTCCACTGTAGCAGAGGGAGCTCATTCCTTTCCTTCTTTAGCCAGGGAGTGCTGGAAGGAGTTTGGCATGAGGCTTCGTCATTTCAACTGACATTTTAATCACTGAATAGCGCCTTGTCTTTTTCAGGCTAAACATACTTTGCAATACAAATGTTTCGGGCAGTTGTTCTACCGATTATGGAAACCTGTCCGTCACTCTTCGCTTTGAAAGGTTGACATTGCTGACATTTCTTAAGTTCTGTTGAGGACACTTTGGATTCATCCTTCACAAATGCAGGTTTAAAAAAAAAAATTATGCACTGCATGTGTATTTCTTGTAGAAAAATTAAGAAAATACTATCACAAAAAATTCATCCCTATAGCCCAGCATTTTTAGCGTGTATATACCTCTTCTCCCTATCTTTAGATGGCTTATAAAATGGAATTGTTACAGTCTGTTTTTTTTTAATTAATTACATGTTGCATCATTAAATTCAGGCAGGGACTCCTAAGAAAAGATTTAGCTGATCTTTGTGTAAAGCATATTTATAAAATAAATAGAAATATTAAAATATACCTAGTTAAATTACTTTGTTGCCCTTCTCAGATACTTGTGCTTTCTTCCCCTTCTCTCTTCACTCTTCCAGAGAATAAATTACCCTTTTATTTAACTATCTTTCCCACAAGACCCTGTTTTACTACTCTTGGTTTCGTTAGCACCTCATACCATCCTTGGCAAACAGTAGGAACTCTGTTGAATAAATTAAAGAAAGTGTAAATCAAGAATGCCAGTTTCAAGATTAATTTCTAGGAAGATCCAGACCACTATAAGCAACATAAAATCTTTTTTAATGAAGAGGATATTATAGGATACAGTTTTTAAAAAAAAATCTGTTACTTAAATTTTGGGACTCGATTAAAAAGTCATTGAGGTTTCTTTTCCAAAGAGGGGTATGCCTTAAAATACCAGTTTTTATCTGATATAAAAGTTATAGCTGGCTTAACATTTAGAATTCTGGCTCTACTATCCACCGACTCAGTATTTTAAAGTTAACAACTGTGCATTCACAGCTCAATTATGATCTCACAATGATCTTCAGTATTATATAATGCCTTATATACCACCTATTAAGTTTCATGTAATATAAATGTAGTCTGATTTTTTTTTTTTTATGTAGCAAGATGATAGGAAAAATACAGTTCACCCCTGAACAACGTGGGGATTAGGAGTCCTGCCACACCCCCCCACCCCAGCCTCCTGGCAGTTGGGAAAATCCACATATAACTTGACTCCCCCAAAACTTAACCACTAATAGCCTACTGTTGACCGGTAGCTTTACTGATAACATAGTCTATTTAACACATACTTTGTGTGCTACATGTATTACATGTGGTTTTCTTATAGTAAAGTAACCTGGAGAAAAGAAAATGTTAAGAAAATCATAAGGAGGAGAAAATACATTTACAGTACTAAACTGCATTTGTCAAAAAAGATCCACATGTAAGTGGGGATCTGTGCATTTCAAACCCGTGTTGTTCAAAGGTCAACTGTATATATTAACTTCCTGAGTCTAGAACAGTGTTAGATTCTATTTCATGTCCTTTTTCCTTTTTTATCCTAAACGTAGTCAGATGGAATTCTTAAACTTTGTGCAGGGATCTGTTTGGCCCACATTTAGTTTGGCCCACATTTAGTTGGGTTTATACTTGGGCAGATGCTGGTAAACTTCTGTTATGTGTTAATTTTTCTTTTCGTTAATAGTGATGGATTAATGAAGATCACCTACATAAGCTTAGAGGAAAAGAGCCAAGGCTTGAGAGTCAGATCTCCCTGTTCAATCACAGCTCTGCTACCCCTCTGCTACCCCATAGGAATAAGAAAAGCAGAGGAAAGCACCCTGGTGCTTAGGAGTTTGGGCTCTGGAGCTAGTAGGCTAAGTTTTGGATTCTCTGCAACTAGTTGGGTAATTTAAGGCAATTTACTTAACTTTTGAGGCTTAAACAAGTTACTAAATGTAAGTGCTGTAATGGCTAACTGGTAAGGGAATTCACTAATTAATTTATTGATTAATGTATTCGTTTTAGGATGGTGAGTAAATGACTTTGGACAGGTGATTTTTCAGCTCAAAACCTCTGCATCTGGAGCATGAGAAATGACTACTGAGCTTACAGAGTAATTGTGAGGATTAAATAATATGGCAGGGGCTCCTGGGTGGTTCAGTTGATTAAGTATGCAACTCTTGATTTTGGCTTAGGTCATGATGTCAGGGTCCTGGGATTGAGCCCTGGCTCGGGCTTCACACTCAGCACAGAGTCCGCGTGGGGTTCTCTCTCTGCCCCTCTCCCTCTGTCCCTCCCCCTGCTCTTGTTCTCTCTCTCTCAAATAAAATCTTAAATAATATGGCATAGAGCATTTGCTGAATGTGCATCCGGTAAATATGTGGAAAAAATAATCAACACTGGACTTGTACAGCTTCTAACAAACACGACAAACTACTAGAAACATTGGCATAAGTATGTGAAATATATCCTCTGAATTTTAGTGCCTCCAAAGGCTGTTTTATGTATGTAGTTTTATGCAATTAATGTGTATTCAGATGTTACTTTTGATATCCAAGGATGATCCTCTTTAAGAGAGCTTATCCATGAAAGCCCTCATTAACAATATTAATGATTCTGACATGGAAATCAGAACTTGGAATCATTTCTCAACAAAGCATGAAAACATGGTTTAGCAGAGCTTGCCATGGGAATGACTCTTTGCAAAGCTAGAGAAATCCCTGGACTTGAAACATGATGCTTAAAACTGATTATGAACTTAATTAATATTTTTTAGTAAGTTTGCAAGTCAGAAAGCTTCCTCAGCTAATTTTAAAGTTATTGCAACGATTTTAATTTAAAGAGTTGATAGATCTACATTTTAATTAAGATGATTTAAATAGGCAGTTTAAATAATGAAAAAACAGATTGGCAGTTACTGCATAAAAAGCTTTCCCTTTAATCATTAATTTATGACCTAACTCTAGGCAATATAATTACAGAATTTCCTAGACCTAAAACTTTGTAAGTCATTTCATATATAAATGCTTTTGGATTTTAGTTGTTGAAGCTGTCAGACTGTCCATTGTTACACATCTGTTTACCACAAATGAAACATAAATACTTGGAAAGAAAATGTATATCTAAAAATATAAAGGGAAAATAAGATGGGAAGGTTATACTAGAAAAACTTTTAAAGGACTGCTGGTACTCAACGTTTTGTCTTTTTATCATGTGCATTTTAAATATGGCTTAAAAGTCATTGTTAGAGAAATTTAAAGATTAAAAAAATTGGTTCACGGGGTTGATTTTCTTTATTGTCCCTCCATCATCTTGTTTATTTGTAGGCCTCCCCCTCCCCCGCACATATAATTGTGTATTTGTGCGGTTTTTATTTTTAAAACAGAACTAAACAAAACTAAGGTAATACTTTATATACTTTTATAAGGGTTTTTCATTTGTTTTCTTAATTTGTATATCACTGACATTTTTCTATGTAATTAATATACACATCTTTTTTTTTTTAAGATTTTACTTATTTGAGAGAGAACACAAGTGAGGAGAGAAGCAGGGGCAGAGGGAGAAGCAGGCTTCCCCGCTGAGCAGGGAGCCTGACATGTGCCTCGATCCCAGGACCCCCGGATCATGACCTGAGCCGAAGGCAGACGCTTCACTGACTGAGCCTCCCAGGCGCCCCTATCTTCCTTTTTTTTTTTTTTAAAGCTATATCATATATACTAGTATGTATTAAAATGGTTTCCTTTTTCCCTGAAATTACGAAATGTGCCTAAAGTCTTAATGGCACAGAACAACAAGGTTTCTGTAGCATCAGATATTTTACCTAGATCCCCAAATGCTGTGAAGACAGCAAAACCAATTTTTTTTCCATGTGGTCATTACATTTTTTACATTCCACTGAAGCCAAGGCTTTTTCTCTGGAAACTGCAGGCTGTGTTCAGTTGCTTTCATGCTTCCCTCTAATTAGAGGACACAGACAGAGACTGGGAGGTGCTATAGCATGATTCTCTGAAGCCAGTGTTTTTGGGATTGAATCCCAGTTCCCTATGCTCAAACGGTGACTTTGGGCAAGTTGTTGACACTGTTTCCTCCCTTGTGAAATAGGGTTGATCATATTACCTACTCCTTAGAGTTGCTGTAAAGATTAAATGAATTAATATATGAGAAGTGTTTAAAATAGTGTTTGGCACATCATGAGCTCTGCATATGTATTTGTGGTTATAATAGGACCGGCAGCATCATTAACATTTCACTGAGCTTGCTGTTTCCAATCACCAGTGGTTTCTCATCAAATGACACACAGCAAGTCCTTGGTTTTGAAAGATCAGGTCATGGTAATAATCAGGACCATGTCTTTAGTTAAACTGGAGAATTTTACAGTATAACTTACTCAGTTTTTAGCTGTAAGAGGGCAAAGAGGTATCCGTTGAACTGTGCAGTGTGCTGGTACACTGGTCCATGAGGGGTGCTGTGTAGTTAATTCATTTTACTTATTTTGACCTTTTTATTAAAAGCATGGGATATATACTTTATTTGTATTTAAAAATTTGATTTATAGGGGTGGAGCTTGTAACTCTTGATCTCAGGGTCATGAGTTCAAGCCCCGTGCTGGGTGTAGAGCTTACTTAAAAAAAAAAATTCATTTACGTGTGTGTGTATATGTACACACACACACACATATATGTGTGTGTGTATATATATAAAATTTAGTATTTCATGAAAATGAGATAAAAACAGATTCAGAAAAATTTTATCATTTAAAGAAGGAAACAGTTAGATTAACAGAAAAATTGGGTGGATAGTACAGAGTTCCCATAGCGTCCCTGTGCCACACACAGTTCACCCTAGTAACATCTTACATTAGTGTATGTCTGTTATAGTTAATGAACAAATATTATACATTCTTATTAACTACAGCCCATAGTTCATTCAGATTTCCTTAGCTTTTTCCTAATGTTCTTTTTCTGGTCCAAGATCCTGTGCAGGCTCCCCCATTGCATTTAGTCCCTCTGTCTCCTCGGTTCCTCTTGTCTGTGACTATCAGAATTACCTGGTTGGTGTAAAGACATCGTTTTTTCAACAACCCACACTTAACAAGCTCCCACTATTTACCATGCCCTAAACAAAACAGGCAAAACATCTCTGCCTTCAAAGGTTTGCATTTTAAGAGGGAGCTTATAGTCTACTTTTTAAAAATAATTTCATAGCAGATTAATGCTGAATGTGACAACTGAGGCTCTTCTGATTTTTCTCTAGTTAGGAAAAAATTGAGTAACCATTTATGGATTAATTGCAGACACATAGATACTGCATCTCTAGTGTGTAGAAGGTATCTGTTCTTTTAAAGTGTGTATTGTTGAAAAAAAAATTTAAAAATTGAGTATTGCTTTTATATTTGGGAAAACATTTATCTCCAGAAGAGTTGTTCTGTGTGTATGAGGAGACTAAGAATTGGAGGAAGGAGTGGCCAGTTGCTTCTTCCCTGTAGGGAACATACTATCCAAAGTTATATTTCGTGTTTAAGTTTTTCTTGTGATTGACTAAAGAGGCTTTTCATATAATTGCTGTCTTAAGTTTGGTTCCAGAAAAGTTAAAAAAATAAATAAATAATCATGTGGCATGATCTACCAGAAAGGAGAGTAAAGTTTGCAAATTTATGTTGCCAGGCCAATTCTGATGATAAGTATTTTTGAGCTGGAGTAGCTGAAGAATCTGAAATAGCAAGTTTTTGTTGAAACTTCTGGCACTGGGGCTTGATAAGGGGCCAAGACCTGTTCAACAAAGAAAATAGGAAAATTCCAGGAAGAAAGATGTTCTGTGGCCATGGAAATTTGAGTTAGTTAAAATACTTTTGGTGGTATAGTGGCTACATATAATTTTACTTTTGCCTTAAAAATGACTGTGTTGAAAGCACCCTGTTCCACCTCTGTCAGCTGGAGGACACGCTGGCCTTTCCTATTCAATCAAGGACGATATTCGAGTTAACGACATCATTAGCCATCAATGGTGGGTAGTAGGAATTAGTTATTCTTGGAAACCTTTCTGTACTTTTGGATCATTTACTTGAGCAACTAATACTGTACACTCTGACCTTGGAATAATCAGGCTGTGGAAAGACAGCATCAGTACCTGCCTAAATTATTATATATGGACAGGCATGAATCTTCTAGAACTTTTGCTGTGAGCTCCGTTTTCAGCCACATTGGTCAAGCTCTTTTAACAATTACGTCGTATTTATTCGCCCTTTCAGTCTAGCTGTTCCACTGTATGCACATTTAAAGTCAGTTTCCATAGTGACATCTGGTGGTGGCTTTGAAATCCTGGAGAGTATGTTTGGAATGATAAACATTTTTACTTTAATAGCTCCAGATTTCCGGCTTCCTTCAAATTTTTCAGCTTATTAACAACCTTTCTTGAAAATGTCTTCATTGTATTCTTGAGGTTGGAAAGCGAGTCATTTACTGCCTCTGTCATGTTTCATTAAAGCAAAGGAATGATTCCTTGTAACGTTGCTGGGTGGTGCATATAACAGGCTTGTCTAAACTTGTCTCCTTACTCAAAATATACACCCCGGAATCATGAAGCAGCACCCCTACCTCATCTACCGCTCGTGTACCAAAACCTGGGGATTAGAAAGGTGTCCTTCTCACGTTACCTTTCGCACTGGTACTTAGAGCACTGATCTGTCCTTGTCTGGCTGGAGGGACGGCGGTGGAAGGTCTGGGCTTCCGCTTCTCTCTCTCACAGGATGGACTCACAGATCATCTGGTTGCATGCCGTTGTTGCTCTCTCAGAAGTGAGAGCAGAATAAAAAAATACGAGCAGAGATGGCAGAGAAAGAAGGGAAGAAGTTCGAAGGCACGGGGAAGACCACTGGGGAAGAGTTTGTGTGTGGGTGTCTATACGTGCCCAGAAAGTATGGTATCACTGTGGCATGTGTTAATGAGCAGTACCTTAGAGACTGGAGTTTGGGTATTTATAATTGTTGTTGGTCCCTTAGAGAATTGCTTCAGGGAATTTGTAACGTAGTGAGGAAACAGCGGTTATTGGAAGCTGGTTGTTAGAAGTGGTTATTGGAAGCTGGGTCATGGGGAGAGAGAAGTAGGGGTGAGGTGGAGATTTAAGAGTAAACTGGAGATTCACTTCCATTGCTGGCAGGGAGTCTTAGTTGTTGCTTTCCGGTGTCAAAGGTACTAACTAGAAGCCCTCCGTGTGGAATTTTGAAGACTTCTCTTTTATGAATGAATGAAGGTACTGCCGAAGTTACAGAAGAAGTCCGTCCGTCCATGCTGGTTGTGGCTCCCAGAAGGACTGGGAACACGGGTAGGTAGGAATAGGGACACCGTGACGGGAAGAGTGGACACCGTGGGTCGTCTCAGAGCCCAGGACTCCTGTAAAGAATGATCAGTTCTGATGATCATTCTGTGCCTCATTCTGGATTCTAAACTCTATACCTGCTTAGCTTCCTACACACGGCACATCCTTTCAACTTTCTGTAAAAACAAGGGAGTTGCACTGTTGGATTGCTGAGGGCTTGCTGGTCTACCGTTGTAGATTTTTTTTGAGGGCGCCAAGGCTAGACCTGCTACTCCGTCTCTCTTGCTGTATTATGTGGACGGCTTCTAGCCAGTCCTGGACCAGTGGTCTGCTCTTCCTAGATTCAAGGTGGAACTCAGTACGGTGCTTTATGCCTTTGGGCACATATAAGTGTCTTCATTGGATGTATCTCGTGACTGAACAGACAGATGAGAAAGCAGAACATAAAATAGCTTTGCATATGTGTGGTCTTTTCCCACCTACTTTCTGCTTTTAAAATAGTGCTTATAATTCGAATCAGCAGTTAGAATAGTACTTGGGCACTGCCCTTGAACGTCTGTGACCAAGCGGGGTCCTTGAATCTTTTCTCTTTTATTGTCCTTTAAGGAGGACCCTTACTTAAGCAATTGAAAACTTGTAGCCTCTCCTCATGGCCTCAGCCCCTCGTGGCCCCCAGTGTCCTTCGTGCTGTGGAGCGTGTGACTGTGATGCTGGGCCCGATCATGACCGTATAGCCTGTGGTGAAGACCCTGAGTTCTGGAGTCAGACCCACCCAGATCCCACTTCTGCCTCGTAACTGTTGACTGGGGCTGTGTTTCTTCTTTCCTTTTCCTTTCCTTTCCAGCTTTTATTTACTTATTTATTTGTCAAGCACAAGCAGGGGGAGCGGCAGGTAGAGGGAGAAGCAGGCTCCCCGCTGAGCAGGGAGCCAGACGCGGGGCTCGATCCCAGGACCCCGGGATCAAGACCTGAGCCGAAGGCAGCCGCTTAAGCAACTGAGCCACCCAGGCGCCCCCGCTCTGTAACTTTTAATGTTTAGTAGTATCTGCAAGTTAACCTGGGTCTTGGAAACTTCCCCTCCTAATGGTGGCTAGGAGATCCTGCAAAGAAGAATATGGTTGATCCTCTAGTTGCCAGGTGAGAGGGAAGAGAAGGGTCGCTCCCAGTAGAACGCATCCCACAACTGAGCACTGCAGTCTGGGTGCTCACAGACTAGACTCGAAGCAGAACTTGATGGAAAAGAAATAGCTGCTTTTGTCTGTGATTTAAACCTTGTACTTGCATTTTATATTGTATACTTAATTTATAAAATGAAATATATATTTTCCTTTTTTCCTTCCACCTTGAAACTGGAGAAAGCTATTATATGTGAATGAACATTTAATAGAGTCCTTCTGAATCCTGATGTGTAAAAAAATGCGTAAGAGGTTTCACTTGTCTTTTTAGAGTTTTCACCTTAAATTCTGTTTACTACACTTTCGTCATACTGCCACAGACTGGTGGCATTTTGTTGACCCTGAGGTCAGAGACTTGTGGTGTTTGAACTCTGGTTCTGTCATTTATTATGACCCTGGGAAAGGTCCTCATCTCTCTTAATCTGAGGTTTTCATCTGTGGTGTGGGCATAATAAGACCACATGTTTAGTTAGGTTGGCTCTAATGACTAAATGCGGTAGTGCGTGTAGGTAGTAAACAGTGAACAAATTTGTTTCTATAATTACCATTATTATTAGATGTCTACAGATCACACTTAGAGGGACACAATTTTAAAAAGTGGATAGCAGCATGAATTGAGTATTAGAACCAGAAAGAGGTGAATACAAGCACCATGTAGCTGTCTTCTTGAGATTTGCTAACACTTCACCTGTCAAATGAATTATATTACATTTTAATGGCAGAACACAGAGGAACATATGTATACTCATTTATTAAATACGCAATCCTAGTAGAGAGAACATTCTGTTATTCCCTGACTTCCTTTATATCCCTTGATGGGGGTGATGAAAAGAGAAACTGGAAAAGATTATTTTTCCTTGGTCACTAAGGACACTCTTCTTTCAGGCTAAAAACAGGTAGAACTTTACTAATTTCGTGAACAGATTGGGTATGCATAGACTATGTTTGGAACAGACAAAAAGGAAAACATGTTCAGTTTTTCTGACCGTTACCTCTGCTGCATAGGGAGAGTTGTGAGGCTTTGTTCGTTATTTCTAGGAGTATTACAGATCCATTTTGAGCATTTGCTAAGAATTAATGAAACAATTGTAAATAATAATGCTTTCTGAATAGCGGTACTCATTTCGTGATCATCTATTTCACATTTTAATGTTTAGTTAAGTTTCGTATTTATAACTTGTAAACCTTTCGGGAAGTGTTAGATACAATGATCTGACATTCAAAACAAATGAGTTTTTGTGATGTTAATTACTTCACATAAGCAAAGATTTACATTTATGCAGTGATCAAAAAGTAAGAAATACAGATTTATGTTTGGTTGAGATACTGTTTCATTTCTCAGTGCAGATTAAATTGACATTTGCTCTTTTTCCTGTAGTATTTTGCATTAAATGGGAAACCGGTAATGCTAGAGTTGTAGGATTTCCAGAGTCCAGCCTGGACCATAGTGTTGAAACCCCAAAAGTAGCATTCGTTCAGAATGATTAATGCACAAGGAAAAAATGGAGTGACATATTTTGGGAAAGGCAAAGGACTGGATCACACCATTGAATAAAAAGGTGGGATTTGCCTTTTAGAGTAATGGATATTTCCATTTTATCGTCATTCTGAGAAGTGGCTAATGCTGGGATTAAGTAAGGTTTTGACTGGTTTTAGTGGCTAGGCCAGAACATGACAGACCGCTTCACCGTCTTCTTTGTAATCCCATAACTCACTTTTTACTGGTGGACTTAGTAGGAAACATATTCTAGCTTGGGTCCTGAGGGACTTTCTGTACCGCCTTCAGTTAGGGCATCTATTAATTTTTTTTTAAAGTTTTTTTTTTATTTATTTATTTGAGAGAAAGAAAGAGAGAGAGAGAGCACATGAGAGGGGGGAGGGTCAGAGGGAGAAGCAGACTCCCCGCCGAGCAGGGAGCCCGACGCGGGACTCGATCCCGGGACCCCAGGATCATGACCTGAGCCGGAGGCAGTCGCTCAACCGACTGAGCCACCCAGGGACCCAAGGCATCTATTAATTTTTGTTCATTCATTTAATAATTACTGGGCTCTGGGTCAGGTGCTGTACTGGTATTCAAGAAGGATGTGGCCTCTGCCCTTGTGGAGCTTATATTGTGGTGGGAGAATTTATATTTTTAGCACACTGGTTGTCTTGCCGTTAGCCTAAGGGGATTAGAGGGTTTCATTCCGTGCACAAGAGACTCGAGCAAACCTTTATTCTGGATTCTGAAATGCTGTGCTCTGTTTTCTCGGCCACTGTAAAGGGTGTGTATACCAGACTACGGCATGTCGAGGAGGATTGATGCAGCCTCTTTATCTGTGGTCACGGGAATGCTGTGTTGGAAGCAGGAGCTGCTAGACTGTGGACTCTAAACTCGGCCACAGCCTTTTGACTTTGTTTCTGGGTCCCTGATTAACCTCTGGAAAAATCCGTAAATCTCAGCTGGTCATGAATTTCGTCTCTGGAAACACAAGAGTATCGGACCATTAGCTGATCTCTTAGTGCCCATCTTATTGGGTGGTTTTGAGACTTAAATGACATACTCCTTGTCGAGTGTTCCGCATAGTGCCTGACGCCTAATGCTCAGGCACCTTTATAGCCGACGCTATGTGTCGAGTGCTCTTCTGATTGTTAATGTGTGTATTTGCTCATTTAATCAACCTGTGGACATACTCTTCTTTCCATTTTATAGGAAGAAGTTAGGCAACTTGCCCAAGGTCGCGCAGCTCTAAGTGACACATGAGCCCCGAGAAATGAGAGTTGTTATTTGGGTTGACCCTGGATAGCGCGGCAGTTGGTTGTTGACATGTCATTGTCTTTCTTTACAGGTGTCCTGGAGACTTCAGAGCGACTGGACCGGGAGTCCACCTCCCATTACTGGCTCACCGTCTATGCAGCGGATCGGGGTGTCGTGCCTCTCTCCTCGTTTATAGAGATCTACATAGAGGTTGAGGATGTCAATGACAATGCACCACAGACGTCAGACCCTGTTTATTATCCAGAAATAATAGAAAATTCCCCCAAGGATGTATCGGTGGTCCAAATAGAGGCATTTGATCCAGATTCTAGCTCTAACGACAAGCTGATGTACAAAATTACGAGTGGAAATCCCCAAGGATTTTTTTCAATACATCCTAAAACAGGTACGTGGTAATAGTATTGTGTGAAATGTTCATGCTTACACTTCTTGATACGGGAAAATTAAGAATTTTCTTAATTTACCCCTTTATTTTGATAAATCGTTTCCCTTACGAGTTTTTCAAAACGAGGCTTTATTTCCTGATGAGAATTTAGTCCAAATGTTTTCCTTTCCCCCCCTTTGAACTTGTTTTTATAGAGCTTATTTTATGGCTTTGCTCATTAGTAGAATTTCACTTTCAGGTGAAAAAACAAATACAGTGTTTTCATAATAGCTCCTAAATTAGTGATCTGTCTTAAACTCACTGCAAATTCTACTGCTGCTTAAGTGTTCCAATTTTCTGAACTTTGCTCTTTATGAAGAATTATCAGAGGAATTTTATTTCACAATTCACAGTATTTTTCTGTGTAGTTTTAGAATTTTTTCCTAGAGCAGTGCTGTGTTTCTGCAGGCTGGAAGGGATCAAGATTAAACAGTTTCCAAATTAGGAGCAGTGACTTTCTTGAACTGACACATCAAGTTTTCCTTCTGTTTCCCCAGGGTCTGACCCCCTGCTTGTAAGTGGGTGGCTCCTAGCTCCTTGCCTCCAAAATCCTCTTCCAAAATCCTTATCAACTTTTAATCTTTGTTCTTTTACAGCTGACAGCACCTCTTGATTTTTTTCCCCCTCCATTCTTGCTTCATTTCACGCACACAAAAAAGAGCTTCCACCTAGCTATCATTCGTGTCCTTCTCTTTGGTTTTCTGATCACAGTTAAAACAGAATCGCCGTGAGACATTGAGAGGACAGTTTATTTGTAGGAAAGAAAACTTCTTACCAGATCACTGGCCTTTGAACTCGGGGATGTTTCAGTGATGCGGTACTTTTCAGTAGCATCTGGTTAGCAGAAAATTCTGAAGAGGGAGATTGGCTGTAATGCACGTACGTTCCCCCATCATGTCTTTCCTTATTCTGGGTTGGGGGGCGGGCGCTGGCCTTTTCCGTTACTGGGTTGTCTATTTCA
The DNA here is from genome assembly GCF_009762305.2 of Zalophus californianus. Taxonomy (NCBI): domain Eukaryota; kingdom Metazoa; phylum Chordata; class Mammalia; order Carnivora; family Otariidae; genus Zalophus; species Zalophus californianus. The sequence goes on from NC_045596.1 coordinate 185,781,696, forward strand.
TATATTAAGGAAGTAGTATACAAAAATCAGAATTAAGGGGGTATTCTCCACTTCTTTACCAGTCTTTGCTATCCCCCTCCCTTTTTTTGGTACTGTTCTTACTTTGTCATGTTCTTTGTTGAACTTAAAGCAGTTCTTGAGGTAGAAAGAAGCTGGAGGTCAGTATCTGTGTACCAAAGCTGTACGATACCAGACAGAGATCAGTGTGTGTGTTTCATCTCTTAAAAAACACGTTAAAATGTTGGTTTTTTAAACCTCTTGTCATTCCTAGAGTCTATCTTGATTGTTGAAAGTAAACTTTAGTACAAGATTTATCTTGAATATATGGGATTTACTTTTGCATGGAGTCTGCTTGAGATCTCTCTCTGCCCCCCTCTCCCCATGCGTGCGTGCACACTCTAAAAATTTTTAAAAAATGACTTAAGAATGATTGAGCTGACAAAGTACAACATCCATTCATGATAAAAACCTTCTGCAGAGTAGCTCTGGAGGGAATATCCCTCAACATAATAAAGTCCTTATATGAAAGACCCACAGCTAATATCATTCTTAATGGTGAAAAAGTGAGCCCTAAGGTCAGGAATAAGACAGGATGTCCACTCTTACTATGTTTATTCAACATAGTACTGAGAGTCCCAACCACAGCAGTCAGATGACAAAAAGGAATACAAGGCATCCAAATTGGTTAAGGAGGAAGTGTAAAACTCTTCCTATTTGCTGATGACATGATACTATACATAGAAAACCCTAAATACTCTGCCAAAGAACTGCTAGAACTAATAAACGAATTCAGCAAAGTCACAAGATACAAAATCACTGTACAGGAATCTGTTGCATTTCTATACACCAATAATGAAGCAGCAGAAAGAAAAATTAAGAAGATAATCCCATATACAGTGGCACTGAAAATAATAAGATACCTAGGGATAAACCTAACCAAAGAGGTGAAAGACCTATACTCTGAAAACTATAAAAAACTAATGAAAGAAATTGAAGATGACTCAAAGAAATGGAAAGATACCCTATGGTCATGGATGGGAAGAACAAATATTATTAGGATGTCTGTACTACCCAAAGCAGTCTGCACATTTACAGCAATCCCTATCAAAATACCAACAGCATTTTTCACAGAAGTAGCACAAACAATCTCGAAATTTGTATGGAACCACAGATGACCCCGAATAGCAAAAGAAATCTTAAAAAAAAAAAAGCAAAGCTGGAGGCATCACAATCCCAGACTTCCAAGTTATATTACAAAGCTGTCATCTTCAAAACCGTATGGTACTGGGACGAAAATAGACACACTGATCATTGGAACACTACAGAAAACCTAGAAATAAACCCACAACTGGATGATCAATTAATCTTCGACAAAACAGGAAAGAATACCCAATGGAAAAATGACACTCTCTTCAACAAATGGTGTTGGGAAAACTGGACAGCCACATGCAAAAGAATGAAGCTGGACCACTTTCTTACACCATACACAAAAATAAACTCAAAATGGATTAAAGACCTAAATGTGAGACCTGAAACCATAAAAATCCTAGAGGAGAATACAGGCAGCAACCTCTTTGACATTGGCCATGGCAACTTTTTTCTAGACGTGTCTGCTGAGACAAGGGAAGCAAAAGCAAAACTAATCTGTTGGGACTACATCAAAATAAAAAGTTTCTGCACAACAAAGGAAACAAAACAAAAAGGCAGCGTACAGAATGGGAGAAGGTATTTGCAAAAGACATATCTGATAAAGGGCTAGTATCCAAAATATATAAAGAACTGATACAATTCAATACCCCCAAAACAAATAATCCAATTTAAAAATGAGCAGAAGACATGAACAGACATTTCTCCAAAGAAGACATCCAGATGACCAACAGACACATGAAAAAATAGATACTCATCATCACTTACCATCAGGGAAATGCAAATCAAAAGTACAATGAGACATCACCTCACACCTGTCACCGTGGCTTAAAGTCAACAACACAAGAAACAACAGGTGTTGGTGAGGATGTGGAGAAAAAGGAACCCTCCTGCACTGTTGGTGGGAATGCAAACTGTGCAGCCACTCTGGAAAACAGTATGGAGGTTCCTCAAAAAGTTAAAAAATAGGGACGCCTGGGTGGCTCAGTCGGTTAAGCATCTTCCTTCGGCTCAGGTCGTGATACCAGGGGCCTGGGACTGAGCCCCGCATCGATTATCTGTATATAATGTTATTTTTTTAAAGCCTGCTTCTCCCTCTCCCACTCCCCCTGCTTGTGCTCTCCCTTTAGAGAGGGGAGAGCACAAGCAGGAAGAGGGAGAAGCAGGCTCCCCGCCGAGCAGGGAGCCCGATGTGGGGCTTGATCTCAGGACTCTGGGATCATGACCTGAGCCGAAGGCAGATGCTTAAACCAACTGAGCCACCCAGGTGTCCCTAAATAAATAAAATATTAAAAAAAAAAAAAAGTTAAAAAAAAATAGAACTACCCTATGATCCAGCAATCGCACCACTGGGTATTTACCCAAAAGATACAGAAACACTAATTCAGAGGGATACGTGCACCCCAGTGTTTATAGCAGCATTATTTACAATAGCCAAACAACGGAAGCAGCTCAGTTGTTCATCAGTAGATAAATGGATGAAGAAGTGGTACACAAACACACACACAACAAAAAATGGAGTATTATTCAACTATAAAAAAGAATGAAATCTTGCCATATGCAACAACATGGATGGAGCTAGGGAGTATAATAAAGTAAATCTGTCAGATAAAGACGAATACTGTATGATCTCACTCCTATGAGGAACTTAAAAAAAAATGAGCAAAGAAAAAACAAAAGAGCGAAAGATAAACCAAGAAACAGACTCTTAATTATAGAGAAAACACTGATGGTTTCCAGAGGGGAGGTGGGTGGGGGAATGGGTGAAATAGGTGATGGGGATTAAAGAGTGCACTTATCATGATGAAATAGAATAAAATAAAGACAAAAAATAAAATTAATTTAAAAAGAATAATTGAGCCATCTAGAAATTTAATTACAGAAGAGAGAAACAGGATCTGAGAGTTGTTTTGGAAGTGTTGGGGGCAGGGTGCCAGAGCCTGAGCCCATGAAGGAGAGCTGGAATTAAGAGATTATATAGGAACATGAAGACTAGAATCCGCATCTGTAAATGATTCACAAGAGGCTTGTTCAGGCAGCCTCGTTGCCTACTGTTTTTTTACTGCACAAGTGGTAACCCAAGTTCAGCTTCATTTTTGTGAAATAAAACCTAAAAGGAGAAAGGTAAGTTTATAAAAATTTCACAGGATTTCGGAGTCAAACTGGGAGCCGAGAGAAATCTAGAAGTTAAAGCCTTGAGGCGATAATTCAGGAATAGAACTACCTCTAATTTTACAATTGTTCAATGAATTAGACTTTAAAATGCTTTCATTTTTCCTATGTCTTCTCTCTCTCTTCTAGATTAGGGTGAGTCCTCTGGGCAGAGACAGGCAGACAAGTGAGCAGTAAATGTCCTTTTGAATATCTGGGCCAGGACTCTAGGTCTGGGCATGATGTATAATTATGGAGAAGGAAGGAGACACAGAGCTGATGCCGGTTAGAGCCGCTGCAGGGCAGCCTCGAAACCTTGCTTCTCTCCGGGGCCTCTGAAATGACCACCCCACTGGTCTGCTGTTGTGTCTCGCAGAAATGTGACTCATGTGGCCTTGCGGCTTCCTCTCCCAGCTCTCGATTCTGACCGCCCTTAGGTGGGGATGTCTGCAGACACTTTTTGACCTTCAGGGAGAATAGATCCCCTCCAGGAGTCCACAGCCTCTCCGCAACCCCTGGGTGGGAAGCACATGATCCTGCTGGCGGAATGACGGGAGCAAATTCAGAAGGATTACAAGGAGGCTTTATTTTTTTATGAGTTGAAGACAGATAAGAGTGGAGGATAACTATCATTAGAACGCAGAATGTTTTTGTTGTGAAGTATATTACAAACTGTATGGTTAGTAAAGAAGTCTAACGATTTCATACGTCGTGTAAGGTCTCTAAAGATCAAGAAATAAGCATCTTTTAGCTTGGGCATTATTAAAGATTAAATAGAGCTTTACAAGGCCTGTCTCCAGATGATCCTGTCCCCCCAACTCAGCAGAAACTTTGAGCCTGATCCTCAGGGCCCAAATAGCAATGCTTCAAAGTGTACATCTTGCTCAAAACATTTAAAGCAGACCTGTTTTTAATGGGTAGATTGGTATTATTGGAGGCCAGATTGTGGAAGCTGATGAAAGAGTCTAGCAGAAGAAAGTTCCCGTGATTTACTGACCATAACACCACCTGGAGACCCTAAATCATGTTCCTTAATAATTAATGGATGAGTGGGAAAATCACTGGGCTGGAAATCAAGAGATCTGGGCCGTAGGGAGGCTTGCACCCCTGGGATCGGGGGGGAAAACTGGCTTCCCAGTCCTTCCGTCACGTGATTAGTGATGAGCGTTTTGCACGCCTGTTGAGGGATGTCTACGCAGAGTGCAGACCACTCAGAATAATTTATGGGAAAGATGCTTCTGCCTCTTCCATTTGCATGTGCTACATTTGCTTTATTCGCTGTGCATAAGATAATCAAGATTTTAGTAGATTGATCCAAGATAAACACATTTGATGGAGTAAAATGAAACTATTTGCTCCTTGGTGGTAAAGATCAGTTTAGGACCCTGGATTTATCAGAATGTCCAGTGGACTAGAGAAAGCCTAAATTCATTGCCATTCGGTCAGTTGTTTTCCCATCACGAACTTCCTGAGCCTCTCTGTATACAGCACGTTAAGAGATGCTTTGAAAGTTCCCAGTCTGCTTAAGTTCAATGGCAAAGGGAAACTTGTGGGGTACGGGATGGTGTGGCCCCGGGCTCGGATGAACGCCTCCGGAGGAGGTGAGAAAACAGACTGATGGGAGGGGTGTAGTGAGGAGGATGAGGCCCCTTACAGGTTACGGGGCTGGTTTTGAAGGTGGTGAAAGTGGATGGCTGGAGAAGAGGTAGGGGATGTTTGTCATATTGGGGGACAGTTTGATGGCGTGATGATTATTAGCGGCCAAGCCATCAAGTTAGAGGGGTATGTAGGAGAATGGCTTCGCGTGCTGGAAAACCGTCAAAACCAGAGGAACGGCTCAGAGACAATATTTATGTTTGTTTTTAAGATTTTATTTATTTGTTAGAGCACAAGCAGGGGGGGAGAGGCAGGCAGAGGGAGAAGCAGGCTCCCCTCTCAGCAAGGAGCCCAACGCCAGATTCGATCCCAGGACCCCGGGATCATGACCTGAGCTGAAGGCAGACGCTTCACCAACTGAGCCACCCAGGAGGCCCAATATTTATGCTATTTTTATAAATAATGACCTATTTTCAAGAATGTGGCTGTAATTCCTCGGAACATTTGATAGAAATCTAAATCCGATGATGTCACCAAGTCATTTTGGGAAGGAGGGAAACCTGTCTGTGGTGCTTTTTTTCCCTCCTTTTGTCACAGTAGGACAAACATTTTTTTTTTTAAAAACGAAACAAAAATCCTTCCTAGGCCTGGATTTGATGCTCTGAATTTTGGGTTCTAAGCGGCAGGTTTGAATGAACATTTTTGAATTTTTTTTTTTTTTTGTGCTTGATTACGGTGCCAGGAACTGTCCTTTGAATCTCGTATGGTTCTTAGGTCGTTAAGTAGGGGGGCAGGGCTTTTCTTTCTCAGGGTGAACAAGCAGAAGAGACTTGCTCTGTTTTCCTTTTCTGACACACACACTTCTTTGACACCATGAATTTTTGTAACATGTTTTGTTTGATTATGCCCAACTTCAAGGTAAATTTCTTTTTTTTTTTTTCTTCCCTACCACCCCCCCACCCCCGCCCACAACCTGACAGCCACCTCCCCCCTGGCAACCATCAGTTCTCTGTCTTTAAGAGTCTTTGTTTGTTAAATTTGCTGCTCTTAACATAAATCCTGCCCTTGCTGAAGAGGGAGACAGAAAAGAGCAGAGACTGTTAAAATTGTCTGAGCCTCCTCCTGCAGATGCCTTACAGCTTCTCAGGTCAAGGACAGAGAAGAAGGGGGGTCCTGAACAATAGGGACCAGTGTGCACCTTACAGGTTTCATGATTCACAAGTAGCCTCAGGAAACTGAAACCACCCCAGCAAAATGTCGTCTTACTCAGTGTTAACAATTTAACTTCTGAGGAGTGATAGATATGCTACTTTCATAAACGGCAGATGATTTCGCAGTGTTACTTCTGTGTGTGGGCGTGCTTTAGAAAAGACCAGAGTTTTATTCTCTTATCTGTGTATTTGGTATTTTCAAGTTTTGGATGCGAAGCAAGGAGTGCTCTTTATTTTTAAGAAGTTGTATTGAAGTACAACTGGCACGTATTTATTTATTTATTTATTTTTAAGATTTTATTTATTTGAGAGAGAGAGCATGGGGGGGGGGGGGTAGGGTCAGAGGGAGAAGCAGACTTCCTGCCGAACAGGGAGTCCGATGCGGGACTCGATCCTGGGACTCCAGGATCATGACGTGAGCTGAAGGCAGTCGCTTAACCGACTGAGTCACCCAGGCGCCTGGCACGTATTTAAAGTCAACCATTTGGTAAGTTTTGACGTAGCAGTACAACTATGAAACCATTCCCACACGCAAGCAGTGAATGTGTCCGTCTCTTCCAGAAGATTCCCTGGCCTCTCTGTACACCCCCAACGCCCCTCTGCCCCCATCCCCATGCAACCACTCATCTGCTTTTGGTCACTGTGTATTAGTTTGCATTTCCTAAAATTTTATGGAAATAGACTCAGAATGTATACTCTTTTTTTTTTCTTGGTAAGGCTTCCTGCACTTAGCGTATATTTACTTTGAGATTCATGCATGTTGTAGTGAGTACCAAAAGTATGTTCCTTTTTATTGCTGAATATCCTTTGCATAGGTGTACACTATAATTTATCCGGTCACCTGTTGATGGGCATTTGTGTTCTTGCCCTTTATGGCTATTACAAACTACTGTGAACATCTGAGAATAAGTCTCCGTATGGACATATACCTCCATTTCTCTTTGCTTTCACCTGGGAGTGGACAGCGGTCTGGAAACTGTTTTGAGGCTCTTAAGCTGGGACATTTGTAGGTTTTGCCTCCTTTTGTTTCCCATCTCAGGGATGGCTCGCTGTTTTTGATACCTGGTATTCCGTAAGCCATTATTTCATTTATTTTGTCCGTTTTGTTTGTTTGTTTCCTGGTGGGGGGTAAATCTGGTCTCCTCGCTGGAAGCAGAAGTTCATCTATTTTTATTATTATTATTTATTTATTTGACAGTGAGAGAGACAGCGAGAGAGGGAACACAAGCAGAGGGAGTGGGAGAGGGAGAAGCAGGCCCCTGGCTGAGCAGGGAGCCCGATGCGGGGCTCGATCCTGGGACCCTGGGATCATGACCTGAGCCGAAGGCAGATGCTTAACACTGAGCCACCCAGGTGCCCTGCAGCTATTTTTAACTGAAGAAAAAAAAGGGCTTACTAAATTTAGAACTGCCATAAATAGGTCTATACCTTTAAAACCTTATGTAATAAGTAGTAGGAGTCTTTTTAACCATTTTGTGTGTGTGCGTGCGTGTGTGTGTTTTAAGGAGTGAAAATTGAGTTTCTAGATTTATCTTAAGCAGAAACTTAGCAACATCCTGGGTGTGTTTCTAGAGTTTATAGAAATACAGATTACTGTACACTTTTGTCCGCAAAAGTGTATCACGGTATTGTACCTAATGCCCAGAACGGTGATTCTCAGGTTCTGGCGGGTACCATTCATTATCACTGTATTCTGTTTACCAGGACTGGAAAGCAGATGTGTGGTACGTGCGTGCCTGTGTGTGTATAACATACTTCATAAATTACATGACTGGTTACAAACAGGTAATGCATTCAGAGTACAAAACTCAAAAGGTACAAAAAAAAATCCAGTGAAAACTTTTGTTCCTTTTCAGTTCCATAGACACCCTGTTTTCTTTCTCGGTATGTTAACTTATGTTTTATTTTCTATATCCTTAATGCTCTCGTGTTGAGGCCCCCCTGACCTGGGCAGAGACTGTCCCTCACGGGACTAGCCAGCTTTAGAGACAGCAGAGGACCCACTTTTCATAGGCACAACTAGCCAATCCAGAACCCGTACTTGAGTCACTTCCTTTACAGAGCTGCTATCTGTCCAAGCCCCTATCTGTCCACCTGCCTTCATATCCCAGGCTCAGGTCCCAGATAGCACAGCGCTCTCTGCTCCAGGGCCCACTGAAATAATTCAAACCAGCCAGTCCTAAACCTGCTTTTGCTGCTTTGCTTGTGTATTTTGTGGAACCCACAACAAAATCTCTTCCCCAGGCTTTCTCCTTGTTCCTTCTTCCTCCTGGCCAACCTGGTGCGTCTCTGGGGTGCCCCCCTGTGGCATGGTGTGGCATGGCGTGTCCCCTCTCTGGGAATTGTAACCATCTCTTCAGCGACCCTGGTCTCCTGACTTGCTGGCCTGACCATACTTGAATAATACAATCTTCATTTTAAAACACTTGGAGGCAACTAGCGTTTGCAATTTCTTTCCCTCCTATACAAGCAAGAAGACATTTTTTTTTCTCTTTCTAAACAGGTACCGGCATAGGACCCATAGTGATACTCATCTTGGGTTTTTCTCTTAACCGTAGTAGATGATGCTGTGCTTTAGGAAAACGGTGTTATTTATTGATGGACTTTGCCACCGTATTATAGGAATATATGTGCATATCTGTGTCAATTTCACCATCCACTTCGCTGATCCACTGGGTTTACGCTGTCCAGTAAATACATTTTTTATACCTTCTCATTCTGTTGATGTGCATCTTCCTGTTTGGGAACAAATACACTGAAAACAACTTTTATGGTTAAAAATGAGTGCATCAGAAATGTTAAGTCAAAGTAGAGGCATTCTTTTTGAATATATGCGTGTGAGTATATGTGATTTCTATGTGTCTACATGTGCATAGTTAAAAGGGTTTAGGCTCTTTGACAGCTTTTGGATCCGTTTCCATCCACGTGGAATTTTAAATGGTTTAAAAACGAGTTTGAGGCTTTCATCTATTTCTTAGCTGTTCCTTTATCAATTCTGTAAAGCTAAAATGTCACCTCCTTTGGAAGCTGATCTCGTCTCATTATTGGATCTGGAGCTTGTAAGTCCTGCTGATTCTCTCTCTTTCGGCTGATTTCCATCAGGCTCTCTCATGCCTGTTACCTTTGAGATTCGAGCTTGAGAAAGACCGCCAGAGAGAAACCAGCAAACTGTGGCTTCCCTTCTTCTGCCCCCTTCTGTGTTGTTCTCTGATCTTTCCCGGACCCCTCTTCCACCCTGCCGCCATCCCTTGACCTCACTTTTAGATCAGGCCAGAACAAAACTTCCATTAGGAGTCAGAGAGCCAGTGACAAGTGTAGCTTATTTTGTATTAGGTGCGTTGTGCTTTATAGATTACAAGCAACCTCACATACTTTACAAGAAAAACCCTGTGAGATGGCTAGAGACTGCAAACATTACCAAGAGTCGGCTGTCTTCCGCATTTGTATTTTTCCCATTTTACAAATAGTTCTACGACTTCAGAGAGGTAAAGGTCACCTGGGGGTTGGCGGCAGAAAGACATAAATTCCATAACTGCTGCTTCTGGGAAGCGCGGTCCCTCCCACGTTCACTCGCTGTGCCCTGGGGTTTGGGGTGTAAATACGGTTTGGACTCCAGCTTTTCTGTACCTTCTCTGTTCTTTGTATTGAGAAATTCCTGCATGATATAATGGTTGCTTTTTAGGCTAATCTTATTTCTGTAATATTTTTAGACCAAAAGCATGAAGTTTCTAAATAGCACTAGATGTTTAAACTTAGTTTCATTAACCATGTACTGCAAGGAACATTAACCTTTTTTTTGTAAAGGGCGAGGTAATAAATATTTTAGGCTTTGCAGGCCATCCAGTCTCAGTCACTGAGTGAAAGCAGCCATAGATAAAATGGAAATGAACGGGCACGGCTGTGTTCCAATAAAACTTTATTTATGGACATTGAAATTTGAGTTTCATGTATTTTTCATGTGTCTCAATATATTCTTGTGTCACACACACACACCCCGCCAACCTTTTAAGAATGGTAAAAGCCATTCTTAGCTTGCAAGCCATTCAAAAACAGGTTGAGGTAGTTTTCTGGCTCCTGATATGTTGAAGTATTTACTGGTTGGACTAGTTAAGTTGTTGATTTATTTCTCAGGGGTAGACTTTTTGATCAGGTAAAAATTGAGAATTTTCCCCACTGCTAAGCAGTGAATACTTACAAAACAGAATCTGTGTTTTTCTTCTCTAGGTTATTAAAATTATTCTTCAAAGAATAGTAGTTAGGGTATTAGTTATCACAGTCAAAAGCTCAGGTAAGATTTAGCAAGTTGATGACAGACTATGAGATCTCCTCTGAGAAAAAAACTTCTTCTCGTTAAAAAATATTTCCCAGTTTTGAGATTCTCACTTTTTTTTTTTCTTGATGGTGTTGTATCCTGTTAAAAGTATTTCAGAGCTTGAAATTCCAGCTCTCAGAGTTGACTGTATGTATACTTAGCAAATCTTGACCACTTCCTCCATTTTTGTTTTTTGTTCTCCTTCTCTCATTCTGAGTTAAGAAATTCACGGTTCCAAGTACCAGGTGACAGCTTCTTAGGCTTTGTAGAGGACCACTTTATACGGGGCCTTGTTTTTCATTCATGTATTTACATGTAGGATGGACTATTTAATGTAGAATTATTTTAAATTCAGTAGGAGACGTTTATTTGATTACAGATAGATTTGGTGGTGGTTCTATAAATCAGATACATACATATATGTGTGTATGTGTGTCTGTGTCGTTTATGTGTAGTAATCCCTAACGTGTGGTGAAGACTTAAAATTCTATGACTCACAGGTTTTGCAAGTATGCCGGGTACTCATCCGTGTTCTAGTCCAGTAGCACACGGCCTCTCTCTCTCTCTCTCTCTCTCTATATATATATATATTTTTTTTTTCCCCCCTCAAAGTCAATGGCGTTTTATGGTGGCTGGAACGGAGTCCAAACAAAGTGCAATAGGAAGTCGCTACAGCTGCAAACAAGTTCCAAGGGTTTCCGGTAACATTTGATAGCCACAAAGGAAGGAAATAAAGGACCAGTCACTTTACAAAGGCAGGAATTCATTTAAGGAGGGGGGAAAAAAGTTTACCTCTTTGTGGTCTTTTGCCAAAGACATGCAGATATTTTAAAAGATTTTTCTTGTCTGTTCCTCCTGCTTGTTTTTTTATTTTATAGTAAAATAAAAAAAGAGTCTGAAAGAAGTAAAGTTTTATTCAGTGCCTTTTTTGCACATGTTGAAGTAGATAGGCTTTTCCTCCTAAAATCTGTTTATCTTGAATCCTTAGGATAAGTTTTATTAAGGGGTATTCTGGGTTGTTTCCCCCCCCATATGTTGCTGAATATCATTTGTTAAAATTACCTTAAGGGCCAGTATTTTAAGATTTTCCATTTACGTGCCTTTTTTGTCAACGTGATGTGAACCTCATGAAATGGGTTGGGTTTCTTTCCCTCTCTGCCTCTGGTCTGTCTGACATTTATAGGAATGTCGAAGGCAATTCCCAGTAAATTGCATTTGGCTTTTGATCTTGTGTTTACCTTAGGTTTTAATACCATGAGGTTTCGACAAGAAACAGTAAAATAGCATTAAAGCCAGAAGAGAAGTCTTGGAGACATCAGGGTATAAATTGGTATAAATTCCTACGCAGCCACTACCTGTGTGTGACTTTAGATTGGTCATTTGATTCATTTTCTAAGGGTTTTCTCTGGGACTCCGAAAACTTGAGCGGAGCGAGCTCCGAGCACCTTTGCAGCCTTGACAGCTTGTGAACAGAATTCCGGTCTTGGCTCTGAGCTTACTCCTGCCAGCACCAGGACCAGAGGCCGCGGCTGCCAGAGGGGCTCTCGACGGTGCGGTTACACGCAGTCTTCCAGCACCACCTAAATAAAGACGGCGCAGTCCCGCAGAGTGTCTCTGAGCTCATAGTCTGAAGCTCCGAGGGGATGGATGTGGAGTGATAAGTCTGGGGAAAAGGGAGCGTTCTCTCTCGGCCTAGAAGGCGATCTGTATTTTTAGAATGGGGCTGGGGTAGCGATGCCCAGCCTCCCTGCCTGTCTTTCCAAGTCCGCTCTGCCTTGTTAGTGTGGGTGCTTCTTTGCCGGCTCGGGGTGGGCATTCAGTTTTGGCTTAGGGCTTGAGGGCCGGGACAACCCGTATTCATTTATTATATCCATCCTGGAACCACACGTGGTACCGAGTGTGCGGTTGCTGCTTAAGACTCCCTTGACAGTTGACAAAGATTTAAAAAATGGTGGAATTCAAATGGTTTTCATTTCACCTGTTGGAAGGGGAGTCTTTAAAGTTGGAGCAGAGAAATGCTGTCTTTGGTCTAGGTTCCCTCCCTTCTGCCTGCGGTACCCTCTGCCAACCCACGGCGTGGTAGTCCTCAGGACTCGAGCTGGGATCTTTGTAAACTGCAGTCATCAGCCTTGTTCTGAGAACATTATCATTTTCTTTTTTCTTTTCGTTTTGTTTTCTTCTTTTTCCTTTCCTTTCCTTTTTTTTTTTTTTAAGATTTTATTTATTTGGCAGAGAGTGAGCAAGCACACGCAGGGGGAACAGCAGGGGGAGAGGGAGAAGCAGGCGCCCCACATTTTCCTTTTCCTAAAGCTGGTCGGGAACAGATCTGTGAGGTAGAATGTTCTATGGAAAACCGTTTGCTGAGTGACAGGTATGTACTACATGGCATTCTGTGGTTACTGTCTCATGCTTTCCTGTCTCACGCTTTCCTGTCTCACTGTTTGCCTGGCTTTAATACTTCATTAAAAAAATGAGAATAAAGGGCTGCCTGGGTGGCTCAGTCGTTAAGCGTCTGCCTTCGGCTCAGGTCATGATCCCGGGGTCCTGGGATCGAGCCCCGCATCGGGCTCTCTGCTCCGCGGGAAGCCTGCCTCTCCCTCTCCCACTCCCCCTGCTTGTGTTCCCTCTCTCGCTGTGTCTCTGTCAAATAAATAAATAAATAGATAGATAATCTTTAAAAAAAATAAAAAATGAGAATATGTACTAATTGTGTTTCCTCCCCGGTGTTCCATATGCGTGATAGCTTAATGAACTTAAAGCAGGCTATATTTTAGTAATGCACCATGGAAGTTTAAAAAAGAAAAAAATCATCCAGGAGCCCAGAATTTAGCATGCATACCCCGTAAAATTCTAAAATGCTTTTGTTTAACTTCTGATCTCTCATACCTTCTCTGTTTATTTTGTAGGGTTTATGTTAATTTTTCCTGGCAGTAGGCATTTTACTGTTTTGTTTTTTTTTTTAGCCTGTAATGTATTTCGAGGAATGAGAGGTCATTATGGCTAAACTAGAAAAGATTGTTGTGGCAAATGTAGGGCAAGCACAGGTAAATTTTTCCTGACAGAGAATATTTTACTGGGCAAATGGTTTTTGAAACATTTTCTCTTATTATTCTCATGGTACCCTGAGGCCCGTGGTGCTTGTTAAATGAACTCTTAAAAGAGCAGGAAGATAAGAGAGGGGGAAAAAAAGGCAGCGAGAAATTGTTCCGGTTTATTCAGAATAAAAGGGTTTTTCCATCTTGGTTTTTAGTTGAAACAACTTTCTAATAGGACTTAAGCTAGTATTTATAATTATTAATAGGGTTATTGAAAAATATTTAGGCATTTTTTATTTCACTATTTTACTGTGGGGGAGGACAGACTATGAAAAATAATACAATTAAAGATACGACTGATGTACAATATTATATTGCGTATTTTATATATTAATTAAATAGAAGACCTACCTCACGTGTGGTTCTCAAACAGAGTGGTTTAGGAGGTTCCCGCCAGAACTGAGAGTCTGCTTCCTCTTCTTTTAAAACACCCTTTGGCTCTAGCAAGCTTAGTTTTTACAGGAAGAGTACATTTTAGAAAGTATGATACACTTCATTAAATTTTTGTTAAAAAATATATTAGAGGGGCGCCTTGGCGCAGTCGCTAGCCTCCGACTCTTGATTTCAGCTCAGGTCACGATCTCATGAGTTGGAGGTTTTGAGCCACATGTCGGGCTCCGCCCTGGGTGTGTGGGGCCTGCTTGAGATTCCCTCTCCCTCCCTCCACCTCTCCCCTCTCTCTATAAAAAGAAGTATTGGGAAAAACGATAAAAGATCTACTGTCATATTTCTAAGTTTTAATTTTTTATTATATATGTGGCTGGATACTCCAGATTTAAAAAGCAAATCCTTTATTTAAGACTTTCCAGCCTAAAATTAGTTTCCAACCAATAAACATTTCTGTCTTCTCACACTTGATTTTTTAAACTATTTTCATGTTCAAATTTCTTTAAATAATACACTTGTTAAAAGATTTCCATAATAAAGAACTGTATTAAGTAAAACGTGAAAGTACCTTGTCTTCTCTTCCTTTGGCTCTCATTCCATTTCTCAGAGGGCACCCACTAGTAATTTGGGGTTTAGCCTTTTATGAAGGTGTGTACACATATTACGTATCATAGATACATATATTACCTTTTTAGTTTTTGTAATACTTGTCTAAAACTTGCTTGAGCAATGTTGTTTTTATAGCCTACTCACTGGGGTATTATGGTTTTATTTTAATTGTGCTTAGTGTTGCTGATTCTTAAAGCACACTCATTGTCTTGGGAGCAATCCTTGCTAAGGTAGGGGTTGAAAGTAGAAAGGTAGAAACCAGATTTCCAGACCGTGGTAGTAGCAACTCCACAAGAAATCACCGTGTCCTCACTGAAGATGCCTAAGTCTTAAACTAAATGCATGTTTTACCACCAGATGTGCCACATTAAAGTTCTTAAATTTAGTAAAGAACAAAATATATTAAAGTGTTTCAGCAGAATCAGTGGAGAAAATGGTTGAAAATAATAGATCTAAACTGCATGCCTACAGTCAAGGGCTAGTCACAGTACTGCTGTGGTTAATAAATCATTGTGAAAAGGATACAGAGTCTTGAGGACATCCACAAAAGGAGCCAGACTGGATGCCTAGAGGTAATCCTAGAATAATGTAAGAAACTCCTGTGTGTTCACTGAATAATTTTGTGGTGTGATCATTATACATATTAACTTAGGTAATTATGATCTACACACTCAAGAGTTATTTGTGTGAGCTAAGAGTTTGGGCTCTGGGGTCAGATGGACTTAGGGTTACATCTTTGCTTTGCCACTTACTAGCCTTGTGATTTTACCCCCTCAAAAGCCTCAAATATCTTAATATAGTCTATTAGTAGCTCCCCTATGGGGTTGCTGTGATTATTCATTGACAATGACCTATATAAAATGCTTAGCCCGGAGCCGGATCCCTGGAAGCACACCATTAGGTTGCCTAAAAAGTGAGCTATGAGACCATAGTTTAATACTTGACTGTACCTTTTAGGTCTAAGAGCTGTTTCCTTAAATGAATTGCATGCCTTCAAGGACATGGCTTTTATATGTGTGTCTCAGAGTGACATGTTTGGGGAAGACGTTCTGAAAAAAATAGTTTGAGTAACTTTTAAAACAGACTGAACAAGTGGGTGACTGAGTTAGTAAGCCTATGACATCATCACTGCTTATGAACACACATGTCCTTGGTTAATTTTTAGTTCTTAGAAATCATCAGAAACCAAAAATATAAGTTGGTAGAATATTGATTCCCCCCCCCCCGAAAAAAAGTCTCTAAACACAGAGACTTGATTTTTAGGTGTTTAGGTGAAGCTGTAAACGACCAGCAAGGACCAGGTTTCTTCGTCCCCAGCTGAGCCCGTGAAAAAGGAGACTAGTGAAAGGGAAGGGATGTAAGGAAGGGGGGAGCATTGTGGAGCGGTGGCACCAGCATGTCCGAATGTTGGACATATTTGCCTTTTCACTCTTTAAGACTGATATTTACAGAATTTAGATGTTGATAGCAAATGTATTTGCCATTGAATGACTGTTTCAAATTCTAACCACAGGACAAGATTTTAGGTATTGTATGTGTCAGTTTTTGGTTTTGACAGGGATACTTTGAAAACTGGATCTTCCCTAAAAGAGCAGATATGACTGACTATTTAAATTATTTAAGCTAACAAAATTTCAGCCACATGTCCAGTGCTTAGTGGCCACATATGCTGGGGGCTGTCATAGTGGACAGTGCAAATTGAAGAACTTGCCCATCACAGAAAGTTCTGTTGGACACCTGCTTTTCTAGAATATATGTTGCTGTAGTTCATGAACTATTATAAAATGAGCAAAAGGATACAAAAGCCAAAGTAGTTGCAGGAGTTAGAGGAAAATAATCAGAGTAATGGGAAATGTGAATTAGGTGAGTAGACTTTTTTTCTCCCCATTCCTTGATCTTTCCCCTTCCTCTGCTTATTCTCAAGTAGAGTAATTAGAAAATGGTTCAAAGTAAATTTCCTGCCAAGCAAGGTGAACACAAGGCCATACTTTTTTCCCTCTAAAACCAAGACTTCCTCCCCCCGCCCCCACCCAGTTTTGTTTCTTTAAAAACTCCTCTATCACTGATCATCAGTATTTGCTCTCTCATTGTGGTTGGACCTTAATCCTATTCAGAAATTTTTTTCCCCTCCTTCTTCTCTGGCTTTTGTCTAGTTACATCCGCAACACTGACGTTTCAAACCATTTTTTATAGAACCAAATCTTTCAGTTCCTCCCCACGTTTCCCTCATTCTTACTGTGGACTTCAGACTCTGATGCTCTGGGTGTATTGAACTCCCAACTCCCCCACCTTGTTGAAAGACCTTGAGTAAGCAATCTAATCTCTCTCAGCCTGTAAAAATGTTAAAATTTATTTTTTATGATACAGATATCACCACTTATATACATCTGGATTAAATGAGATAATTTATTTAAAGCCCCTAGCATAATACCTTGGCATGTAGTAAGTCAGATAACAATTGGAGATGAGGTCTTTGGATGCATTATTTAGCTCTGGCTGTATAGCAAACCATCCCAGAATTTGGTGGCTTAAAACAACCGCGTTTAGTGGAGGATTCTGCTGGGCAGTCTGGTCTTGTTCAGGCCTGACCCATCTTTCATGCAATGGTGGTCACTTGGCTGGCAGGCTCTGAGGCTGCCCGGTCCTGGATGGCCTCACTTGCATATTGAGTGGTGGGCTGGTTGTCTGCTGGAACAGTAGATGGCTAGGCTATAAATGTCTCATCATCCTGCCAAGTTAAAGCTTTCTTGGAATACAGGGCCCTTGCTCTCTCCCTGTGTTCTATATGAACCCTACACTCTAGTCTAACTTCCGTATTGTTTCCTGAATGTGGTCTTTGCCTTCACCTTTGTTTCTTGAAAACAAGACTCTGTCTTAATCATCTCTGCATTCTTAGTGCACTGCACAGAACAGTTGAATGATACCTAAATATAGCTCCTCCTTTGTGGACTGTCTCACATGATCCTCACCTCCTAATTCTTTGCTGTTCACTTTTCTGTGCTACCTGCTTTGTGACGTCCATTTGATCTCTTAAACTTTGGGAAGTTTGGAGATGGTTTTTGGTATTGATTTATAAGAAAAGTCAAAGAGTAAAATTTTATATTGAAACAGTTAATCTAACAATCTTTTCTTAAATGAATTCTCTTCTCTAAATTCTAATGTGGCCTTGGAAAGCTATGAATAGTTTTTTTAATGATCATCAAACACAGGAAAGGTTGGCTTCTTAGTTTTACATACATTTTTGGGGTAAATTGGTAGCTGCTACTGGTTGAGAATATAATGTATTTGCTACCTCAGTTCACCTACATTTGTAATAGTATTGGTCTACACAATGCGATGTTTTTCTAGGCCAAGGAAAGAAACTTTCTCTCTTTTCATTTCTATTTTTAATTTCATAGCGCTCTGCCGAAAAGATAAAGCACAGAGTTACCAAAGGGAGCACTTGCACGTACGTTTTCTTGCTTTTGTCCACTCTGTTTTACTTTCTGATTTGCTTTTTTGACCTACTAAATGAATAATGATTAACTTGCTGGTGTGTGTGTGTGTCTTAAACTTTATGTAAGTCGTAGTTCAGAGTTTATGGAGACTTGAAATACCAAAGTGCAGGAAATTATGCAGTGTGAGGTGATGGGGAGAAAAAGAAACCCCAAACACTCGCATCGGGGCCTCGGGAAAACTAAACTCGAATTCTGGCTCTGATAATGACTCGCTGCTGGTGGCCTTGAGACAGTTTAACTTCTCTTTGGCTCAGACAGCTGGGCTCGATAATCTTTAAGGTTTCTCTCTAGCTCTGAAGTATCATGCTGTTTCTATCAAATATATGTCCTCCTGGGATTTTGTATTAAATATTACAGATGAGCACAACTGTTTAAAATGAAGGAAATGGATATACTTATTGGGATATTTAATACTTACAGGGTTAATAACGTGTCCTGGGTATGTAGGAAAAGTATACTTTTTTTTTAAGATTGTATTTTTTTTATTTTATTATGTTAATCACCATACATTACATCATCAGTTTTTGATGTAGTGATCCACGATTCATTGTTTGTGCATAACACCCAGTGCTCCACGCAGAACGTGCCCTCTTTAATACCCATCACCAGGCTAACCCATCCCCCCACCCCCCTCCCCTCTAGAACCCTCAGTTTGTTTCGCAGAGTCCATCGTCTCTCATGGTTCGTCTCCCCCTCCGATTTCCCCCCTTCATTTTTCCCTTCTATTATCTTCTTTTTTTTTTTTTTAACATATAATGTATTATTTGTTTCAGAGGTACAGGTCTGTGATTCAACAGTCTTACACAATTCACAGCGCTCACCATAGCACATACCCTCCCCAGTGTCTATCACCCAGCCACCCCATCCCTCCCACCCCCCACCACTCCAGCAACCCTCAGTTTGTTTCCTGAGATTAGGAATTCCTCATATCAGTGAGGTCATATGATACATGTCTTTCTCTGATTGACTTATTTCACTCAGCATAACACCCTCCAGTTCCATCCACGTTGTTGCAAATGGCAAGATTTCATTCCTTTTGATGGCTGCATAATATTCCATTGTGTGTGTGTGTGTGTGTGTGTGTGTGTGTGTGTGTGTGTGTGTGTGTGTGTGTGTGTGTGTACCACATCTTCTTTATCCATTCATCTGTCGATGGACATCTTGGCTCTTTCCACAGTTGGGCTATTGTGGACATTGCTGCTATAAACATCAGGGTGCACGTACCCCTTCAGATCACTGCATTTGTATCTTTGGTCGTATGGTAGCTCTAGGAAAAGTATACTTTGGATTCATCTTTTGATACAGATGTTTGTCAAGTAGGCCAGGCAGGAGGATTAGCAGGATTGAGATGTACAGAATTAACGTGGAAAGGAAACGTGAGATGCATGATGAATTCCACCGCTGATGGTGGAATTGGTGTGGCCAGAGCGTGGCATATTTGGGTGGCTCCTGGTGCGGTCCACTGCTGTAAGGTAAAACGTAATTCCCAGGATTATCCGCAGTTTTCCTCTGGTATTGTCCTGCTTCATTAGGAAATTGTGTTTTCTCATTAGGGTTCATTTTGTATGCAAATTCCACAAGAGGCATGAATTTTCCCCTTAGGGGGCACAGCACCGCTCCCCCGCCGCCCCCCCCCCCCCCCCCCCCCCCCCCCCAACGCACATGCACAGCCTCCCCCTGGGGGTGGTATTAGGGAAAGAACACTGTGGCACTTTCGGTAGGATTTCTGTTGGCAGGAGTGTTGTGAATCTAGGAAAAAAGGTCATCTTGTCAGTCTGAAATGTCTTCTGTATTAGTGAGCTATTTTACATGTAACTTAAATTTCAGTTGCCACACAAGGCTGGGGGCTACCGTATTGGTTCGCTCCGGTCTAGATCTCCATCTTCCCTCATGTTTTGTGCTCACTCATAACATCACTCCACATGAGCCTGCAGAACAGTCTCCTCTTCATAAAAGAACTCCCTTTCCTGGTCTCCTTCCTTCTTGCCTCCCTGGCTCTTGTTTTAGCTTCTCTTCTAAGCTTCTCTGGCGTACTTGGAGGAGGGAATTCCTCCCTCAGATTCTCTGTCCCTGGCATCTGGGACACATGGTTTTCTTTCAGCCAAATGCTTCCTCGGCTTCTTCATGGCTTCTAAACATGGCCGTCCCCTACTTTCGTAAGATTGGCCCACCGTTCTCTTTTTTTCTTCACACCCTCTTGTGTAACCCGAATCTGTCCACCTCCGGCTGCTACCCTGCACTTGGGGTCAGTGCCTCTCCGTGTCCCCTGGCCTCTAAATGCACGTTAAATCGTCTTCTGTGAGCTCACATATAAACTAGAAATGTGTAGCATTATTTCCACATGTAGTTTCTGCGTGTGTGTCACTCAAACACCTAGTTTTAATGCTGCTCTTTTATGGTTCTAAGGAATTCATGTGTTCACACATTTAAGTATTTTTTTAGGCCAACAGAGGTATAGCAGGATGACCAGGATATACAAGGAAGGCAGTCTCTGTTCTCAGGAAGACCTTGAGATGAGTGACTGTAGGACTGCGGGGTGAGGTTGTGGTAGAGCCAGTGTCAGAGCCTGGCACTCAGTAGCAGGACCCCAGGCCCTCAGGGCAGACCTCAGAAATGGTGTCCAGGCTGAGAGGGGAAGGAGTGCATAGCAGCAACTAGGCTGAAAACCTGTAAAAAAGGAACAGTAGAATTCATCGCACTCAAATGAAATTAATGTTCCATTTGCGTTAACGGAGAATTAATTTGAAACATATGGAGAGTGGAAGTAACTACAAACCTAGGTTTGCTTTTTGTCTCTGAATTTGTAGCAGGGAGGTGGGCACTTCCCTTTGTGAGCTGTCTGGTGTGCTGTAAGTAAATTGTGGAGTGGTGACTGTTATTTGCTAATGGATAGTTATTTATTTGCTGCAGAAACGTATTTGCTGACGGATATTTGGATATTCGTGCAAGGAGTGATTATGTTCTACAGAAGCAGCACACTGTTGTGCTGTGAATGTGCCAAGTTGCCCTTGATGTTACCGTTGATAACAACTTAACAACTTTCTGATGGGCACATTAGGACAATTAGATGGGACTAATCCCAGTGATTTCCTGTCCTCCTTGAACTACTTAAAATCACAATCAGAAAGTGGTAAACTTTTGATAGGAAAAAAGAGGGATTAACTTTAAAAGGTTTTTGACTAATGAAAATCAAACCCATGCCACATTAAGCAGCGTATTCACACCATTAAGCATTGTGAAGCATTTTCCTCCCCTTTTAATCTAGAAGGATGGTTTGGGAAAAACCGCAGATTCTAGTCTACAATATAGTCTTTCGTTGTTCTTATTAACAAGAGCGCGTTGCTTCGTTGAATTGTGGGGAAGATAATGTTGATTGAGATCCCTCGTAACTGAGAAAAAAAAAAATACTTCAAATTAAATGAAAACACGAACCTTTCATTTACACATTTTAGAGAAGCATTTTGAATAGCCTTCAATTGGTAGTTGCCTGAAATTAGTTAGGATAATAGGGGGAAATCAGTTATACCGATTTAGTCTGTTCTTAAATATAAATTATTTGAAATACTTCCCTGTGGGGAAAAGAAACAAAAAGCTGGGCAGGAGAAAGGTTGTTCTTGGCAGTTGTCTTGCCACATAAGGTTTTACCTGAGCTTCAAATCTGACATCGGATTCATTCAACACAGGCTGTAGAGGATATTTTAGCGGTCGGGGGAATTTTGTTTGTGTTTTGTGAAGTACAGAACATATTTAATCAGTTTTAATGGTCTTCCAGGATCCAACGTATGTTGACAGTTTAGCCGACTGTTATTAAAAGTTCTAGAGAGAGAGTGAAACTATAGATTTTCTAGTTTGATAGAAAAATCAAAGAAAGAATATGGCGTTTCTTTGAGGATCATTTGTTTTCCCTTTCATTGGAAATTAACTGATACTTGAGCAGTATTTCCTGGAAAATCACTTTTATAACCGTTCTTCACTTTATGAGGGTAAATGATTCAAAGGTAATAAATCATAGTCAACATTAAATTTTCCAGTGGTCCTTTTAAATATAGTTATAGAAGATTTTTCTGTCAACTGTTAATCATCACTGCAGCAGTGAGAGAAATCTGAAATCCTGGATAGCTTCATCTTTTTAAAAATCTCTTCTGACAAAATGTTTATTCAGACCACTGAACAAACAAAAAATGTAACTGATTTCAGTTTTGCCACTTTCTTCATCCTTCTGTCATTTGTCTACTGTGTTTAAGAATCATTAAAATGAGAAAGTATGTTGTTTGTAAATAAAATAATTGAACCTGGATTAATAATTTTTCCCCCTTTGGAATCCAGAGATTTGCTCAGACTTTTAAACTCAGTGTGGTGTCAGTGACAGTCAATTACAAAATTGACTTTATCTGTAAGGATTAATGAACTGTTAATCATTTTGTAGGTCTTATCACAACGACGTCAAGGAAACTAGACCGAGAGCAGCAAGATGAACATATATTAGAAGTAAGCATTTCTTTTCTTTTTTTTTTTTTTTTTTTTTACTTATTTAAAAGTTTTATAAATATCATGGGAAGGAGCATTCTTCTTCACATTCACTAGTATTCATAACTGTTATGATTTTGTTATGTTAGCTCCTGGTCATTATTAACAAGGGAAATAAAAGGGAAAGGAAACTTTTGTGAGCGTAGTTCATGTCCCCTTAAATCCCTTTCTATCCCCAAAACACAAGATCATTGTGTAAGTTCCACTCTAATTTTTGTGTGCACATACAGAGCAAACAAACTGGAAACAATATTATTTACGTTTCCTTTTCATTTACATAAGAGATACTTTCTCTTTATGCCTTCTTCATCTTTTTCCTTAGTATTCTGTTTTCGGGATATGTTTATGATAATATTAATAGATCTAATTCGGCTGTGGTTAGTTTCTGGTTTTTGTCGTTGTTCTTAAGTAATTGCATTGTTTTTGCATTCTAAACTGAATTGTAGAAAGTTTGTGGTTTTTAAACATTTCTGAAATAAAAGATTGAAGACTGATACGTGCTTTTCTAAGATGGTCTCTTTTGACGGGCTTCTCGTGCTCATGGCTAATTTAAAATGCCTTTCTAGTCCCTGAAAGGAGAAACACGGCTTGCCATATACTGGTTTGCTGGTGGATGGTAGGCACGTTTCAGGAGCAGGGATAGGAATCACGTGGAGGGGGAAGGTAGAGGGTCATGTCGAGGTCAGGTGTGATGCGACTGCTGGGTGCCAGGACCTACAAGCCAGGAAGAGGCTGAGAAGAGGCAGTTGGGAGAGTTTCCCTTGGAGAGGGAAACTGAGCAGAGCAGACATGAAACCTCTTGACTTTCCTCTACTGCACGTTAAGGGCCACTGTTGATCATTGGAGCCAGAGAAGACCGAGTGCTTGTTGGGTTGTGAGTTACCTGCACGAGTCTTCCATTCTACTAGTTTGGGTACTTGAGAAAGTCCAAAACTGTGGTTTATTAAATTATTTTTATTAATACTTCTCCCTTTTTATATTATCACTATTCATAATTCTACCTGCTTAATTTCATTTCATCCTTAGTCAATTTTCTAACTTTGTCAATAAAATATTTACTTTTTATAGCTCTATAGTGTGTACACATGAATATCCTGTCTAGAAAAGGTGGTTTCACAACCACCATTACAGTTAGTAATTGCCTTTTTTTTTTTTTAAGATTTTATGTATTTTGAGAGCGAGAGAGAGAGAGAGAGAGAGAGAGCGCGCGCGCGCACGCGAGCAGGGGGAGGGGCAGGGGAGAGAGAGAATCTTCGAGCTGACTCCCTACTGAGCGCAGGGCCCCATGTGGGGCTCGATCCCAGGACCCTGAGATCATGACCTGAGCCGAAATCAAGAGGCGGATGCTTGACCAACTGAGCAACCCAGGTGCCCTTAGAGTTCATGATCTCTTCATGTGTTACATCTGAGTGTTAGTCATAAGTTGTACAGTTAGTTCCCTTAAATTCATTTTCTTTCTGTTAGAGCAGAGTTTAGAATTTTGATTCGGTCCCTGCAGTGATTGACAGAAGGAGAATATGGTTCCTGAAGAAAGGAAGCAGGTGGTACGCTCTCTGGGGCGGCAGGCCCCAGGCATTGGCATCTTGCTGCGGCCGCACCCTGGTTAGAACCACACTGGACACCTGTTTGTTGTGTGCCTCCCTCCAGAGCTGCCTTTTTGCAGGAAATGTCCGAGGCTGGATGGGACCAAAGTACAAGTCCTAAGTACGAGTCCTAAGTACAAGATACTTAGGACTTGGCGGATAGCATGAAGACGTTGATGGGAAATAAGCCTTTGTAATGGGTTGTCATACGTATGTTGTATGTTTTCTGTAGTCCTTTATGGTGGTGGATTTGAGGACCAACGCCAGCATTGATTTGACTATCTTAAAGAAGAGTTTTTTTTTCCCAATCCCATGTTAAAAGCTGTGTTACTGGCTTCTGGTTCTTGAACCCAGCCTTAAGAACATTTTGGTGATGATTACCACAAAACATAGTGCTCGCTTGTATTTTTCTTTAATTTTCTCTCTTTTCCCTGAAGATCATATGAGAATTGATCAAAAGGAAGTAATAATTGTACATTTTGTTTTATTTTGAGAATGTGGGGAGGTAAATCATATACTTGAAGCAACTGCTTAAATATTCTTGGCAAGTACCATCAGGATATATTCACATTTCTATAAACAACAGGATTTATATTCACCAAGCTTTTAAAAAAAATTCCACAGAAAACTCCAGTATACTTTAATATTTTTATTATTTCAACCATTATTTTTGGAGGATGTGGTGAGGGAAAAATAGCTATTCCAAAGGTCGTTGCTTTTAATGTCCACACCAAAGTAAAAGTGGACATTTGATTCGGGGAGAGACCATTCATATGGAAGCATTCACCACTGTAGTCCTTAAGACTCGGATTTTTATTCGTAAGCTGAATACATGAATAATTAGGATGACCATTACTTTATGTTTCTTTTACTGAAAATCTTACTTAATAAATGGGTCTGAAATGAAAATTTTTATATCTGCTGTACTAAACGTGGAGGACTTCTGAACAAGAAAAGAGTCAAACAAAACAAAATGATGACAGCTAGTATTAAAAGGCATGCTCCTTCACATATATTTTAAATTGATGATTTAGCTTGCTTTATTTTTGAGGCTTAAAAATGAAAGTTTTTAATGCAGCATGTGGAGATTTTATTTTTTTTAAGATTTTATTTATCTATTTGACAGACCAAGAGAGACAGAGAGGGAACAAAAGCAGGGGGAGTGGGAGAGGGAAGAGCAGGGAGCCCGACTTGGGGCTCGATCCCAGGACCCTGTGATCACGACCGGAGCTGAAGGCAGACGCTTAATGACTGAGCCACCCAGGCGCCCCTGGAGATCTGATTTTTAAGTGCATAGAGTGTATGTTATTCTTTAGCCGACTCTGTTTGGCATAAAAATAAGTTGTTTTTGATAGCTTGCCATTTCGGTGACATCCATGTTATAGCTGTAGGAGTGCAGGGAGAGGTGGTGTGGTGAGGGGAGAGCCAAGGGCTCACGCTGCCTCTTTCTTGGCCCTCGCCTCGCTCCCCCTGTCCTGTCTGGAACAGGACACATCGTTGTCTTGCCTCCCCACAGGGCTGTTGTCAAAGGAGGGAAGGTGGTGTGTGTCATAGTGTGTGTGAACTCTGCAGGTCTCTGCAAATGCGGTTTATCATTAATTAGGAGCAAGACAGTCACTTTTTATATAGTTATATTTTAAAAAACATCTGTTGATCTGTTACCTTTCAAAAACAGGTTACTGTGACCGACAATGGTACCCCCCCCAAATCCACCATTGCAAGAGTGATTGTGAAAATCCTTGATGAAAATGACAACAAACCTCAGTTCCTACAGAAGTTCTACAAAATCAGACTCCCAGAGCGGGAAAGACCGGAACGAGAAAGAAACGCCAAGCGCGAGCCCATCTATCGCGTGATAGCTACGGACAAAGATGAAGGTCCCAATGCGGAAATCTCTTACAGCATTGAAGATGGAAACGAACATGGCAAATTTTTTATTGAGCCCAAAACCGGAGTGGTTTCATCCAAGAAGTTTTCTGGAGCTGGAGAATATGATATTCTTTCAGTGAGTTAGGATCTAGTCTTTGATTTTCTCACGTACTTTGTTTGTCTGATCTTAATGTGACTTCTCTGAAAACGTTCTCTCTCTTCAGTAAGTGGCCTCGGTGTTTGTGACCTAACGTCGCGAAGTGTGGCTTTTCGTTTGGCCTTCTCAGCTGTTGCTCCAGTTATTACCTATGTTGCCTGTGGCATGAAGAGGTTGCTCTTTTTAATCAAACCTTAAACATGGGGAATATACAAATAACAGAAACTTAAGTGTTTGAAATTGGCTCAGTTTGAGACCAAACCAGTCTGTGCCTCGGTTATAGGATGTAACTTCTAATTGGCTCCCTTCATCCCCTCTGCTTATATTTCATAGATTAAGGCGGTTGATAATGGTCGCCCCCAAAAGTCGTCAACCACTCGACTCCATATTGAATGGATCTCCAAACCCAAACCATCAGTGGAGCCGATTTCATTTGAAGAACCATTTTTTTCATTTACTGTCGTGGAAAGCGATCCGGCGGCTCACATGATTGGCGTGATATCTGCGGAGCCTCCCGGCACGCCTCTTTGGTTTGACATCACTGGTGAGTATTCACAGTTCTCACCGTCCTTGCACAGGTTACACTGAGGAGAGCCTGTTTTTTGGTTTCCTGACTTTTGTATACATCTCCGCATTTAAAATTGGGAATCAGACTTAGAAATGGAGAGTTTGTCTTAAATTGCAGTATTTTGATTGCAAAATGTTTTCTAATATCCAGCATGTACTAAACTTGTTTAAAATCGGGGCGGTGCATATACCATATCCTTAATGTAAAAATAAGGTTTTCAAAAGTACATGAAGGAGTTAGAAACCTGAGTGTTTTGGTCCAAAAACACAACTTCTTAATTTTCCCTCTTGATACATAACATATGGCACATTGCTGTTTTTAGTGAATATGGTTTGAATGCTTGAAATAACTGTGTAACTGTCACATGTCAGTATTTTATAGGGAATAATCTTACGGATTTTAGTTGCATAACTTAAAAATGAGAGTGCTAACTGTGGCCTTCTCAGTTTTATTTACCACATTCTGGGAATGTGGGAAGTGGGGGTCAGGAGATTCATTGACCCTGTGATAAAGATCATATGCCTACGTCAGTTTTTCGTTTTTCCTTTTCATTTACTTGCGTTTAGACGTAGAACGTATTCCCTTACTCTCCCATACTTAAAAAAAAAAGAAATTCACATTAAACTTCGACGTCTTTGTTTTTTAAATGCTATTTCCTCATGTTATTTTAATCATCAGGATCTTTAAAAGCATAAGTGTGGATTGTGACTCATCTCTAGTTGGTCCTTTAGATTCCTTTTCCCTCCTCCAGCCCTTAGCCTCCCTCCCCGCGAACTGCCGTGTCAGCATTTGAAGTGGCTGGGAAGTGGGGCCGCCGGGGCCGGGGGGGGGGGGGGGGGGGGGGGTACGGGCTTTACCTCTCTCTCCCGCTTCCCCCGCCACATGGTTCGGCTGCGTGCCCAGCTTGGGGCAGTGTATGAAATCGTAGAGGTCATCCACATCTCTGAATCCCTTCCTTCGGTTTTAAAGAAGAAAGGTGATTTTCACAGTGAACTACAGCCAAAATCGCTTGTTTGCTCCCTGTTAAGTCCCGTCACGCTCGCAGCGCAGCCAGGCCCCCCGCTGTGCCGTGCGGACCGCCGACCACCTCTGGGGCAGGTCCGATCGATTCTCTCCCTTGTTCTGTGCTTGCCTTCCATGCTTGCTTCCTTGTGGCTGTGCCAGGAGACGCACTGGCCAGAGAAGTGTTTTCCATCCTTCAGATGACTTGTGACCCGAACTGTTCAGCAGAAGGTATCTGCTGAGATCCCATAATTTGCCTCAGATTATGAGATCTAAAAGAAAAGCATCAAGTTTTTAAAACCTTTTTTATTTCCAGTGACGCTCTTCCATTGCCCCTTGTTTTCGTGGCATGCCCATGGTCACCCGTTCCAGTTGCAAACATGCTGACTTCTAAGACATCCCGAGACCATCCTTAGTTTTAGGTTTCACTGAAGATTTTTTTTTTTAATGTGTGTGTCATTTTACTTCTTGGTAAGATTTAGTAATAGAACCTCATCATGACATTAAGACTTTATTTTCATTCCATGTCACTTCATTGATAAAAGTATCTCAAGTTCAGTGGATGTGGAAAGAGTTTTATCTAGAACATAATTGGGAATGCATTTGGATAATGTCCGCAGCACAGAAAATTTTGCTTCGTTAAGCTTTGTGTTTGGCAACAATGGGGAACATTTCTTTTTAAGTATAGAAGAGCCAGGACTAATTGATGTTAACTGCCACGATTTTTTTCAGAGTTAACATTTGTTTTTAATGGTTAATGTATTAGGGCAGTATGCTTCAAGTGTCACAGATTTTTTCTGAGTAATTAAACATGTAAATGGCTGACTCTGGTTAGTAAAGGATGTTATATATAGCTAGTGGGATATATAAATTAAAGACCTATTCAGAACCCCTGAAAAAGCAAATGGAAAGTAAATCATTGGCAATATTAGCAATGGTTCTCCATCTTCGGAGTTGCTTTCTTGCTTTCCTCTCAGTAGCTTCCCGTGACAGTTAGGGCGCAAGTTTGCATTCGTAGCCACTGTCTTTCTCATTGGCCCTTCTTTTCTTGTCTTTCAAAGTGAAAGCTCCTTGGAATCACCTTCAGCAGTATATCAGAAGTGGGTTTTTTTTTTTCCCCGTCATGAAGAATTAGAAAGCCACCGAAGAAATGACAGATTCTCATACTTTTCTGTATGTCCTAACTTAAACTAGGTGGCAACTATGACAGTCACTTTGATGTGGACAAAGGCACCGGGACCATCATTGTTGCCAAACCTCTGGATGCAGAACAGAAATCAAACTATAACCTCACAGTTGAAGCTACAGATGGAAGCACCACTATCCTTACACAGGTAAGTGAATCACCAACGATGCGTTCGTCAGAGGAGGACTGATCCAACTTTCTGATTGTATGGTGCACAGGCAGCATGAACGGCTGATTCCGCCCTCGGAGGCTCCCAGGCAGAGTCACTGTGTTGACAGAGCTTACACATGTGCACACCAAAGAGTTGTATTTAGGGGAAGAAGATTGACTGCAAATCTTGATGTAGGTTTGGCCTGTAATTAACCAGTCTTGGAAATTTTGAAAGAAGACTTAAAAACAACAACCCACTTCTGATTATCAAAATCTTTCAACTTTATACCGATTTTGAACAGTGTTGGTAGTAGAACTTGTATCACTCTTGGGGATGAATTGTCCAAGTCCTTTTCATTAAAGGTCATTATAGTGATTAATGATCTTTTAAATCACTTTTTTGAAATTTTTTTCTCTTTTGGCTACTTTAATAAGGGTTGTATAAAATGAATGATAAAAATTGTTCTCGTAATTCCTTTAACATCTTTATTTGTTCCTATCTGGTGATTAAGAGAGAGCCAGATTACTGGGATTTCAAATTTAAATGTTAAAACCTGATACATTAAATTCTCTTTGATTCTCAGTGTGGACTGTTTGAGAATTTGTTGAACATTTGTTATGTGCCAGGTATTGTTCTGGAAGCTGAATACTGGGGAAAAAAATCTTACCCTCATAGAGCTTACCTTAGGATGGTGGAAGCTGAGATTTACATATAATCTGCTATGTCCTGAAGGACAAAGGAAGAAATTAAATACTAGAAGATAAAGTGTTCTGAATTCCAGTTTTTTTTTTATCTTTAGATGATACTATTTTAAATCTCAAATGAGAGAGATCATCTGTTAAATCATTTAGTTGCACTGAAGAATAAAAGAGTCTGTGATGTCTTTTCAATTAACAAATGAGTAGATGATTCAGAGCCAGTTATGAAAAGACCTTCCTTTCTCCACATGGTTGTGATTTTTAGTGTATTTAAAATTGACATACGTACGATGCTTTGGGGCCATTTTGAGATTGTCATGTAAAAGTTTTAGTACAGTATTAAAATTACACTTCTGTCAATAACTTCTCATTATAGAAGTTAGCCTTTAGAGCATGAAAATGAGGAGAAAAACACAGAGTTGTAATAAATTTAACAGGATAAATTTTGAAAGGTTTGAAGAGTATAACTGTATCAGTTCAAATAATGCATCAGCATTACGCCCGGGTCGATTGGTTTGGGAATCTTGGCTCTGCCTCTCATCCTGTCCCTGGGCTGGAACCCTCTGGGCTTCCCTTTGGTCCTTGGGGAACTGGGCTTGGTGATTTTGTCCTCCCAGGCACTCTGAGGGTAAGTGAGGTGTAGCACGCGGGCGCTGGCGCTGAAAGCCCGTGGAGCTGCTGTCCACGCATGCTCACAGAGCACTGGTGTGGACTCCCTGCTGGACACTGCAGTCCCCTCCCTGTCTCTGTTCTCTGTCCCTGCAGTTCACCTCGCACTGCCCGCTACCAGAGGGGTCTGCCCGGTTAGGAAGAGGAGGGGCAGGTGAATTTCCTGGGATCAGCTAGTTCAGGGCATACAGGATATATAGCTCTCAGGCCTCTGCTTGGGAGTCCAGGCTCCGCGTACTGGATGCCGCCTTCTCCCTGCTCCCTGCTCTGGTCTCAAAAAGACAGGGTGTTTGATGCCACTTCTTGCCTTCATGTCTCTGACCAAGGTCTCCCCGCGACTCCCATCTCAGTGTACACTGATCCACCAACCTAAGACCTACACAAACAAAGCCTTATTACCTCCTCCTTGAAAGCTTTCCGAACATCCCGTGCCGACTCTGGACTCCTAAAGACTTACTTGATAACTCACTTGATAATATGCAGAACCTCATTATGCCTCGTATGTGTAAGACATCACCTGCCAAGCTTGAAAGCTTCCTGAGGGCAGGGATTGTTGTACATTCATTTTATTTGCACCCCAGTAATGTGTAGGTACGTGCTGAGTGTATAAGGGCCCTGTGAATATGCGTCATGTGAATTCCCGTATCAAAATTGGCTATTTTTACCTTCCTTGTTCCTATTTAGTTGTGATTAATTGACTTTAGAGCAGGATTAAACTACCTCTACCCAACACTCACTCCATTAGAAAAGTACTGTGTAAATTTATAGTGGAAATGAATATATAATGATTTAACTTAGAGAAATTATAAAATCATCTCTTCTGGATCATCATTGACCTTTAAAAATGGTCTGTAGTTTTAAATGTTTATATAACTTTCACATAAAACCTTTCTGTGGTTTAGCGAATGCATTTAGTGTGTATATAAAGTTTAATGTTACAAATCCATCACTGACATTGTAGTGTTTTATGAGAACACTGGTATAGTCTTCATGGAAAGACCTGTAGCTCATATGCCTGCACCAGGGTGGTTAATAGCTTCACCTATGCATTCCTGCGACTTTGGCCTCCTGTGCCATTTGGACTAGCAAACCTCTTTACTCCATGCATGCCAGTGAAGCTCAGATTTCTTGCTCGTAACTATAAACCATCTTTGTAATCAGTACTGATTTCCACTATGCCTTATCCACACACATCTTTTCAATCTGAAAATTAATCCTCTTAGTGTTAAAGTAAAAAAAGAAATTTTTTTTAATTCAGCTTAGGACTGTTTTTTTAATATTGGTTTCCCCCCCCTTTAAGGTTTTTATTTATTTAAGAGAGCTTATCTTTTCAGTATACTTAAATTGCTTTTAGAAAATGAGTGTGTTTACTATTTATATGTAGGTTTTATGATCACAAAAATGTAGTAAAGATTTTTAAAGCACATTTCTAATTTATTGGTAGGAATTTGGAGTCTCAACGATTAGAATCAGAAATTTAAATAGGATATTTATCTAGTACCATACTCACCTTGCTAGCTTGGTAGTTGCAGATTCAGATCTGATATGGGAAATTATCTTCTGTAAATCCTGCTCAAGTAAATTCTCTGTTATCCTTAAATGAGTACTCTAGAATAATCTCTCTCCTGTGGAGACCTGAGAGAAATTAAATGTGCATTCGGGAAGAAGTGTGTGAAAGATGTTACATATGCCCTCCAAAGTTAGTTTCAAGAATTAAGAAAGTTCTTCATTATCTTACTCATATGGGCAATAGATCAATGGAAAATTTTAAAGATTTTTTTTTATTCTGGATTTTTGTTGCTTTTCTCGTTTTGTTTCATTTTGCTAACAAAATCGGTTTTTTTCAGTGTGCATCTCATGTTTCCCCTTGATTCTGTAAATAACAAAATAGCATAATTAAGGATATTACTATAATGTGAGTCATTTTTGTCCTTATAGGTATTTATCAAAGTAATAGATACAAATGACCATCGTCCTCAGTTTTCCACATCAAAGTACGAAGTTGTTATTCCTGAGGACACAGTGCCAGAAACAGAAATTTTGCAAATCAGTGCAATGGATAAGGATGAGAAAAACAGGCTAATCTATACTCTGCAGAGCAGCATCGATCCATTGAGTCTCAAGAAATTTCGACTTGATCCTGCAACGGGCTCTCTCTATACTTCTCAAACACTTGATCATGAAGCCATCCACCAGCACGTTCTTACAGTCATGGTACGGCTTCCTGCTCATTCTTTGGCCACCATTTAGATTCTGAAGGGTTTCATATGTTTGAGAGTGATTTTTAATCAATTATAGGGCAACCCCTGACAGCATTGATAACATATTGATTCTTTCAGGTGCGGGATCAAGATGTCCCTGTAAAACGCAACTACGCACGGATTGTTGTTAATGTCAGTGACACAAACGACCATGCTCCTTGGTTCACGAGTTCCTCCTATGAAGGGCGGGTTTATGAATCAGCGGCTGTCGGCTCAGTGGTGTTGCAGGTTACAGCTCTGGACAGGGACAAAGGGAAGAATGCTGAAGTGCTGTATTCGATCGAATCAGGTATTTTTGGAGCACTTAGTAGATTAACTTGAAAAAGTACATTTATTTTCTAAAACTAGTTCTGTGTGTGGAAACATTTCTGTATGTCACCATAAAAATTGCTTAAATTGATCTTTAGCTACCATTTTTCATATTAGGAGAAAGAAGACTTCTTTTGTCTTTTAAGCTTTTAACTCAATAGAAAGCAGAGAGAGAGAGTCCTATGTTTAATAGAAGGATTCACATTATTAGCATAGTTCAAGGCTCTGAGAAGTTCTGCAGTAAAGAAAACTGTATTTGATCCAATTCAGTATATCCACAATGTTTTAACCATGCAACATTTTCCTTCATACTATTTGTTAACTGTGAAACACTCTTAAGAAACCACTGGCCTCGGTAATTTAACTTTTAGAGCATTTGTTCTTGGGCACAGTAGGAATTTCCACGACAGAGTGCTAGGTGTCATGCCTCTGCTTCCCCTTTCACCCCCCTGCACCTTTAACAGTTGAATTTCATTCATGGAATTGGGTTGTTAACAGTAGGCCCCAGGGTTGCGATTTGGAGATGTTGAAAAGCCCAAGGAGTCTGCTGGAGAGTTGGGCAAGGAAGGCCTTGAACATTTTTTCTACATATGACAGGGCAAGAGGTCCAGAGTCTTGCTGGTAGTTACAAGAAGGATCAAAGTGAAAGTTTTGTTCTCTGTTCTCTTTTATAATGCTCTTCATAGTCTTTCATCTATTCATTCCATGGACTAATGAAGCATATTTTCTGTATCAAGTGCCATGCTAGGAGCGTGATATATGTAGAGGCTATCATTGGTCCACAAGTGTATGTTCGTGCAAAATGGAAGCCCCTGATTGAAATAGGGATCTGCTTTAGAGTATATGATTTGTATAGTCAGAATTCATTTTGTTTTGGGACCTTCCCTATTCATGCCACATATAGTGAAAAGTGATTAAGTATCAAGAAGCCTGCTTCCATTTTTCCATGTTTCTCAAGGTAATTGTTAGTACAAAGAATATAGTCTCTCTCATCCTTTTGTCTTTATAATGATTTTAGAATATCATGCATTTAACTTGATTTGTGTAAGTCCTTTCCTTTGCGTATTGAAAAACTGTGCCTTTCCTAGACGTTAGAATTGGTAGAGGTATCAATTAACTGTAGGTCATATAATCAAAAGCTGAGCATGGGGAGTAATAAAAAAAAAACCACTTAATCGATGTGTTTTATGTGATTTAAACTACTTTTATTTCTTAATACACTTGACGCCTCATTTGTTTCCCCAAAACCAACCAAATTTAGTCCATTACCCACAAATAAGATTTTTTCTACTGCCCGGGGTTCAGGATTAAAATGTAGTCTAGTTAGCACCTTGAACAAAGATGAAGGTTTTTCCACTGGTTCAGAAATTTAGCTGTTAAAAAAAAACAGTGCATTCCATTTGTGCATGCCTGAGCAGTTCGGCAGAATAATTTTCTCATAGACAAACCGCCTGGGTTTGTGTAGGAGAAAATGTTAAACTTTTCCCTTAGCTTTCACATAATTTTCAACAACTGGGTGGTTAAAATATGATTGTTGGTGCCTGACTGAAGGCATGTGCATTCTTGAAATGCTTGTAATGACTAATGGGATTAGTAATTTGGTATTCCAAGAATGGAACTGTATCTCCCCTCAAAGAATAGATGATACCAACGGCCTATTTTGATATAGAATTTGGACTTCTAAGAAGATAATCTTTATAGATTTGGTAATACAAAAAGTGTGCTAAAGAATTACTTCGTAGGCAACAGCTATCATTAAAATGCAAAAGTGTGTGTATGTGAATGTTGAAATAATAGGAAAGGTAAAATGGTCATACTTAGTTCTTATATTCACCTGCTTCTCATTTGTGTCAGATTACATTTAATAAAGTTCAAAAAACTAGTTACAGATTCAGGCTGTAACACTGCATGTTTAATTACCAAAAATTTATTGAGCGAAGCGTTTGGTCTGATTAGGAGTCTTTAGGGAAAAGAATTAATTAAAGGCTGCTTTCCGTAACAATTGACTTACGTGTTTAGAGACAATCAGGGCCATACTCTGGACTGTATGGTGTTTTCTTTCTTTTTTTTAAAGTAGATTATTGTAACTTCAAAACTATCCTCATGCCTGGAAATAGAAGGCACTCAGTATATGTACTTATTAACTAGCATTGATTTCCTTCCCCAGACTTAGGTTAAATATAATTGCAGGTGAAACTTGAGGTTTCCCACTTGAGGCTCCCACCGGTCGGGTGGTCAGCACTTTACTGGGCGCCCACAGCAAGTGCACAGTGGGAAGACATGGGTTTCTGCGCACAGCTCTGACTTGCCCTTTGGGGTGCACGTATGTAATACAGTCCTTGCTAGTGAGCACAGATTCACGTTTGTCTGGATAATTGCCTTCTTCAAAGAGAACAATCTAAGGCTGTTTAGAAATCACCAGTATCTCCAGCTCAAGAGAATGACTAAGCCCCCAACCTGGTACAGACTCTACCACTTGCCCTATTAATTCCCTCACAAATACCGCATGTGTATTTCAGTATTTGATGAATGTATCTGTTATTGGATCAGACAGGAGCGTGTGCAAGCCATGCAGCGACGCTTAGTGTTCTTCCACATAAACATGTTGCTTGCCCATCTGCAAATCTGATGATTTCTGCCACAGGATAGATGTATGTAGGTGCCGTCTGTTAATTGGCTACCTGGGTTCCTGTTTGACCTTGTTAAGATACTCCAGGTAGTAATGTTTCTGAATTTTACATGCTGATAAAAATTTATCAGAAATTTCCAATTAGTACACATTTCTTTAGTTAATACTTAGAAATGTAGTGCTTAATCTAACAAATGGTTGTTGGTAGTGATAGAGGTAAAATGCAGAAAAATAAAAATAGTGCCTTGTTATCTTTCCATACAACAAATTCAACAAATACTTAGTGTGTCCTATGTGTCAGGCATTTTTCTAAGCACAGGTGATAAATAACGAATAAAACAAGCCATGTTTAAATGGGGACTTAATGTTCTAGTGGGAGAATGGCTAAGAAGGTTGCAATATGTGCTCTAAAGAAAAAAACAGGGTATGGGGACAGAAACAGCCATTGTGATTAGGGAAGTAAAGGGAGGCTTCACCGTCACATTCTCTAAGCAGAGGGACATTTGGGTAAAACCTGAGTGAATGAATGAATGAGAAGCAATGAGAATAGCTGGGGAAGACTGTTCCAGAGAGGACCCCCACATACGTTCCTCCTGAGATGAGCATGTGCTCTCCTGGTTGAGGAGTGAGGAGCCAGTATGGCTGGAGGGCAGGGAGTACGTTGTGTAGACAGTGGTGGGTTCTCACGCCACCAGCTTGCTTTAACGCAGGTGAAATCTATTCATTCTGCTCTCTAGGGCCTTTCGTGTTTGAAGCTTTAAGATTTCACTGTGCAAAATGAGAGAAAGGGATGGAGATGATTGAATGTAAACTGTGGTAGGTTGGCTGCTTCATTAGTACAGACGTAGGATAGCCCAAGGGGTGGGGGTGAAGACTGTCATCCACAGGTTTTCATGGTCGCTCTGTCAGTCCCAGGCAGCCAGTCACGGTTTTGAAAGATGGGGTGACACCCACGTAGGATGAGAGAGGTCCTTGGAATTCTGACTGACTAAAGCACAATGAGATAATCTGTGATTGCTGAGTCATAAATGCAGACAGGCAGAAATTAGGGTCTACGAGGCATGGTAGAGGCAGTGTGACCCCGTTTGTGGGTGAGGGTTCAGCTCAGAACTTGGGGGCCCGGAGAAAGCCCAGGCCTCTGCACTGTTGCAGACTGTGGTGCACGGTGGTGGGGCCTAGATGCAGAGCCGGGCAGGCTTAATGAAAACCAGACTGGATCTGGCCTCAGAAAAAATTTTATCATGGATTTTTGGAAAATGTATTAACAGAAGGAAATGAAGGCTGTAGAGGAAGTGTTTACTAGTAATGATGTGGGGAAAGGAGTGCTTGGTCAGTCTCCTGGTTTGCAAATCACACGGTAAGTCGTTCTGGCCTATGAAGTACCTCATGTGGTTGCAAACCTAGAAAACAGAACTTGAAAAAGCAGTTAAGGGGCAAGTCAGCTTTGTTGTGGGGAAGTGTAATAGTTCATTTGGGGAGAATAAATTCAGTTCTGTGACTAGGATGATGGATTCTGGACTCTGGTGTGAAACAGAATGGGGATGAAGTGTGGGCAGATGGATCAAATCTGAGGACCTTCACAACACTGCCTGAATCTATCCAAAAAGATAGTAAACTGCTAAACTTGAATAAACTGCTGGTGTCTTCAGAAAGATTTCTGTGATGATACAAAACTGGGAATGATTATAGAGTTGCATTTGAAGCTAAATATATGTATACAGTATGGCTGGAAAAGGTCCAAAGAGAAGCAAGGAAAACAGTCTGTTCTAGAGTGGGGTTTCTCTGTCTCAGCACTGTTGGTACTTTGGAGCAAAAAATCCTTTGTTGTGGGGGCTGTGCGCGCATTGTAGGATGTTTAGCAGCATCCCTGGTCTCTACTCAGTGGGTGTTAGCACACTGTAGGTAGTGATAACCAAAAATGTGTCTGGACATTGTTGCATGTCCTCCCTCAATAGAGAGAACCACAGAGCAGATTGTCCTGAAAATGATTAAGGAAGGGAATATGACTGAAATTTTTGAAACATACATAGGGGGGCAGATTATACACAAACTCATTCATCAGTTCCCTGAATATTTAAAATAAGGGACAACTCTCTTGAAGCTTGTTAAAATTTCTTAGTGAATTGACATCTTCCCTTTCATAATGAATAAGAATCTTGAGAACTTACAGGTAATAAATGCTGAAACCAGAAGTATGTTTCAGAGGGTTTTTTTTGGGACTGTTGGAAAATTCATATCTGCCTTACCAAGGGATAACCATACTTTCCACAACACATCCCTGGCTCAACCGATGGCAAGTGAGTTCGGCTTTAGGTTTATAGAGTAATCTTTCTTCTGTTTCTTGCTTTTCATAATTTATGGACAAAACTCAGAAAAGTCTGTGGCATTTTAGGTGGCTAAAAATGAAATGAGTTCCCTTCAAATGTCAATAACCCCCGAACTTCTGTTTAATTTTAGAATATCACTTCTAAAGGTAGCTTTGTTTCTGTATCTCCCAACTATGAATTGTATTGATTGGTCCTTGTATTTTTCTCTAACATGGTTTTCTTCCCCCCTCCTCCTAGGAAATATTGGCAATTCTTTCACAATTGATCCCATCTTGGGCTCTATAAAAACTGCCAAAGAATTAGATCGAAGTAGCCAAGTGGAATATGACTTAATGGTAAAAGCTACAGATCAAGGCAATCCACCAATGAGTGAAATAGCTTCTGTGCACATCTTTGTTACGATTGCAGACAATGCTTCTCCTAAGTTTACATCAAAAGAATATTCTGTGGAAATCAGTGAAACTGTCGGCATTGGGAGTTTTGTCGGAATGGTTACAGCCCACAGTCAATCATCAGTGGTGTATGAAATAAAAGATGGAAATGTAGCTGATGCTTTTGATATTAATCCACATTCGGGAAGTATCATTACTCAGAAAGCCGTGGATTTTGAGACTTTGCCCATTTACACATTGATTATCCAAGGAACTAACATGGCTGGTTTGTCTACTAACACAACTGTTCTAGTGCACCTACAGGATGAAAATGACAACGTGCCGGTCTTTATGCAGGCAGAGTATACGGGACTCATTAGCGAATCGGCTTCAATCAACAGTGTGGTCCTGACAGACAAGAATGTCCCATTAGTGATTCGAGCAACTGATGCTGATAAAGAATCCAATGCTTTGCTTGTTTATCACATTGTTGAACCATCTATACACAAATACTTTGCTATTGATTCTAGCACTGGTGCTATTCATACAGTGCTGAGTTTGGACTATGAAGAAACAAATACTTTTCACTTTACTGTACAAGTGCATGACATGGGGACGCCACGTTTGTTTGCTGAGTATGCAGCTAACGTGACCATCCGTGTAATCGACATTAATGATTGCCCTCCTGTGTTCTCCAAATCATTATATGAAGCTTCTCTCTTGCTGCCAACATACAGAGGAGTAAAAGTCATCACAGTAAATGCTACAGATGCCGATTCGAGTGCATTCTCACAGTTAATGTACTCCATCACTGAAGGCAACATCGGGGAGAAGTTTTTTATGGACCCCCAGACAGGAACTATAACTGTACAGAACACAACTCAGTTGAGAAGCCGCTACGAGTTAACTGTGAGAGCTTCCGATGGCAGATTTGTAAGCTTTACCTCTGTGAAAATTAACGTGAAAGAAAGCAAAGAAAGTCAACTGAGGTTTACCCAGGATTTCTACTCCGCAGTAGTGAAAGAGAATTCCACCGAAGCCAGAACATTAGCTGTCATTACTGCCATTGGGAACCCAATCAATGAGCCCTTGTTTTATCAGATCCTCAACCCAGACCGCAGGTTTAAAATAAGCCGGACGTCAGGAGTCCTCTCAACCACTGGCATACCGTTCGATCGCGAACAGCAGGAGGCATTTGATGTGGTCGTAGAAGTGACCCAAGAACAGAAGCCTTCGGCGGTGGCCCACGTCGTCGTCAAGGTCATCATAGAAGACCAGAATGACAATGCACCAGTGTTTGTCAACCTTCCTTACTATGCTGTCGTCAAAGTGGACACCGTGGTGGGCCACGTGATTCGCTACGTTACCGCCGTGGACCGAGACAGCGGCAGAAATGGGGAAGTGCATTACTACCTGAAGGAACATCACGAACATTTTCAAATTGGATCCTCAGGCGAAATTTCACTGAAAAAGCAATTTGAGCCTGACACCTTAAATAAAGAATACCTCATCACAGTGGTTGCAAAAGATGGAGGAAACCCAGCCTTCTCCGCTGAAGTTATAGTTCCCATCACTGTTATGAATAAAGCCATGCCTGTGTTTGAAAAGCCTTTCTACAGTGCAGAGGTTCCAGAGAATATCCAGATGCACAGTCCGGTTGTCCACATACAAGCCAACAGTCCAGAAGGATTGAAAGTGTTCTACAGCATCGCAGATGGAGATCCCTTCAGCCAGTTTACCATTAACTTCAACACTGGAGTCATAAATGTCATAGCCCCTCTGGACTTTGAGTCCCACCCAGCGTATAAGCTGAGCATCCGAGCAACCGACTCCCTGACTGGCGCTCATGCTGAGGTGTTTGTTGACATAATCGTGGAGGACATCAACGATAACCCTCCTGTCTTTGTTCAGCAGTCTTATGCCACAACCCTGTCTGAGGCATCCGTCATTGGCACGTCTGTCGTTCAAGTTAGAGCGACAGATTCGGATTCAGAACCCAATAGAGGAATTTCATACCACATGTTTGGGAATCATAACAAGAGTCACGATCATTTCCACATAGACAGCAGCACTGGCCTCATTTCGCTAGTCAGGACTTTGGATTATGAGCAGTTCCAGCAGCACAAGGTTTTTGTAAGGGCTGTGGATGGTGGCATGCCCCCACTGAGCAGTGATGTGATTGTCACCGTGGATGTCACGGACCTCAACGATAACCCGCCACTGTTTGACCAGCAGATTTATGAAGCCAGAATTAGTGAGCATGCTGCTCATGGGCATTTCGTGACGTGTGTTAAAGCCTATGATGCAGACAGTTCAGACATAGACAAGTTGGACTATTCCATTCTGTCTGGCAACGATCATAAGAATTTTGTCATTGACAGTGAAACGGGGATTATCACACTCTCCAACCTGCGCCGGCACACCTTGAAGCCATTTTATAGTCTTAACATTTCTGTTTCTGATGGAGTTTTTAGGAGTTCAGCTCAGGTTCACATAACTGTAATTGGAGGCAATCTGCACAGCCCTGTTTTTCTTCAGAGCGAATATGAAGTGGAATTAGCCGAAAATGCTCCCTTACACACCCTGGTGATTGAGGTTAAAGCAACTGATGGGGATTCTGGTATCTACGGTCACATTACTTACCATATTGTAAATGACTTTGCCAAAGACCGATTTTACACAAATGAGAGAGGACAGATACTTACTCTGGAGAAACTTGATCGAGAAACCCCAGCAGAGAAAGTGATCTCGATTCGTTTAATGGCTAAGGATGCTGGAGGAAAGGTTGCTTTCTGCACCATTAATGTCATCCTTACAGATGACAATGACAATGCACCCCAGTTTCGAGCAACCAAGTATGAAGTGGACATCGGATCCAGTGCTCCCAAAGGGACGTCAGTCATTAAAGTTCTTGCGAGTGATGCTGATGAGGGATCCAATGCTGATGTCACCTATGCCATCGAAGCAGATTCTGAAAGCGTCAAAGAGAATTTGGAAATTAACAAACTGTCTGGCATAATAACTACAAAAGAGAGTTTAATTGGCTTGGAAAATGAGTTCTTCACTTTCTTTGTGAGAGCTGTGGATAGTGGGTCTCCATCCAAAGAATCTGTTGTTCCCGTCTATGTGAAAATACTTCCACCAGAAATACAACTTCCAAAATTTTCCGAGCCATTTTATACCTACACAGTTTCAGAAGACATGCCTATTGGGACAGAGATCGATCTCATCCGAGCAGAACATAGTGGGACTGTTCTTTACAGCCTGATCAAAGGCAATACTCCCGAAAGTAACAGGGATGAGTTCTTTGTGATCGACAGACAGAGTGGCAGACTGAAGCTGGAGAAGAGTCTCGATCACGAGACAACGAAGTGGTACCAGTTTTCCGTGCTTGCCAGGTGCACTCACGATGACTACGAAGTGGTGGCTTCTGTGGATGTTAGCGTCCAAGTGAAAGATGCCAATGACAACAGCCCTGTCTTAGAGTCGAACCCATATGAGGCATTTATTGTTGAAAACCTGCCAGGGGGAAGTAGAGTCCTCCAGATCCGGGCATCTGATCTAGATTCAGGAACCAACGGCCAGGTCATGTACAGTCTAGATCAATCACAAAGTGTAGAAGTCATCGAATCTTTTGCCATTAACGTGGAGACAGGCTGGATTACAACCCTAAAGGAACTTGACCATGAAAAGAGAGACAATTACCAGATTCAAGTGGTTGCCTCAGATCACGGTGAGAAGGTTCAGCTGTCCTCCACAGCCATTGTGGATGTTACCGTCACTGATGTCAATGACAGCCCCCCGCGGTTCACGGCAGAGATTTACAAAGGGACTGTGAGCGAAGACGATCCCCCGGGCGGTGTCATTGCCATCTTAAGTACCACAGATGCCGACTCTGAAGAAATGAACAGACAAGTTACATATTACATCACAGGTAAAAACATTTACATGAAAGGGTGTAAGTTAAAAATAAATTGTACTAGAGGTATACGTGTTGAAGTGCATGTTTTAGGGAAATGGGGAGTTAAGGGGATGATTTTAGTAGTTATGTCTAAAATAAGTAGAAATAATCTATTATTTGGACATAGTTATGTCTAAAGTAAGTAGAAATAACTCTTAAGCTGCATTTCAAGTTCTTTGCCTGAGGAAAGTGAAGAGTTGTCCCATTCGACTGTTATTGATGTTTAGGACTCATTCTGTTGAACTTTACGCTTAGCATATGGTAGGTATATTATAATTAACTCTAGTTTCAGTATAGGCTGAAGTATTGCTTAGTAGGCTTTGCATTTTATTTAGCTTAATGCTGTGTTTCAGTACACATTTTAATGCCTTGATTTAATGCCTTGGGGGGGTGGTAAATGGGAAAGCTAACATACCAAATTTAAATGTAGTATTTTTTTAAAAAAACCTTAATTCTTCTAAACCATAATATTACATATATATTTTGAGCGGTTTATTTCTCCTATTACTTAGATCTTTCCTTATTTCAACAAATTTTGACTGACCTCTTCCTCTGTTAATTTAATAGGAGGAGATCCTTTGGGACAGTTTGCTATTGAAAATATACAGAATGAATGGAAGGTCTATGTAAAGAAACCTCTAGACAGGGAAAAAAGGGACAGTTATCTTCTGACCATCACAGCAACTGATGGGACCTTCTCATCAAAAGCCATAGTCGAAGTGAAAGTTCTTGATGCAAATGACAACAGTCCAGTGTGTGAAAAGGTGGGCTGTTCTTTCTTTCTATATTGTGAGTTTGGATTTCTTTCTTCACCCTCTCGGTAGGATTGTCATGTGATGCTGGGTGTAATTCAGATGCGTTTCATTTTATAGCCTCACTGTTTAAGCAGAGCTGAGTGTTCAGTGGAGCAAGAGTAGGATTAGCTCGGGACCTATTTTGGGGAATGCTAAGTAGCTTAAAATCTCATTCAAAAATACTGTGAATTATGGGCAGGATTACAGTTTGTGTTTAACTCTAAAAATGCTTTATGACGTTTATCATTCCCGTTCTTGGGGGATGAGATGATTCTGGGGTTGAGCAGTAGTTCATCTACAAAGCTCCATTTTGCGCTAACAAGTTGGTTTTGGGGGGCACTTGCTCTTCCACACACCACGGAAACAGAGGTTAATGAGGGTGCTCTCGCAGCTGGGGCGCCCATTTCCTAGGAGAACAGGTAGACCGGAGAGGAGCTGTTCCCGTCTGGCGCTGCTTGGGGAGACCTGGAGCGGTGGTGCTCCCTGCCACGGTGGGGGGGGGGGGGGGGGGGGCGGAGATAAGCAAGGGAATTGGGACTCTCTCCTAGAGAAAAGAGGGACTCGGCCTCCTTTTGTGTTTGAAGGGTGGAGAGGACCTGAACGAAGAGTTCTGACAGAAGATGAGTTTGGTGGGGTGGTGTGCATGTAGGTGGGCGCGTGTGAGAGCGCGGGGTGGGAGAGGAGGCCGAGGTGGCCGAAGAGGAGAAAGGACAAGCTGGTGCCCTTGGTGCTGCCGGAGTGGGGCAGCACGGCAGGCGTGTTTACCAGGATTGACTCTGCTGTTTCCTACAGGGGTGAGAGGGAGAGAGACCAAAGATACAAGCCTGGGCTGGAGTTGGTCTAAGAGGAAACGTGTCGTGTTCCACTTCAGACTTGGTGTTAGGTAACGGGACATTCAGTGGACTAGGTTTTGTAGACATTCAGAGATGGCAAGACTGAAGATGGAGATCAGGACAGATGTAAACGTGGCCGTTTCCATGGAGAACTGACAGCGGAATCCATTTGGGAGGATAGTAACAAAGAGAGACAAGAGAGTCCATAGGCACATTTCCTTTCCTGGGGAGAAGGGAGGGAGCAGCAGAGGCGGGCGGAGGAGAACCATGCGCGGCAGTGTTACGGAGCGCGCAGGAGGAGAGGATGTTTCGGAGGCAGGACAGTGAGTAGAGGTTTGGCGGCCAAGCAGATGAGTGAAATGTGGAACAGGACTTTGGGACTCGCACACTGGCCTGCAGACCACGGGCTCTGTATCCAGTTGCGGTCGGATGCCTGACTGCAGGGAGGGTGTGTGTGAATAGCACGTGGAGGAGAGTCGGAGGAAGGAAGGACTGAGAGACTAAGGGGAGGGCTGGGGAGAGTGAGGGACAGCGGTCCTGAGGAGGGACAGAGAAGCTGAGCAGCGTCACCGCTGTGGAAGGGGACAGAGCTGTTCTCCGGCAAGTACGGTGCGGTCAGCGGGGAAGGGGGAAGCTCCAGAGGAATGAGGAGTTCGATCCACATGCAGACTTTCTGGCAGCGGGGTTGTGGGTGGGTGAGTGGTGGAGGGGTGGAGGATGTCTGCGTGTGTCTTACAGAAAAGAAATGTGTGTGTTTTGCCTTTGTTTTTTTTTTAAACACTTGGCATATTACTTGGATACGATGCCTTGTGATCTTTGGGAATAACAAAATTAGGACATTAGATCATTTGAAATCAGCAGTATTGCAAAATAGACCCTGTTTCATGAGCCATAAAATGTCATTTACCTAAAACTGAGCTCACATTAAGAAAAAAAAGTCAACAAAATCTCGGCCTGTTTGTCTTATGTTTTGGGTTATGGCAGGAGTTTCTAATTAGTTAGAACTGGAACTAACTGTTCATTATGTTTGAGTTCGGTGAGCTGGGGCAGGAGGGGG
This sequence comes from Zalophus californianus, assembly GCF_009762305.2. NCBI lineage: Eukaryota > Metazoa > Chordata > Mammalia > Carnivora > Otariidae > Zalophus > Zalophus californianus. The sequence goes on from NC_045596.1 coordinate 185,826,652, forward strand.
GTGGTGGAGGCTAGCACAGGAGCCCCCCCACCCCGGGGGCCTTGGGGGCTCTTTGTTTTCTCCCGTGACATGGAGGTCACTGATGTCTCAACTGCAGTTATATCTGGTCATGTGTTGGGAAGGATTGCAAAGAATAAATTTCCTGTATTGAAAAGGAGACAGTCATTTACTCTCCAGTTTTTGGATAAATATGGAATACTACTTATATTTTCTTACAAGAACTTAAACATGAACCCAACTCAAGGACGTCAGGTATTGAGAATTCTGTAGGTAAATGCCAGGTTAAACTCTTTCAGTGACACGGAGGAGTTGTTACCTGTTACCTGACTCCCGTTTTGTTTTAAATGTGTCTTATAAGAAAAATAGTTTTCAAACTCCTTGGATTTTAAATTCCATCATTTCCCATATTTTCTGTGACTCAAGTTAAACGTCTTTTATTTTTTCCATTATTCCCTTGGCAGTCATGTTAACCCTTCATGTTTTGTGTTCACGACATTGCTTAAAATCTTTGTAGACTTTATACTCAGACACGATTCCAGAAGATGCCTTTCCCGGGAAGCTGATCATGCAGGTGTCTGCCACAGATGCGGACATCCGCTCCAATGCCGAAATCACTTACACATTGTTTGGTCCAGGTGCAGAGAAGTTCAAACTAAATCCAGACACAGGTAAAGATGGGGCTTGGGGCAAAATTAACTACGTTCCAATAAAGTCATCTCACGGATGTGGGTGGTTTTAGGTCCCATGTAAAATTTGAAATTACGTTCTGGTCCTATAAAATTTACTCAGATACTACAAAATCAGCATCTTTTAGAAATCACAGCAATTTGCTGTGTAAAATTTGGGGTGAGATTTAAAAAAAAAATCACCTACTTGAACCAAGGATTTAAAATTTAGATTAATATCAACTTCTCTGTTTTAAAAATAGTTCTGAAATTTAAGTATATCTCAAACTTTCTGCTTCATCCATTTTGTATATAGTTTGTTTTCTTGAGTCTGTGGGCATAAACTAATAATTTAGCATACTCCTTAAAATAATTAATAGTATTCTATTTGTAAGTAAATCTTTAAGACTGTTTTCCCTCTTATAATTTGTATTTTGTTAAAATTACAGTTTTCTGGCAGCCCCCCCCCAGAACTAATTGTAAACATATGAAGCTATGAGCCAGTTTAAAAATATTTAAATTTGGTAAATTAGGAAGTGCCTTCCCCCCCCCATTTTTGTGACATTATATATAATCTGAGGGGCCCTAGCCTTGAAATCTTTATGACTTGAGGAGCCAGCCGCCAACAGGGTCTGGAAACCTGGATCTCACTGGGGTCTCCTGTCACTGATACCATCGAGCCCCCCCAGTTCTGTCATCGTAAGAGAAAAGGGGAAGAAATAAGATGTGCACTTGGAGTTCTCATCTTACATTTCAAGTGAATCCATTTATTTTTGTTTTTAGGTGAACTAAAAACACTGGCCCCTCTTGATCGTGAGGAGCAAGCAGTTTATAACCTTCTGGTCAAGGCCACAGATGGAGGGGGCAGATTTTGTCAAGCTAATCTTGTGCTCACATTAGAAGATGTGAATGATAACGCCCCTGAGTTCTCCGCCGACCCGCACACCATCACCGTGTTTGAGAACACAGAGCCTGGGACGCTGCTGACCAGGGTGCAGGCCACAGACGCGGACTCAGGTACTGTCTCGGTGATGTCTTTTGCCTTTAAGCCGTGCTCGAAGATTGCAGGAACCTCTGTCCAAAACACATCTCAAATTCAGTCTCTCTAACTTCTCTTACCTTAGGCATATCAAATAACTCGTTGTATTATTTAATTCCTCAGCCTTAGGAGTGGAATGAAATTTTTAGAATAGTGAATTCATTTTTAATGAATATTTGAAGTCCCCAAATTGTGCCCCATGTACTTAATATCGTAAGACATCTGTGGTGTCCCTAAAATTATGGTTAGTGACTGTATTAACTGATCTTCATACCCATTTGAATTAATTAAGTGAAGAGTTATTTTTGCGAATAAACCATCAGTGATGGAGATTTTAATGTGGAAACAGAACAGAAGCAAATGTTACATTGGTATAGTTTTACAGACCTTTCACAATTTTTATGGAGAGTATAATCCTCTAGGATACATATTTATAACATTTCCGTAGCAGAGAATAAAAATAATTTCTTAAGTCATAATAGTAGTGAAGAATTAGAGCAATAACAAAAATGTTACTTTTCGGATCTTTGACACAGGCTAAATAATAGACTTCATTATAAAAGTGCTGTTGGGTATTCTAGCATACATTCGCGTAGTCTTAAAAAGCCAGATAACAATGAAGTCATATTTAAGTTAGTAAATTGTTAACGAAAATGTTTGCTTTTTAAAGATGATAGTCATAAGAATGTCTAAGTAATGCGTGTTAGCACTTTCCCTTTTAAAATATGCTACATGTTTTCCCCAAAAAAAGAGTTTTGTTTAAATGTCTCGAAATAAAACAATCTAATGTATGGTCATGTGTCACCAGGACTGAATCGGAAGATCTCCTACTCACTGATTAACTCTGCTGACGGGCAGTTCTCCATTAATGAATTCTCCGGAATCATTCAGTTAGAGAAGCCCTTGGATCGAGAACAGCAGGCTGTGTACACCCTCACTTTGAAAGCTGTAGATCAGGGTCTGCCAAGGAGGTTGACCGCGACGGGCACTGTTGTTGTGTCCGTTTTGGACATAAATGACAACCCTCCCGTGTTTGAGTATCGTGAGTATGGCGCTGCCGTGGCTGAGGACGTTCTCATCGGAACAGAAGTCCTTCAAGTGTATGCGGCCAGTCGGGATGTTGAAGCAAATGCGGAAATCACCTACTCGATAATAAGTGGGAATGAACACGGAAAATTCAGTATCGATTCTAAAACAGGTAACCTACCCTGTGAATGAGAGGAAGCCCTTTGCTCTGCCCCAACGGCTAGCTCACCAGCACATCACCTGATGCAGAGAGACAGAGCAGAAATCGGCAGCAGCTACTCTGAAAAGATAAAACTCGACTTTTCTTTGTGTTGTCACTTTAAGTGGGATTCCTAGTGGTTTAGAACTTTTGAGTGGAAAATTAAAGAATCACACTCTGGTAATTCAGTCAAGATGTCAGATGTAGTAAGTTAGTCAAGATAAAGAGTAGATGATGGAAGAGGAGGAAGAGAATCTCGTGGAAGGGCCCCTTGCTCGCTCCCATATTGAACCCATGTGAAAGTAGCTTCTTACGTGAAACAGTGGTTTCGGCCCCTTTGATCTTAGGTTCGATAGGGGGCATCTGATAATTCATTAAAATTGGCGTCTTCATTATGCTAGTTACATAGAATAGCCGAAGTACTCTGAATCAAACTGAATGACTATGGACAAGGTCAGAGTCGTAGGAGCTATTGGCACTTGCGTAAACACTTTTGTTGTGTTGTTAACCTGTGGTCCAAAAGGGCGGTAAGTCTTCGAACCTTGCAAAAAGTCACTCCATTCAAACCGTATTTAATTGCGTGTGACTATTTCAGATGACGAGTAGGTGTGTGGTGATGCTATTTTAAAACCTATTTTTAATGCATATCATAGAATTATTATTTTTAGGGCTCCTTTATAGGATGGACTATAAAGAAGGGTGTTAAAGGAATTGTTAAAAAGGGATTCTTTTTTAGTGACAAGATGTAAATAGTTATTCTGGAGATATTAAAAAGATACACATTTCTCTAAAAGAAAAACAATGAGAGAAGGGAAAGGGAAATAAAAGCCCAAGAGTAGAATTCTTCTGTTTCCTTTCTACATTATTAGAGGGATGTCTATAGTAAACTGTGGTTTGGAAGAGAGGAGAAATATAATCATTTTTGCAGTGGGATGTGGGTTGTGTTGACTGGGGAAGCAACTTAAATACCACAGAGAAATAAATGAGCATCCGGGGATGGGCAAACTCATAATTTGTAATTGCTGAATTAAGATATTAGAAAGCCTACATAAATGATAAGCAGACTTTTGAGGCAGAAATGGTTTGTTTGGAAGTGTGTTGCCGTCACAGTTGGAGAAAGTGGTAGCATTTAAAAGTCCTGGAAGTCATTTTGCTTTTCCATCCAGGGGCCATATTTATCCTTGAGAATCTGGATTATGAAAGCTCTCATGAATATTACCTGACTGTTGAGGCCACTGACGGAGGCTCGCCTTCATTAAGTGATGTTGCAACTGTGAACATTAATGTAACCGACATCAACGACAATTCCCCTGTGTTCAGCCAAGACACCTACACGGCAGTGGTCAGTGAGGATGCCCCTCTCGAGCAGTCTGTCATCACGGTGTGTATTTTCTCCCCTGCCGTATTCTTCTTCTCGATCTTTGCAGGAAATTTCCGGAGGATCCATCCAGTTTTTGTCGTGGCCTTATTCGAAAATAATTGGACGATGTGGAAATGTCTTTTGTTACCCCAGTCAGTTACTGGCTCTGTTATAAATTACTGCCTTACAACAGCTAGCTATTGATATCAGAAATCGGCTTAGTAGACTCCCACGCCTTCCTTAGCTGTTTCCTAAGCAGGGATGTGATGTTTTCTAGGTTATGGCCGATGATGCCGATGGACCTTCAAACAGCCACATTCGCTATTCAATTACAGATGGTAACCAAGGAAGTCCATTTACAATTGACCCTACCAGGGGAGAAGTGAAAGTGACCAAGCTTCTAGACCGGGAAACAGTACGTGCAAAAGTTTGGCTTAAATTGTTTACAAATGACCAAATCAGTACATAGAGGTTCCTTGTGCTCACATCTGTCACATGATGGGATGTACGAGAAGGGTAGAACCAGCCTTGTTCAGGCACTGCCAAGCGAGGTACAAACACTTGGAAAAGCAATTCCAGTAGGAAAATCTCAAGAATATAAGAGATGTATTTCATACTGATAGAAGTTTGGATAAAAAAGTTTATCTTCAGGAAGAAACTATTCTTGGCTCCAGTGTTTGGAGGCACTTCATGGAGCTAGTCGCTGGGTTTTCAATAATGGCAGAGACTCAGAAAACTATAGTCGTTGAGAGAAGGGGAGTCCCCGTGAGGAACTGCGTGAACAGAGGCATGGGGCAAGGAGGATGTGGTATATATTTAGGTGATTATCTTGGGTTGTATTGAGTAGAGGAATCCTACCAAGAAGTGAGGGACACGGTAGAAAGGTGTGCGAGGAACGGATCAGAGGCTCAGGCTGGATGCTGCAGGTGGCAAGGGAGTTAGCAAGCAGCTGGGAGCCTGGGTGTAACTCTCCGGGGAGACCGGTGTGAAGGTGAGTGTCACAGTGGGAGTGAGCAGTGTTCACCAGCGCCAGTTACCGTACCGTGAGGCAACAAGAGCCCGGTTGGGAGGTGCCATGACGAGCAAGCGAGTGAGCGAGAAGACAAATGCAGAGACTTCGTGAAGGAGAAGTCCGGGTCCGCAAAGCTCCAATACAGCCCCGCATAGGAAGCGGTGGCGTCCGAGATGTCGGTTCTCTCCCACCTGGCCGTGGCTGGGGACCGCCCTCCTAGAGAGCCAGGGCGTCGGGAGGCCGTCGACTTTGCCCTGGGAGAGGTGGTGGCCTGTGGGGTCTGATGTGTCGAGTTTTAGAGAGTGGCACATGAAGGAAAAATTTTCAGCCAGTATTTAGAGATTTTACTCCAACTTAAGAGACTTGAAAGCTGGAAATACAGATATGGCACAGGCCTCTCTCTGGAGATGATGACAGAGGCGGTCGGAGGGAGTGAGACAAACGTGAGCAACCGGAGAGAGGAAAGCCGGGCTGCACCCCCGTCCCTCCGTCCCTCTGTCTGTCCACTCAGACTCAGGGAGCTGCCTGGAGAGGTCACCAAGTCCAGAAGTGAATTCAAAGGACATCGGTGATAATGGAGTATAGTTTCAGAACACTTAGCAGGTAAAGCTAAGAGGAGAGGAATTTGGGAAGAGAGTGATGAGCTACCTCATTCAAGTCTCAATTCTTTCATTCCTTTTGCGTCCTGTCACTTCTGAGCAGGGACTTTGCAAGAGCTTAGGAAGCACGACTGTTAGGCCGAAGGTCGCCATGCTGCCGGCCTAACAAAACTGAGTGTTGGTGACTGACGTGCTTTCAGCTCCCTTAATGCACTGACGTCCAGTGTGATGGCGTGCAGTGTGTCCCGGGCCATTTGCCCTGTTCCGTTGGAGCATCTTGCAGGGCTCATATTCTGCGGAACATACTCTGGTGTTTGGCTCGCTTTCTGGCGTCTTCCACCTCTCTTTCTTGAGGAGAAAGCGTCACAGGGGACTGCCCTCAAACAGAACCCACCTCACTTGACGCAGTTTCCTTTGTAGGAGGTCACGAAGAACTCCTCCTCAGGGATTTGGACAGGGGACTGTAATCTGAGGGTAAGAGTGATGGCGGAGGGTGATCTGGCACGTCCTGAGGTGTTGAAGATGAGTGAGCCCTTGGAGCTGGAAGACCACTTCCTCTGGCTTCGGGCTGACAGTCCCACTTGGGCCTTAGAGAAAGCTGCCATCCCTGTTACTTACAAAAGCAATAGCTTTTGAGCCCTGTTAACATTTTTCTCATTGTTTGTGTTACTTCTCTGTCTTAATTTCTGTTAATCTGCAGGTTTTTAAAGATGGAATGAGTATGTCTAGAGAGGCATCAGAGAAGCTAACCACCATTGGTAACTTTCCCTGTTGCGCGCATACGTTCCGTTGTGTAGATATTTGCAGTGTGCTTGTTTGTAGATTGGGGAATTGCCCACAGACGAGACGGCAAGTGAGGACGGGTACTCAGGTCTGCCCTTCCGGGCTGTCAGTCCCCTTCTGATGAAACCCTGCGTTTGGGCCTTGTGAAGTGGACATGTGTTCTCTTTGTTTTGTGTCTGAAAAGATTTCAGGTTACACACTCACAGTTCAGGCGTCTGATAATGGCAGTCCGCCCAGGGTCAACACGACCACCGTGAACATTGACGTGTCGGATGTCAATGACAATGCTCCGGTCTTCTCCAAGGGAAACTACAGTGTCATTATCCAGGTAATCTCGGGGTGCTCAGGGGTTCATCGAGCACATACCTTTGAAATGAGCTCTTCTTTTGGTCTCAGTCGTTCGTTTGAAATATCTTTTCCAAAGACCACTTTTTAGAAAAACGGGAAGAGTAAAACGAGTCCGTCAATACTAAAAAAATGAGCGCTTTCAAGATCCAGCCAAGCTTTTCTCTCTCCTTTTTGTGCTTTGCTTTTTAAGACCTTCTCACTAGCTTGATCCTTCATCTGATTTTCTGCGGTCCCGTATTTGAGCAGCCTCCGAGAATCTCATCCACGTTTCTCTCCTCCTCCTCCCCCACCCACCCCTCTTGCACTTCTGCTCCCCATGCATCCCTTCTTCTCACGTGTGCCCTCCCCAGGCTCCCACCTTTCCTTCGCCCCTGTCTCCTCCCGATCACTGCCCCCGCCCTCACCCCTCTTCTCTCTCCTCCTGTCCAGTGGGACGCAGCAAGGCTTTGTTTGCTGTATACATCACGTTACAGAAAACCTGCCTGTGTCTCCCACCGTGTAGATTTGGTTTTGTTGAGAGTCGAGGGGTTTTTGGTTCTTGTACCCTGCAGGAAAACAAGCCGGTGGGTTTCAGCGTACTGCAGCTGGTTGTGACTGACAAGGACTCCTCGCACAACGGCCCGCCCTTCTTCTTTACTGTTGTGAGTGGGAATGACCACGGGGCCTTCGAAGTGAACCAGCAAGGGGCTCTCCTGACATCAGCTGCCATAAAGAGGAAGGTGAAAGATCATTACCTACTGCATGTTAAGGTATGAAAGTCTTTATGATTTTGTTGTGGATTCCTAGAGGAGAGATCCTTTGGGGGCTGTCTCCTTGTATGTAAATAGCTTACGTTTCATGATAAAACAAAACGAATAGAATTTTGGTCTTTTTGTTTTTTTTTTTTTTTTGGCCATACCTTTGTTTTTATCCCAGGGCACGTTGAGGGGGTCTTATTTATTCATTTGGTTACTTCATCATGGACATTGACGGAGCTAAGCTTCCTTCTGAGTTAGCGAAAGGGCCGTGAAGAAGTATTTACCCTTTTTCTTGTAGGCCTCTTATGGAGAAATAAGTAATTGGTAATTTTTTAAAACATGAACAATGTAAATATATTTTTAGTAAGAAGTAAACAATGACAAAGGCGACAAAGGTGTTTTTGTTTTGTTAATTTTCTCACAGGTGGCAGATAACGGAAAGCCTCCCTTGTCATCTTTGACATACATTGACATCAGGGTCATTGAGGAGAGCATTTATCCGCCTGCAATCCTACCACTAGAGATTTTCATTACTGCTTTTGGAGAGGAATACTCAGGCGGCGTCATTGGGAAGATTCACGCAACGGACCAAGACGTGTATGACACGTTAAGCTACAGTCTGGATCCCCAAATGGACAAGCTTTTCTCTGTTTCCAGCACCGGGGGTAAGCTGATAGCCCACAAAAAGCTAGATGTAGGGCAGTACCTTCTTAACGTCAGCGTCACCGATGGGAAATTTACGACAGTGGCGGACATCACAGTGCACATCCGACAGATAACACAGGAGATGCTGAACCACACCATTGCTATCCGCTTCGCCAATCTCACCCCGGAAGAATTCGTTGGTGACTACTGGCGCAACTTTCAGCGGGCTTTGCGGAACGTCTTGGGTGTGAGAAGGAACGACATACAGATTGTCAGTCTGCAGCCCTCTGAACCTCATCCACATCTGGATGTCTTGCTTTTCATAGAGAAATCAGGTAGTGCCCCGGTTTCAACCAAACAACTTCTGCACAAGATTAATTCTTCTGTGACCGATATTGAGGAAATCATTGGTGTTAGGATACTGGATGTATTCCAGAAGCTCTGTGCAGGACTGGATTGCCCATGGAAATTCTGTGACGAGAAGGTGACCGTGGATGAAAACGTTATGTCAACGCATAGCACGGCCCGACTGAGTTTTGTGACTCCGCACCACCACAGAGCAGCCGTGTGTCTCTGCAAAGGTAACACAAGTAGATGAAAGCAGGGGTACAGATCATTTCACGGGAAGCCTTTGACGGCTACGCAGTAACGATCATTTTCTTGAAGTTCCTGTTAATTAGCTTCCCCCCCTCCCCTCTGTTTTTTAAACAAAGAGGGAAGATGCCCACTTGTCCATCACGGATGTGAAGACAGTCCATGCCCTGAGGGATCCGAGTGCGTCCCCGATCCCAGAGACGACAGATACACCTGCGTCTGCCCGGGGGGCAGGTTTGGTCAGTGCCCAGGTAAGAGTTCAGTGATGAAGCACGCTCCTGTTTTTAAAAGTCACTTCCAGTGTTTCTTGCCATCGTTTTCTTTATTGGGGTCGACAGACGTCGTAAAGTGCATTCATAGTAGCAAGTCTGGCGTACGCATGGATCGAGAGCGCTAGTCACCTTTCCTTCCTCTTCGTATGACAGCCCGCCCCTGAGTTACCAGTGATGCTCTTCCTTCTCTGTAATCGTGGTCAACAGACACTCCCATATGTACACATGCAGAGTGATTTTTCCCACATTATCTTTACCAAAAGAAAAAAAGAAAAACTAAAAAGTTACCACATCTCACAGAGTCCACTGCTTGCTTTTCCGTGGCTTAGCGCATGTCGTGGGCATCTTCCTGAGTCCGTGGCCGTAAACTAATGCTTTCCAGGGGTTATACCATGGTTTTCCAACTTTGTCCTTATTCATAGAGGTTGAGGTTGTAAAGATGTTTTCATGTGTTAAAAATGAATCCTTTTCTACACTTAATCATGGTGAGGTGCTGAGGAGTGGACAGAATTGCTGAGTCATTCTGTGGTAGTCCTCAAACTAATATAGCATTGCTAATTATACTTTTAATTTTTTAAAAAGTACTTTTATACATACGGCTTTATTTATTGGTGCTTTCTAAAACTAGGATTTACTACGTCAAAGATTAACTACATTTTTGGGGCTCCTGGGTGGCTCAGTCATTAGGCGTCTGCCTTCGGCTCAGGTCATGATCCCAGGGTCCTGGGACTCGAGCCCCGCATCGGGCTCCCTGCTCGGCGGGAAGCCTGCTTCTCCCTCTCCCGCTCCCCCTACTTGTGTTCCCTTTCTCTCTGTGTCTCTGTCAAATAAATAAAATCTTAAAAAAAAAAAAAAAAAAGATTAACTACATTTTTCATTTTTAAATGTACCATTAGTTTCCCAGAAAGTTACACCAATTCCTTTCTTGTAGTCATGTGTGACCATCTCACTCCCCATTCTCTTACCAATATATGGTTTTCAATTAAAAAACAAATTCCCCCATCCAGTGGGCATGAAATGATACCTAGTTATTTTAGTTTGCATTGCTCCAGCTTCTTGTGAAAGTTTTGTTTATTCCTACTAGCATTTCCTCTCTTGGACTGACCTGGTCATATTCTTTGCTTGCTTATTGGGGTTATTTGTCTGTTTCTTGTTTTTAGTGTGTAGAACATTCTGTGTGCTGTGAGCATGAATGTTATCTCCATCCCACTGTCTGTTACTGGTGTTTTGATTTGTTTACAGTATCTCTTGTCATTTTGAAATTTAATTTTTGTCAGTTCTGTATAATTTTACCTAATTATTTCCACCATTTTTGGAAACTGGGGATTATATTTCGCTTGAAAAGGTTCCCCAAACCACCTGAGGCTGTGTAAATATTTTCCTCAATTGTCTTCTAATAATTTTATATTGAACCTTTTTATATTTAGATCTTTCATTGTTTTAGAATTCATTTCTCTCTGATACAGTAGTCCAGTTCTCTTCCAAAAGGAAATCCAGTTATGCTATTGGTTTTTATTAAAGTAAATAGACATTTTCCATTGAACTGAATTTTATAACGTTGTAACGTTAAATAAAAACTTGGATCAGTGTTGGGGGAAATCTCACTTTTACAAATACGCTTCAGCTTGGTTCTGATTTATGTTTTCCTCTTTGTGATTCACAGGGAGTTCATCTGTAACATTTACTGGAAACAGCTTTGTGAAATACCGTCTAATGGAAAATGAAAACAAATTGGAGATGAAACTGACCATGAGGCTCAGAACATACTCAGCTCATGCGGTTGTGATGTACGCACGTGGGACTGACTACAGCATCTTGGAGGTACGTTTTTGTACCTGAAGACTTTAAAAACACGAAATTCCATTTCATGTTCACATTGTCCATTTAAAAAAAAAATTAAGGGAAATGATTTTATTCCACACTTAAATAGTTCCCTGATAACTCTATGAGTTTTAGACTCTTAGGTTAAGAAGCTATTTTTGCTCTGCAGTAGTGTAGAAATGGACTTCTGTGTCTCACAACTTTTTTCGGTCATGTGACAGTTAACATTCAAACTCCAAGGGGTATTACATCTTATTAATGTTATATAGAGAGTTTATAGTGAGTATTCACAAGTGCTTATAAGTGATAATTATCTTTTTTTTTTTTTAAATGCGTGATCCACTTTTGATTTTAACTGATGCTATTTTTGGTTGTTATTCAGTTAATGGTCAGTTAATTGTGGGTGATTTCCATGATGCTTTTTGGAGGTGCAGTTGGCACTTGAACTTGTGTTAGGTTCATTTTTACTCTTTGTGCAGTGATGAGACGAGCGCGTGTTCTGCAGCGCTTAAATGCAGTCTCACTCAGTTTCCCTTCAGCCGCTAAACATACCTCTCCTTTGGATGTTTGATCAGAGTTCCTTGTTGATGATCCTGCGAGAGTAACGTGGACGGTAATTGTCTTTATCACAGATTCATAACGGAAGGCTGCAGTACAAGTTTGACTGTGGGAGTGGTCCTGGCATCGTGTCTGTGCAGAGCATTCAAGTCAATGATGGGCTGTGGCATGCCGTGTCTCTAGAAGTGAATGGAAACTATGCTAGGTTGGTTCTAGACCAAGTTCACACTGCATCAGGCACAGCCCCCGGGACCCTGAAAACCCTAAACCTGGATAACCATGTGTTTTTCGGTGGCCATATCCGTCAGCAAGGCACCAGGCACGGGAGAAGCCCCCAAGTCGGGAACGGTTTCAGGGGCTGTATGGACTCCATTTACTTGAATGGGCAGGAGCTCCCTCTGAATAACAAGCCGAGAAGCCACGCGCACATTGAAGAATGGGTGGATGTCTCTCCTGGGTGCTTCCTAACAGCTACCGAAGACTGCTCGAGCAGCCCTTGCCAGAACGGAGGCATCTGCCACCCCTCACCTGCTGGAGGTAGGCCTCGTCATGCTAGTCATCTTCAGAGAGTTACGCGTGGAGACCCTTGGCAGGTTCCTCAAGTCTTTGTTTTCCCTTCCCACTCGCACGATGGTGTCAGATCCTGCAGGCAGTGTTGGAATGGAGGGAAGCCAGAGCAGGGCTGGACTCAGGATTCTAACCGCAGTCAGGCTGCAGGGCCTCCTCGTTCTGCACCAGGAACCACTGGTGAACCACAGCCACCTCTGTGCTCTTCTTCCTTGTGCTGCGTGTTTGTTTGGCACACGCTTCTTCCAGCCACAGAACTGTACACTCAGTCCTCCTTGAGGGCCCCCTTAGATCTGATGGCTCAGCACCTAGGGACTGCTAGTGTCACTACAGGTGGGGTTTGGTTTTCCAGAATGCCTTGAACCCTCCTGAAGTGTCGCCAGTCGTGTCCTGAAGCCTCAGCATAGTAGAGTACTCTGTGGCATTTGTAAACCTGCCCTCTTTGGCCCCCTCCCGGTAATAGAAGCTATGAAAGGACAGTCATGGTGCCTCATCAGGAGAGAGCTTTGTGCAATTAATGGAGCAAAAATCAGAATAGCACTTCACTGGGATTTCCAGGGATTTGGCTTTGTGTTATTTTCTTTGGGAAGTGTTTGTGCATACTCCACGCAAAGAACAGGCCAGGTTATCCCCAAAATAATACTCTGCGTGAAAGTGTATCCTGTGTTCACGTTCCACGTCCAAGTCAGGGCAGCAAGGACGCCGTCCTCGCTGACTCACTCAGGGCTGAGACTGAGAAAAGCATTTTCTTGAAACGTGCAACCACGATCCCTGGAGCAGCAGGAGGGCGGCAAAGTGGTGCCACACACGGGCTCGTAAAGCTTCTAGCTCGGAGTATCACATCTTTGGCCAAAGAAACTCCCACAGCCGTGCCCACCTTCAGAGGCAGCAGGGAAGTGCAGTCCTGCCCCAAAAACAGTTGGAAAAAGTCTACCACACTGTCCCATGTCTAAGTCTTTGCAAAAGTCTGACGTTCTTTTTGTTCCTTTGGACACCTTTGACAATCACCTTCCCTTGACGGTAGTTCATAGTCTTCCGAATACTTTCACATTATCATCTCAGCCTTTAAAAGTTTGGGAGCTGCAAATGGGATGTTCAGTAGTTAAGTGTTGTTAGTTGGCATGGCTACTCAAATAAGGACTGTTTTTCCTTGCTCTCTATGCTTGGGCCAGTGACCTTACATAAATTATGATTAAGTCAAGCTGATTATGAGTTCTCTCTTCAGCTCTTTTGGTTTGGTTATACCAACGGTGGAAGTTAGATCTTGTTGATAACGACGACATCGTACCCAGAGGGAATACAAATTGTACTAACTTCTACGGGTCTCAGAGAACGAAGGCTTCTCTTAAAAGTCAAAACCAATATTATACTGAGATAGATTCTTTGAGTTACTGAATGATTGGACTGTTTTGTTCCCTTTTGCTCCTGTAGGTTATTACTGCAAATGCAGCGCCCCGTACATAGGGACATACTGTGAGTTGAGCGTCAATCCGTGTTCCTCCAACCCGTGTCTTTATGGTGGCACGTGCATCGTGGACAACGGGGACTTCCTGTGTCAGTGCAGAGGATTATACACCGGGCAGAGGTCAGTGTAGCCCTCAGGATGAAACTCCTTAAAATGCCTCCCTTTTATACATAGCATTACGTTTACTTGTTCTCTGTTGTGCCGTATTCCTTTGCAGTAGAAGTGTGATGCTGATGCCTCTTTCCGTGTCCTCCCCCAGGTGTCAGCTGAGCCCTTACTGCAAGGATGAGCCCTGTAAAAATGGTGGGACGTGCTTTGACAGTTTGGACGGTGCTGTCTGTCAGTGTGATTCGGGTTTTAGGGGAGAAAGGTAACTGGCCTCTTCCAACATTTGTATTTGTGCCTCCCTGTCGTGTCACATCAATTCGCAGATGTGACAGAACTTTATTCGTTCGGGCGACGTTGCTTTAGACTTTCATGTTCCCCACCCTTAGGTCCTTGTAGATTTTATTAAAGGAGGGAGGGTTTGAGACGTGTCGGGCACACCTGCACGGGCCCCGTTTGGAAAGGCAGAGGGCGTGGAGAGGCCCAGGAATGTTCCGTCAGGTGAGGGGCTGTGGGAGGTTTTCAGCAGGAGAAATGTCTTAAAATGGAAAACAGTTTTCTAACCTTTCACATGTTTTATGCAGCTGTCATTTTCCATACAGGAAGATTAGAAATCTAAGCTTAGCCTGTTAGGACAGTTTCCAGCCTACGGTTTATCCAAATGCACATTCTGAACAACGAGAATCAGACACAGACTGAATGCTTAGCCCGTGAGTTTGGTTTAGTCACCTGTGGCATCCTAGAGAAATGGCTTTTAAATAGGGCGTGACATGATGCTTATCTCCCCGAAGGCCCCAGTATAGACTCGCGTGATTAATTACTCCTCGAGAGGTGTTTTGTGGTCATGACTGTTGGTAGTGTGTTCCTGGTGGTCACCTACTGTGTTTTGTTTGGGTTCAGTCCGTGGTCTCTGGGAACCACGGGCCTGGCCTGTCATGACGTGTGTGGCAAAGTGTCTGTCCTCGTTCTTGGCAGGTGTCAGAGCGACGTTGACGAGTGTGCCACCAGCCCCTGCCGCAACGGGGCGCTGTGTGAGAACACGCACGGCTCCTATCACTGCAACTGCAGCCGAGAGTACAGGGGCAGACACTGTGAGGACGCCTCGCCCAATCAGTACGTGTCCACTCCGTGGAACATCGGACTGGCTGAGGGCATAGGCATTCTCGTCTTCATAATGGGGATATTTTTGCTGGTGGTGGTGTTTGTCCTCTGCCGCAAGATGATCAGTCGGAAGAAGAAACACCAGGCTGAACCCGAAGACAAGCACCTGGGCCCTACCGCCGCTTTCTTGCAAAGACCGTATTTCGATGCAAAGCTCAACAAGAACGTTTACTCAGACATACCCCCCCAGGTGCCTGTCCGTCCTATCTCCTACACTCCAAGCATTCCGAGCGACTCCAGGAACAACCTGGACCGCAATTCCTTTGAAGGATCTGCCATCCCGGAGCATCCGGAGTTCAGCACCTTTAACCCCGAGTCTGTGCACGGACACCGGAAAGCCGTGGCCGTCTGCAGCGTGGCCCCAAATTTGCCTCCGCCGCCACCTTCAAACTCCCCTTCCGACAGCGACTCCATACAGAAGCCCAGCTGGGACTTCGACTACGACAGTAAGAGTGGCCCTTTGCATCTGCATAAAATGTCACCGAGCTGAACGGTGACCCTGTACATTTTGCCAGAGCTTCGGGTGGGTCTAGTCACGTGGTGGAGCCCCTGGTGGTGGTACGTAGGCTCACACTCCCGAGACCCTGGGTGTGATGTGAGAGACCTGCCCTGGCTGAGCGCCGGGGCTGTGATGTCCCGTGGATCAAGGACCTGGATCTAGTCCTGCTCACACTAATATTCAGGAGAGATCATTTCATTTTGGGGGTGGATACGGGCTCTCTGGGGTCTTGGGGGCTTTTCATGACGAATTAGGAAGGGCATTTGGCGTGATGGATTTTTAAAAAAATAGCAGTGGTAGCATTTATAGCAGCGGCCTAACATATCTTTTGATGCTTTAAAAATGGCTGTATGTACCTTTTTAAGAGGACGTTTTAATTCCCCATACTGTCTCATGATCTCCACGAGCGGGGTTATTGAGAATTTTTCTGTTCTGTGAATCTGCAAGAATGCTTGCAGCTTTGTAGGTTTTTGGTTTGTTTTTCAGATGCTTCTCCTTTTTCTTTCAGTTGTTCCCATAGTTGGTCAGGCTCAGGCAGTATTTGGGTGCTGCTTGCTCTGTGTGAGAACACAGCAGTGAACCACCCAGAGGCCTTACCCTCACGGGGCTGACCGTTGTCATCTCTTCCTTTCAGCTAAGGTAGTGGACCTCGATCCCTGTCCCTCCAAGAAACCCCTGGAGGAAAAGCCTTCCCACCCATACAGTGCCCGGGAAAGCCTGTCGGAGGTGCAGTCCCTCAGCTCTTTCCAGTCCGAGTCGTGCGACGACAATGGTGAGTAAAGAGTTTTGAAACGCCTCGCTGTGGGCATGGTGTGGCGTGTGGAATGTCGCGGATGTGCCCGGTGCCCTCGTGGAGGCTCAGACTGTGGTCACGTCCCACTCGGGAGCACCGGTACACAGCCCGCAGCCCCTTGTACAACCTGCATGAACATCTGCGGGGGAAAAGAGTTCAGACATTCCTGATGGGCTAGGCATTTGAATTGCAGCAGCTTGTCAGATATAGGGAAGAAAGTATACTGAAGATGTTTTCTCATTAGGGTTTTTTTTTGTTTTTGTTTTTGTTGTTTCACAACAGTAAATGTTCTAGAGGTGTTGTGGGGTTTAAAAAAAAAAAAAAAAATGCTTGCAGCAGCTTTCTTAAGCACAGCCCCCGACCCACACTCCTACTCCTGCACCCCGGGGTGGCGATGCGGTAGTCGGAAATGTTCAGCTCCGGTAGCTCCTTCGCTATTACAAGGTTTTATTTGTCTCTTCCCCCAACTCCCCTGCGGCCCCAGCTCCCATTTGGATCAGAGCGTACTGACTGAGAGCACAGTTTAAGAGATTGCTAGTAAGTTTGATTATATTTCTAATGAAGAAAGTCTGACAGTGGGATCTTTGATGCCAGTTATGTTAATCTGATTTCCCTAGGTAAACTGCGTTAATAACCAGCTTTGCCATGTTAACACATACCAGTAGAGAAAATGGTCAATATTCAGTAATAAAATAGTTGTTGGTGGAAATTTTTGCAGCTCAGAATTAGTAAGTTTGACTTTTTTTTTTTCCCTTAAAAATGTAATGTGTTTAACCATTTCGAATATTTGCTGGAAAGAAATAACTCATTATCATTTATTTCTAAACCCAGAGTAATATATTTCATAATATATTGCAGTCTTTTTCCAAACTAAAGATGGCCATGAGTTGACTCCATTCATTTCTGATTTCAAGCATGTTACGTGTCGGATCAGAGTTCACCTGTGTTTATTACTCATTACTTAGTGACGGAGTCTGTGAGCATAGCTTTGCTTGTTAAACCAAAAGAATAGAATTCTTTGTTCCATTAGGTTTAACTTAAAACAGTAGTGTTGCCAGTTAATGTAACTTATATTTTGGTTCCTAAAATGCTCTTCATAAATACATTTCAGAATCTTGTCAGTGTTTTCCTCGAAACATCGTTCTTCTTAATACTCCTAAATACTTGTAATAAACTGTGGTCCATTAGTTATGAAAGGTAATTTCTGGAAAATGCAGTGTGAGAAAGAAAACATATCCAGGAGTGTTTGTATTTTAATTTTTATCAGTCATAAAGTCTGTTCATTATATTTTTAGTTTTCTGAGGCTTTTGTAACAGATTACCATGAATGTGGTGGCTTAAAACAGGTACATACATGTATCATCTTACAGTTCCGTAGTTTAGGAATCCCACCACAGGTCAGTGGGCTCACCGGGAGGTATTGGCAGGGCGACTGTGTTTCTGCCCCCTCTAGAGGAGATACTGCTCCCTGACCTTCCCCAGCTTCTAGAAGCCCGTCTTCTTGCAAAGATAGCATTGCCTCTCTTCAGCCATTCTCCTGTAGGCTTTGCTCCCTCCACCCACAGCTAGGAGAGATTCTGCCCTTTTAAGGACCTTTGTGAATACACTGGGCTCCTACAGACCACTTAGGAAAATCTCCCCCATCTCTAGATCTTTAATCACTTCAGCCAAGTCGGTCCCTTTGCCAGGGATGCTAACACATTCCCCGTCTCCCAGGATTAGATGTGGACATCTTGGAGGGCCATTTTTCAGTTTACCATACGCACACATGTTTATCTTGGCATAGATGCTTTAAAACAATCTGATCTACAAATAAAAGGGAATTTACCTAGGAAACAGCCAGGCAGACAGTCTGCATTTCTCTGCTGGTATGTTAGCTCCCCAGCTGTTAGCCTGTCTGCAAAAAAGACAAGAAATTTGGAGGTGGGAGCACACGGAACAGAATTAAAGCCAGTTTTGTATTTATATTACATATTTTATCTTCAATTATGTAACGCTTTTTCTTGGAATGTACAAATTCATTAAATAAACCCAGCAAATTGGCTTAGCAAGCACTTTAATGTTTAAACGTGAAGTCTTTTGCCCATGAGATGTTGAAATAAGGATTGTTTTGGCATGACTAGATCTGTAGGTGAGAAAACTTAAGAGCTAAAATATGTCTTAAATTACAGTATAATGTGGTTACTTATCCCTTTGATTAATAACAAATATATATAGCTTGATTAGAAAAATGTCTAAGCTATATAATAGCAAGAGTATAGGGGTCGTGCATAATTATATTATGTGTTATGCTGAAGTTTTCACATTTTTAAATTAGGTAGAAATTATATAATATAAAGAAATCCTATTTAACACACTGTTTTCTAACTGAAGATGTTCCTAATTCACTCCTTTTGTACCTTTTTACAAGCTTCCGTAGTGACTGTAGTACACCTTGTCAACGCTGTCGTTGACACGGTGGATGAAGAAGGTACAGTCACCCAAAGTGTGCTGTGTGTTTGTGTGTATAGTGACTGCCACTAGAACAGTGTGCTTCTGCCTTTTGCAGTGTTATAAAGTCGTTTGTGGTTCTGACGGGGTTGAGTACTTTGTGCAGGTGTGTATGTATATTCATCGTCCAGGCACATTACAAAAATATTCTGATGTATGTTGCGTCCTTGTCACTTTTTCCACCCATAGTGAATTTGTGTAGATCCCAGAAATGACCCGTAGGATCTTGACAACTTGGCTTTACATGACACAGTATTAAGAAGCTTAGAAGTCATTCTAGCTAAACTTTTTTTTTAAAACCCTCTTCATAGGAATAA
The DNA here is from genome assembly GCF_009762305.2 of Zalophus californianus. Taxonomy (NCBI): domain Eukaryota; kingdom Metazoa; phylum Chordata; class Mammalia; order Carnivora; family Otariidae; genus Zalophus; species Zalophus californianus. The sequence continues at coordinate 185,845,707 of NC_045596.1, forward strand.
CACTAACACACAGCTTTTATAATTACCTGAGTGTGATCAAGGATAATGATAGAACATGGCAGAAAGTAATTATTTTCATTATATGGTTTAGTGAAAATTAATATGGAGCTTTTATCTCTCTGTTCAAAATTCTGTGAAAGGGCATTGATCCGCACCAAAAGTTAAATTAAATCAGCCCTTTATTAATGCACTGAAATTTGAGTAATACGTGTAAATTGCACAGCCTAGTAGCTTTTAAACTGTAAATCCCATCCCCAGGAGGGCTTAGAATTTACCTTTTTATACACCATCAAGAGTGCGTTAGGCATAGGGGATCGTCTTTGGGAGGACATGTATGTTTTCAGGATTGAGTTGAGAAGGATGGTTTCGGGATGGGCAGGCCAGGCCGAGGGTTGTACCTTCCTAAGAACAGGTACTGTGTCTTGGTCAATCAGAAAGTAATCTGTATTTTGTCTAGTGGATTTTAGTTATAAATATTGATGGAATTTTAAAAAACAGAGCTTTAAAACAGTTCTTTCATGGGATTTCCTTCATTGAAAAATAATAGAAACTGTATTTTAAAGTTGAATGCTTGCTTGAATTTTAAGAATCGAGTGCCTCTGGAGTCACAGAGGTTGTCAGTCCTCTCAAAGAAATTACCACATGTTTAGTAGACTTTAAGAACAATTCTGTAGATACACATTGACTGAATACTGGCTTATTCAATTTTTTAGAACGACCATGGTCGTGTCAGTTTTAGCTTTAAATTCCTGGAAGGGAACCATCAATCAGATCCTGTTTGTTCCAAATTTGTTACATGGGTTTTCAGGAACGTTGTAGAATGCATGGAAAGCATTGGTTTTGTTCGGAAAAGCACTGCAGTGACCCTGTTTCTACCATGATTACTACTTTCCAAGAATAAGGATCATGACAATCCTCAGAGTTCGGGCTCGACCTACATTAGCTGATTTAATCCTCCTAATAAAGGGATTTCTACTCCCCTTTCAAATGTCAGAACCTGAAGCTTAGCCAGGGTAAGCAGCCTGTCCAGGGCCATGGCCCTGACTGACGTGGAATTTACATCTTCTTTCCCGGCCTTCGTGCTGGAGTTCTGTGTATGACATGGCAGTTCTGAAGGAGCGAGTGGCCTTGCAGATCTGGGGTGGGGACAGGAGTAAGCACAGCCCATGCTCTCTCCCAGGAGAAGGGGACAATGCAGTGGGAATGTCAGGTCACATTCAGAATGGGCAAGGTTTGCAGAGGGTTTCTTCTAGCGATTCACGAGTCCCCGCGTTGGTGAATGTGTCTGAATGTAACGTACGTTCGAGCGCCGTAATGTGCTGTAAAGTGTGTCTTAGTGTAGCTTTAGATGTATTTGGATTCTGTCATTATATTCAGTATCACGAAGGTATCATTTAAGTTCCTATTTACATGTTAGTAGAGCCTATAGACTTTAATTATTCCTAACCAAATTGTGCTTTCAGGTTCAGATTGCCAGAAAAAAGGGAAAAGAAAGTAAATTCATGTTTGAGTTCCCCGGCAAAGCTCACGATCCCGATCTCTTCCTCCCCTCCCCTGTCCCGTTCCATTTGCGCTCTGTACATTTCTCAGCCGTTCGGAACTTCCGTAGATCATGGCTTAGAGGCCTGGTCCATGGCTGACTGGGCCTTGATAAACAGTTGGCATTGTATTATGTACTGATCTTGATTGCCTTTTCAGCCGTCTTTCTGTTTTAATTATAAATGTTTTCTTTTCTCTCTACTCTGCCACCAAAAGAGTCTTTGGCTGCTCCTGACCTCAGCAAATCAAGAGGTGACTTATGCATGCCAGTTGTTCATTGATACTCACTAAAAAACATTGGTAAAGATTTGACCCAAGGCTGACTTGCTTCACTTGTTTGCTGCAGTAACTAAGTCCAGAGCTGTTTGTACGCTGCACTCTAAACACGTCGCCTCGCCTGTGTGTCAGAGGAGTTCCGTAATCCTTGCCGGGGGAGGGGGAGGCATTCCCACATCGGGAGGTTTTTTTTAAAAAAAAAAAAAAAATACAGCCTAAAATGCCCCTTTGCCCTTGTTAAAGTAACAAAAAAACTGGTTGTTGTAATCGATCAAAAATTGTGCTCTGTGTTTCAGTGTCGGATTGCATTTTGCTTGATTTGGAGGCATGCTTTGTTACATACTTACATTAATATCATTTGTAGTTTTTAGTATAAAGCTTGTATGGTTATAAAGGAATTTTATTTTTTAAATGTTAGCATGTTAAAGATTACTTTTATTACCTTAAACAGTTGCATCAAGTGTTTAAAGGACCAGACTTCTTCACTGTGTCCTGAGCCTGAACGGATACCTTCACGTAGAGCAGTGGGTTCTGAATGACAGGCAGGAGCTGAAGGGCTGATGGGAATCGCTTGTGGAGAGTGCATGTCCTTTAGACGCTAGCACCCTGCTTCTGGTCGGACTTCTGTCTCCTTGAAAGTTAGGTCCCTACATGAAAGTCGGTCCCCATTTGGAACTAGCGCCTAGTTCAGAGAGGTTGTCACACTTGCGCGGGGGGAGGCCCTCAAACAATGAGCGGAGGTTTCCACAGGGAAGAAGCCGTGGGAAGCCTTTGCCCTTGTGTTACAGTGAGCTCTTAGCCCACTCTCGCAGTCTCTGGGGAGAAGAGACACTGAAGTCTGTTCTCTTTTCTACCAAGGGTATCACTGGGACACATCGGATTGGATGCCCAGCGTTCCTCTACCAGGTATACAAGAGTTCCCCAATTACGAGGTCATTGACGAGCAGACCCCTCTGTACTCAGCAGACCCAAACGCCATCGACACAGACTATTACCCTGGCGGCTACGACATTGAGAGCGATTTCCCACCACCACCAGAAGACTTCCCCGTGCCTGACGAACTGCCCCCCTTGCCTCCGGAATTCAGCGACCAGTTTGAGTCCGTACGCCCTCCCAGAGACATGCCCGCCGCAGGTAGTCTGGGCTCTTCCTCGAGAAACCGGCAGAGGTTCCACTTGAATCAGTATCTGCCCAATTTCTATCCCGTTGATATGTCTGAACCTCAAAAAACAGGCCGCGGCGAGAACAGTACGTGCAGAGAACCCTACGCCTCCTACCCTCCAGGGTATTCCAGAAACTTTGAAGCTCCTCCTGTAGAAAACATGCCCATGTCTGTGTATACCTCCACGGCCTCCTGCTCTGATGTGTCGGCGTGCTGTGAAGCGGAGTCTGAGGTCATGATGAGTGACTATGAGAGCGGGGATGATGGTCACTTCGAAGAGGTGACGGTCCCTCCGCTGGATGCCCAGCAACACACGCAGGTCTGATGCTCAGACTCCCCCCAAAGTGCCTGGACTTTAACGAACCTGGAGATTATTACATAAACGATCTTCTGCATCATTCTCTGCAGCAGTGCTTCAGTGTTTTTTTTTTTTGTTTGTTTGGTTTTTTTTTTTGTGTGTGTGTGTGTGAGCTAAAATGGGCATGGCTGCACTGAATCACGCACCTCTTGACAAGTTAGCCATTTCCGGTGTCCGAACCTACTGTAACGGGAGGGGATTTCCTTTGGCCGTGCCGTTTCTGAACACCTGTGTGCATTTACATTGGTCTGTTAAAATAATGAAACGAGAAATCAGCCCTGTCATCTTGTTAGCATGATTCATGTATTTATATAGATTTGATTTTAATTTTCCTTTTCTTTGTGTAAATTTTATGTACAGATTTGATTTTTCATAGTTTTCACTAGATTTTCAAAACATATGGTGCATTTGTTTTTGACTGAAATTTGGTGGTGTTAGCGTCATTACCTAGCACCCTGATTTTTTTTTTAATATAACCAGGGTTTCATTCTGTGTCCTCTTCCGTTGAAGTATGACATTCCATTAAGACATTTCAATATCAGTCCTTCATTTCTAGCTGTACATAGGAGGGGGAAAGATCTTCTACGTGGACATGTCTTAAATGCGTGACTGTATTTTAGAATTATAAACATTTTTCATTACTGGAAAGTGTAATGGGGACCTTCTGCATACCTGTTTAGAACCAAAACCGTCACGACACAGTTTTTATAGTGTCTGTATATTTGTGATGCAACGGTCTTGTAAAGGTTTTTACTGAAAACTACCATTAGCCAGTCTTTCTTACTGACAATAAATTATTAATAAAATAATTTAGTTTTACAGCCTGTTTTTCCTCTGGATTTAGACTCTTGTTTGGGATTCAGTTAAGGAGTTGACAGAGAAGGGTGGATGGATGTAGAGATGTTAGCTCTTTGTGGCCTTAAATGTGAAGGGTCCAGGTGCCCAACCAGGAGGTACTTACAGATGTAGCCACTAGGCGGCAGTGCATGGCTACTCGAGCCTGCTCAGAACTATAGGTGTAAACAGAAAACCACGTTCTTTCATGTTTTTCCAACTAAAACGTCAAGAAAATTTTCCTCTATACATCTTCTCAGTATTTACTGGGTATCATTTAAAGGCTTCTATGGTCTTCAACCTATGACTTCTATCAAAAACAAAGTATAAAGCATTTTATCCTCTGAAATCAAAGAACACCTCCTACTTGTATAGGATTTAGTGTGAAATCAAGAAGCTATTTTTCCATGTGTATACAGTGAAATCCATCCATCCAACAAATATTTATCTACTATGTGTCAGTCAGGCATCCTTAGAACTTCAGAAAGACAGTTTTTTCATTTATCAGATGAGACTAGATACATGGTCTGAGCACCAGAGCTAGCTCTGGTAACGAAAAACCAGCACGCTCATACCTGCTGCAGTAGCCACTTACAACTCCAAGCTGTTTCCTGTTTCCTGGTCATATTGTTAGGTCTCTATATTGTTTCTAGTCACTTTTTTTTTTTTTTTTAAGGAATTGTGTATTAATTCGGTGTGATGTTTGAGGAAGGCCATGTAACCTAACCCACCTCCATGTAGTTACACCCTAACTTTTGGATTAATCCACATACACGGTTCTCATTGTTTTGGTGGTATAAATATTCAGTGCTGCGCTAAGTGTAGTATGTGATGTTTGTTTCCATTTACTTCGTTACTTTCCCTTTTTCTGAAACAGTTCCCTGCTTTTTCTTTTACTTTTTAAAATCTGTGACTCTTTCATTCATTTATCCCAAACACATTTTTTGATCACCTACTATATGTTATTCTTCACGAAAAGACAGAAACTCCCTACCCTGTCCACCCCCTGTCCATGGCCGAGGCAGAAGAGGATACCATTTTTACTTTGATGGCCCAGTGGCACGAAGCGGGGAGGCTGCTGAAAACCACAGGTACCAGCTGCGTGGGGTGATGCCCAGGCTCCTCCCCGCTGCCCCGAGGGCTGCACGGTCAGCATCTCGATGCGAGGAAGCTTCGGTAGAGAGGACTCTGGGAAGTCCTGCTCTCCTCTTCCTGTGAGTTGTTTTCTGTGAAAAATAAAGTCTAGTCAGGAACTGGATCATCCTCACAAAATTAGCTTGAATTCCTATTGAGTTTTCAGCGACTTCATAGAAATGTAGCAGTTAGGTTTGTAATCTGTCAGACCTGGAAAAACTACCCCAACGCCCATCCACCGCCCCCAGCCTTTCTCCAGTTCTGGGTTCCCCTCTGCAGTCTCCGCCTTCTCCCAGCCCACTGACTCGGCTCAGTAACTTTCTGAAGGTCAACGTGGGCTGCTCATTCTCTTTTGCAGTCTGGCGTTGTGTACTTTCTGATCGCTCTTCATCAGCAGCATTAGGTTCAATTTCAATTAGTGCACCAGCTGAGAGCAAGTTATTTGTCAGAATTTCATTTCCTCACCAGCAGTTTACTGCCTCTACTGCAAACAGAATAAGCCACTCGGAAAGAATGACAAGTATTTTTTTACCCCCAAGAAAACCTCTGCTTGTATGAACACTTGGGGAATGAATGCACTTGTCCCCGTGCTGTTAGAAAGTGTGGCCCTGAGAGAGGCTAGGTTTTCAAAGGATGCTAGACATAGAAAACGTGTAACATTTGAATCCAGAGGTCACTGGACCAAATAGATCTTACAAAGAGCTATGAGTGCAGGGTCTCTGTAGGCGAGATGACAAATAGGAGCTCAGTGATTCTAAACCAGAGCCATTATCCAGTTGTCTCAAGGGGTAAAAAGAAATTCCCATAATGTCTAATGATGATTGCTTCAATTCATTGTAATGTTTGTAGATGCCACCTAACAGTTTTAGGATAAGGGAAGAATATAGCAAGAAGAACAAATTATCATCTACGCCGATGGTGTGTCAGCCTCCTCCGGCCTGTCAAAGACTTAGAAGCACAGCCCCACTTCCTTGCCAAATACGGAATACTAGCCCCCCCTGTAAACGAGGATTGCAAACATTTTTCGACGATGCTCTCGTGATCTGTGTTTGTAAATAATTACCTTAAATGAGTCTTTTTCTCTTCTTTCAAAGGTAATAATACTCGAAATAGATGCTTTAAGACAAGTTGGAACAAAATAAAATTTTATTTGTAGACTTTACTAAAATTTCTTTAAACCGAATGTGTAAAATGTACAAAGGTTCTCCAACTAAAGAGCTCTTACTGGCTTGAGATCGTTTTTAATAATGATCTCAAATGCTGAGTTTTTACTTCTAATGGGGAATTTCACAAGATTTAAAAATACCCTCCGGTCATTGAAAACCGTGGTCTGACCTTTAATTTCTGTGCCATAATTTTGAGTCACACTGGGGTTCTGGAGATATCCTCACAATGAATGTCAGAGCTGGGTTTGATCTTTGCTGGATTAACAACAGCAACAAACACTGATGTCTGCACCATGCTTTTATTCTAAGAGCTGTGGCTACATAATCCTTACAACCACCATGGACGGGGCGGGGGGAGTATCTCTTATCATTGTTTGCATTTTATGTAAGAGAAACATTTGTCTGTGACGAAGCTGGCAAGCGGTAAGGCCCCATTCGACCTTGGGGGTCTGAGGCCAGAGCCTACCCTCCTGACCAGGACCTGCTGCCCCGCCCGGCAGATGCCCTGCTTCCCTCAGGCGGGCCATTCCAGGATCGGACCGCAGTCCCCACCCCTGCTTAGGTAGCTCTGCAACCTCGGGTTTGGTTTAACTCCATGGGCGAGAAGGCACATTTTTAAAACCATGGATCCTCAGGGTATACTCAAAAACTCCCGTGCCTTCCCTTCCAGCATCGGTGGCAGGTGGAGACTGCTGGCTTCTGAGTCACAGACCTCAGTTCAAAGTTGCGCCCTACCACTCGTCAGCTGTATGATGTTAAACCAACTACTTCTATTTATGTTCCTCTACTGAAAAGGAGCAACTAATAAATACCCTACAGGAGTTCTGTGGAATCAAACCAACAATCTAAATGAGGGTTCTTAGGAGAGCTTATTACATTCCAAACATTCTGCAATTAGTAACTCTGAATCCATCCAGTGACCCTCATTATTCCCACTTTCCAGATCAGGAAACCCAGGCACTAGATAATTTTCTGAAGGTCACTCCACAGGTCAGTGTTCGGACTGAAATTCGAAGCCCTGATTCTGGTCTCAAAGCTCCATCCCCCAGGCCTTCTTTCTGAAGTGTCTCTGAAAGGAACCAACCTGCAGATGGTGAAGTTCCTCACACCAGCATTCTGGCACAAAGTCGATGTTCACCAAATGCTTTAACTGCTGTTACTGTTTCCTCCCTCACTGCCATCCCAATCTTCAAATAGGTATTTTAATAGTTTACTTTTAAAATGTATCATATGAAAGTTTCATATTTTTTAGGGGGGAGGGCCAGAGGGAGAGGAGGAGAAAGAATCCTAAGCAGGTTCCATGCCCAGCACAGAGCCTCACGCAGGGTTCAGTCTCACAACCCTGAGATCATGACTTGAGCCGAAATCAAGATGCTTAACCGACTGAGCCACCCAGGCATCCCTGAGAGTTTCATTTTCTTAGTGCCTTTATAGAACATGCTGTAATTCAAAGAAGCTTGCTAACCTAGTTTAGATTTGACTAATTGCCTCTAAGCCAAGAGAGGTTTGGCCATTTGCATCTTGCTTGTTTTCTACTAAGTCAGTGCATTCCACATTGGACACTGGCTGATGTGGGTGCAAGTGAAGTCTCAAGATGCCACTTTCGCTGTCCATTCATCCAAAAGCTGTTTCTGAGTATCTGCTCTAAATGAAGGCCAGAAGCATCATGTTTGCCATTCGGTGAAGGACGAACAAGACAAAGTCTGACGCTTAGGAATGAGATGAGTGTTCAGGGTCAAGTTTACAGCTTACTACCCTGTGTCTTATTTTTCCACCTGCTTCATTTAACAAGATAAAAAAAATACTCTCCTTTCACCTGGGATTCAAATAGTGCTCCTGAGGCTCAAGTGCCCCTCCTCACACTCTGCCCCTTGTCTCCACCCACCCACCCAATCATTTACACATTCGTTCATTCGCTCAAATTATTTTCTGGGTTGCATTAACAAGTATCAGTCTAGTCTACCCTTTGCTATATCCTGCTCACATAAAACTGAAAACTTGCTTAGGAAGTTTCAGGAAAAAAAAAAAAATTCAGGGTGGTCAAGGGTTGTGGGCTACGCAGAAACACACTGAATAAAAACTGACCTATGAAGTTGAACACTCTTTCTTCCAATGCCTAAAACGCCAGAATATGTCAATGCTGAAATAACAGTCACACGTTTAGAGGTAACAGAGTAAATCAAAAGGAGAAACTTGCTGGTGTCTTAAGAGTTTTCTGCACGTTAACTCGAAGCAGAAGAAGCGATCTCTGCCCCGTTTATCTGTACAGCCTCAGCAGGGACAGTAACGGGGGGGGCTAGGGGATTATTCGTCAGTGCTTGGCAGTTAACGGCGGCACAACAAACCCAGCTTCTGCCCTGGGGTTGCCGACGCCAGGGCTCCCCAAAAGGAACCGTGAGCACTCCTTCAGTGACAAGGAGAACGGGCGCGGGGCCGACGCGCGCGCCCTCCAGCCGGGAGTGTTCACGCAGCCCCAGAGCTGGGACGGGGAGCTCCGGGGTGTCACCGTGAAATCACCCGTAACCTGTGCGGGGAGCATTTGCGTGCGGCGGGCTCCGTTTTAGGAGTGGCCTTGACCAGCGCCCAGCGCATGCGCACTCGCGGCCATGTCAGATGCTTCCCCCCCCACCCCGCGTGTGGTAAAACCTCATTTACACAGCCGTACTTTCTGGGTTACTCCTGTTCTGACTTACTGCAATTTCTCACAAGTGCCCAGTAGGTGTTTGCCCTGAAATCGCTCGTGGAATGCAGGCCCGGGTCCTGATACAAGCGGGTGGCGAACCCCTGGAGAAACAGGATCCCCACGCAGATCAAAGGGGCAGAAGCCCCTGGCGCCGGCTGGAAGCTGAGGGCTCGGCCCGCCGGAGAGGAACTCGGGGCTCCCATCAAGGGCCACCTGGACGGAGAGCCGAGCCCACGTCCTTGACGACACTACAGACTGCTTCACCCAGGAAGGGTCTTCGGGACTGCTGTCTGTGGGGAATTGTGCTGGTGTGTCGGTGTTTGCTCCTTTGCACCCATTTTATCGTCATTGTGTTTGAGTGCGGCAGGCAGTATTCAAATCTGTATCTTTGCCTCTCGCACCTTCTCCTTTGATGGCAGAAGGAAAAAAAAAAGGTGTTTTAAGGTATTTCGCTCTTGTGTTAATTTTTCCGAAGGTGGCAAGTAAATTTTTAAAAAATGAATGAAGCAATTTCTCACCTTTCCTTGGAGAACAGATCCCTCTCTACCCCTCTGCACTGACAGACCGAGCTCCTCTTCTGCCCCGTCGACCCCACTCCCTGCCCTGTACATTTGATAATGGTATTCCCCTCTTTTTCAGATGGCACCACACCCATCTTTTCTGCCTATCTCAATCCTTCTATATTCCTACAGTTTGGGGGGGGGAATGTTTCCTTATTCATTCATTCATTCATTCATTCACTCATTCACTCATTCATTCATTCATTCATTCAGTTTTATGCAGCTTTTCCCTTCATCCCTACTACTGGAAATGTTATAATACACACTTTGGAACTTGATCATGAATTGACTGGCATTTTTCTGCCTTCTCAACTTGCCTCCCAAAGACCCAAGAAACACACAAGTATGGTGCCTCAGACCATAGCTACCCTTGGGGTCTGCAGAGGAGGCCCCTGAGTCAGGAGGGAAGTCTCAGGACTTTCTGGCCAAACCACCCCTCACTTGCCAGTTCCAATTCCAGCTGGTCTGTTCTCATACAAGCACCTACCTCTCCTGTTAACTCCACTGATTTCCAGCCGAAATCATGGGGTACCTTTATTTTATAACCCCCACCATGGTGCGTGTAGTTACTATTCTGTTGTGTATTTTCACACACATTCCCAAGAAAACTTCAACTATCCCTAATATTCCTTGAACTATTTATTTTCTTCTGCAAGCAATATTTCTCTTGTCTTAGTATGAAATGAAACTTTGTGAATTACATAAAGTAATGGTAAAAAAGTTATGTCTTTAAGGGTATATTTAGCTCTTGAAATTAGGATACAGGTACATTTAGTGAAAATATATATA